>NC_079189.1:286497281-286812349 GCF_029499605.1 Hyla sarda | reverse complement strand
AATAACACCCAGCAGTCTTTGACAGATTGAAATTTTAGGTTTAGTACTCAGCGACAGTGTGCTGCAGCACTGTTTTCTACTGCTGGTGTTGTCCAAAAATAATTTTTTTAACCCCTTAAGGACCCAGCCATTTTACACCTTAGGACCCGGACATTTTTTGAACATCTGACCACTGTCACTTTAAACATTAATAACTCTGGAATACTTTTAGTTATCATTCTGATTCCGAGTTTGTTTTTTTGTGACATATTCTACTTTAACATAGTGGTAAAATTTTGTGGTATCTTGCATCCTTTCTTGGTGAAAAATCCCCAAATTTGAAAAATTTGAAAATTTTGCATTTTTCTAACTTTGAAGCTCTCTGCTTGTAAGGAAAATGGATATTCCAAAGAATTTTTATTTTTATTCACATATACAATATGTCTACTTTATGTTTGCATCATATGTGTTTTTACTTTTTGAAGACACCAGAGGGCTTCAAAGTTCAGCAGCAATTTTCCAATTTTCACAAAGTTTCCCAACTCACAATTTTTCAGGGACCAGTTCAGGTTTGAAGTGGATTTAAAGGGTCTTCATATTAGAAATACCCCACAAATGACCCCATTATAAAAACTGCACCCCCTAAAGTATTCAAAATGACATTCAGTCAGCGTTTTAACCCTTTAGGTGTTTTACAGGAATAACAGCAAAGTGAAGGAGAAAATTCACAATCTTCATTTTTTACACTCGCATGTTCTTGTAGACCCAATTTTTGAATTTTTACAAGGGGTAAAAGGAGAAAATGTATACTTATATTTGTAGCCCAATTTCTCTCGAGTAAGCACATACCTCATATGTCTATGTAAAGTGTTCAGCGGGCACAGTAGAGGGCTCAGAAGCAAAGGAGCGACAAGGGGATTTTGGACAGTACGTTTTTTTTAAATGGTTTTTGGGGGGCATGTTGCATTTAGGAAGCCCCTATGGTGCCAGAACAGCAAAAATCCCCCACATGGCATACCATTTTGGAACCTTGTGGAACGTAACAAGGAATAAAGTGAGCCTTAATACCCCACAGGGGTTTCACGACTTTTGCATATGTAAAAAAATTTAAATAAAATTTCACTAAAATGTGTGTTTCCCCCCAAATTTCACATTTTTGCAAGGGTTAATAGCAGAAAATACCCCCCAAACATTGTAACCCCGTCTCTTCTGAGTATGGAGGTACCCCATAAGTTGACCTGAAGTGTACTATGGGTGAACTACGATGCTCAGAAGAGAAGGAGTCATATTTGGCTTTTTGAGAGCAAATTTTGCTCGGGGGCATGTCGCATTTAGGAAGCCCCTATGGTGCCAGGACAGCAAAAAAAAAACACATGGTATACCATTTTGGAAACTAGACCCCTTGTGGAACGTAACAAGATTTAAAGTGAGCCTTAATACCCCCACAGGGGTTTCACGACTTTTGCATACGTAAAAAAAAAAATAAAAAAAAAATTCACTAAAAGGTGTGTTTCCCCCCCAAATTTCACATTTTTGCAAGGGTTAATAGCAGAAAATACCCCCCAAAATTTGTAACCACATCTCTTCTGAGTATAGAGGTACCCCATAAGTTGACCTGAAGTGCACTACGGGCGAACTACAATGCTCAGAAGAGAAGGAGTCATATTTGGCATTTTGAGAGCAAATTTTGCTCGGGGGGCATGTCGCATTTAGGAAGCCCATATGGTGCCAGGAGCGCAAAATAACCCCCACATGGCATACCATTTTGGAAACTAGACCCCTTGAGGAACGTAACAAGGCGTAAAGTGAGCATTTCCCCCCCCCCCCCCCCACTGGTGTCTGTCATATCTTTGGAACAGTGGGCTTTACAAAAAATTTTATTTGCACAGCCCACTGTTCCAAAGATCTGTCAGACACCTGTGGGGTGTAAATTCTCACTGCACCCCTCATTACATTCCGTGAGGGGTGTAGTTTCCGAAATTGGGTCACATGTGGGGTTTTGTTTTTTTTGCGTTTGTCAAAACCGCTGTAACAATCAGCCACCCTTGTGCAAATCACCTCAAATGTACATGGCGCACTCTCCCTTCTGGGCCTTGTTGTGCACCCCCAGAGCACTTTGCGCCCACATATGGGGTATCTCCGTACTCGGGAGAAATTGCATTACAAATTTTGGGGGGCTTTTTTCCCCTTTACCTCTTGTCAAAATGAAAAAAATAGGGAAACACCAGCATGTTAGTGTAAAAAGTTTATTTTTTTACACTAACATGCTGGTGTAGACCCCAACTTCACCTTTTCATAAGGGGTGAAAGAAGAAAAAGACCCCCAAGATTTGTTAGGCAATTTCTCCCGAGTACGGCGATACCCCATATGTGTCCCTAAACTGTTGCCTTGAAATACGACAGGGCTCCGAATTGAGAGCACCATGCGCATTTGAGGCCTGAATTAGGGATTTGCATAGGGGTGGACATAGGGGTATTCTACGCCAGGGATTCCCAAACAGGGTGCCTCCAGCTGTTGCAAAACTCCCAGCATGCCTGGACAGTCAACGGCTGTCCGGCAATACTGGGAGTTGTTGTTTTGCAACAGCTGGAGGCTCCATTTTGGAAAGAGTGGCGTACCAGACGTTTTTCATTTTTATTGGGGAGGGAGGGGGGCTGTGAAGGGGTATGTGTATATGTAGTGTTTTTTACTTTTTATTTAATTTTGTGTTAGTGTAGTGTAGTGTTTTTAGGATACAGTCACAACGGCGGGGGATTACAGCGAGTTTCCCGCTGCGAGTTTGAGCTGCCGCGCAAAATTTGCTGCATCGCAAACTTGCAG
The DNA here is from genome assembly GCF_029499605.1 of Hyla sarda. Classification (NCBI taxonomy): domain Eukaryota; kingdom Metazoa; phylum Chordata; class Amphibia; order Anura; family Hylidae; genus Hyla; species Hyla sarda. The sequence continues at coordinate 286,809,550 of NC_079189.1, read as the reverse complement.
CCTGATACTCACTGTAAGCCCCCTGCCCATGTGAATGTACCCTGTACATTCACAGGGGGGGGGGGACCTCCAGCTGTTACAAAACTACAACTCCCAGCAGGCACAGTCTCAGTGCATGCTGGTAGTTATAGTTTTGCAACAGCTGGAGGCACACGGGTTGGGAAACACTGAGTTAGGAAACAATGTTTCCCAACCAGTGTGCCTCCAGCTGTTGCAAAACCACAACTCCCAAACATTCTCAGGAATGCTGGGAGTAGTAGTTCGGCAACATCTTTAGAGCCAGATGTTGCCGAACTACAACTCCCAGCATGCTTGGAGTTGTAGTTTTGCAACATCTGGAGGACTACAGTTTGCAGACCACTAATACAGGGGTTCCCAATCTGTGCCCTTCCAGATGTTGCAAAACTACAACTCCCAGTATGCCAAAACTGTCCAGGCATGCTGGGAGTTGTAGTTCTGCAACATCTGAAGGGCCAGATGTTACAGAGCTAAAACTCCCAGCATGCCTGGACAGTAAGGGCATGCTGAGGATGTGTAGTTTTGCAACATCTGGAAGGGCACAGTGGTCTCCAAACTGTGGACCTCCAGATGTTGCAAAACTGCAACTCCCAGCATGCCCAGACGCCAAGAGCTGTCTGGGCATGCTGGGAGTTATAGTTTACAGCGTCCCATTACAGCAATGCATGTCGCTTTACGGCGACGTGCATTGCTGTAAAGGGCCCGACTGCGGCTGAAGATCTACTCACCTGTCGCCGCCGCCGCCATCTTCATCGTCTGGCTCCGGGTCTTCAGGGACGAGGTAACTAACCGACGGATCGCAGGGAATAGGAGGAGGTGGCAGGCTTGCCACCTCGCTCCTATTCTTTAGCATAGTCCTGGCTGTCTGTGACAGCCGGGATCATGCGAAGTTACCGGGCGGTCGGGTCCCAGAGACCCGATCAGCCCGGTATCGCCGCAGATCGCAAGGACGATTTCCCTTGCAATTTGCGTCGATCGCCGACATGGGGGGCCTACATGGCCCCCCTCGGCGTTTGCCCTGGATGCCTGCTGAAGCATTTCAGCAGGCATCCAGTTCCGATCTCTGCCCGGTGAGCGGCAGGGACCGGAAAACGCCAGGATGTACGGGGACGTCCTGGGTCCTTAAGAGGTTAAAGGGGTACTCCGGCAGAAAACTTTTTTTTTTAATTAACTGGTGCCAGAAAGTTAAACAGATTTGCATATTACTTATATTAAAAAATCTTAGTCCTTCCAGTATTATCTGATGAATACTACAGAGGAAATTATTTTCTTTTTGGAACACAGTGCTTACTGCTGACATCATGAGCACAGTGCTCTCTGCTGACATCTCTGTCCGTTTTAGGAACTGTCCAGAGCAGAATATGTTTGCTATGGGGATTTTCTCCTACTCTGGACAGTTCTTAAAATGGACAGAGATGTAAGCAGAGAGCACTGTGCTCGTGATGTCAGCAGAGAGCTCTGCGTTCCAAAAAGAAAAGAATTTCCTCTGTAGTATTCAGCAGCTAATAAGTACAGGAAGGATTAAGATTTTTATAATAGAAGTAATTTGTAATTCTGTTTAACTTTCTGGCACCAGTTGATTAAAAAAAAAAGTTTTCCACTGGAGTAACCCTTTAAGTGTACTGTAGTGCATTTTTCTGTCCTCCTCTAAGTAGTGTACTATTTTGTACCTTATAATCTGTCAAGGGCCTAGATACTTTGAAAGGCCAGGCAAAAGTAATCACCGGCTGGTGTTTTACTCCAATATTTTTTTTAAGTGTACTGTAGCGCATTTTTCTGCCCTTTTTGTTCCACAACATATGGTCTGCTGGTTATACTAGTCTGTAGACGGTATAATACACACCACGTTCATTACTAATAGTCTGTGAGAGAGTTCAATTTTGGGTTTAGAACACAGCAACTGTGAGCTGCAGCACTGTTGTGTACTGTTGATGTTGTGCATAAATAAGTTTTTTTGAGCATACTGTAGTGCATGTTTCTACCCACAAAAGTGCATACCACATACCTACATCTAAATAGTGTACTATTTTGTATCTGTCAAGGACCTAGTTACTGTGAAAGCCCAGGCAAAAGTAATCAAGAGCTAATGTTTTACTCCACTACTTCTTTAACCCGAGGGTTTTTCCGTTTTTGCTTTTTCTTTTTTCCTTCTTGCCTTTAAAAAATCATAACAATAATTTTGCACCTAAAAATCCATATGATGGCTTATTTTTTGCACCACCAATTCTACTTTGCAATGATGTCAGTCATTTTGCCCAAAAATCTACGGCAAAACGGAAAAAAAAATCATTGTGAGACAACATTGAAAACAAAAACGCTCTTTTGTAACTTTTGGGGGCTTCCGTTTCTACGTAGTAAATTTTTCAGCAAAAATGACACCTTATCTTTATTCTGTAGGTCCATACGATTAAAATGATATCCTACTTATATAGGTTTGATTTTGTCGTACTTCTGGGAAAAAATCATAACTACATGCAGGAAAATTAATACGTTTAAAATTGTCATCTTCTGACCCCTATAACTTTTTTATTTTTCCATGTACTGGGGCGGTATGAGGACTCATTTTTTGCGCCGTGATCTGAAGTTTTTAGCGGTACCATTTTTGCATTGATAGGACTTATTCATTTTTTCATGATATAAAAAGTGACCAAAAATGCACTTTTTTGGACTTTGGAATTTTTTTGCGCGTACGCCATTGACCATGCGGTTTAATTAACTATATATTTTTTATAATTCGGACATTTCCGCACTCGGCAATACCATATATGTTTATTTTTATTTTTATTTACACTGTGTTTTTTTTTATGGGAAAAGGGGGGTGATTCAAACTTTTAATAGGGAAGGGGTTAAATGATCTTTATTCACTTTTTTTTCACTTTTTTTGCAGTGTTATAGCCACCATAGGGACCTATAACACTGCACACACTGATCTTTCACATTGATCACTGGTTTCGCATAGGAAACCAGTGATCGATGATTCTGCTGCTTGACTGCTCATGCCTGGATCTCAGACACTAAGCAGTCATTCGGCGATCGGACAGCAAGGAGGCCGGTAGGGATCCTCCAGCTGTCCTGTAAGCTGTTCGGGATGCCGCGATTTCGCCGCGGCTATCCAAAACAGCTCCCTGAGCTAACCGGCATGCTTTCACTTTCCCTTTAGACGCGACGTTCAACTTTTAACGCCGCGTCTAAAGGGTTAATAGAGCGCGGCACCGCTATCAATGCCGTGCGCTATTAGCCACGGGTCCCAGCCATTGTTAGAGGCCGGGCCCCACCCGCTGTGGCCCCGCGTTATAGATCGGGAGCGAACACATGACGTACCGGTACGTCATGTGTCCTTAAGGGGTTAAGCGTACAGTAGGGCACATAAGTGCATACCACATACCTACATCTAAGTAGTGGTATTGCCACCTACCGCACCACATCACTGGGTCACTTTCAGGACTCCTGATGCTGCTGCTGTTGCCACCTCCAGGCTGTCTCATTTGTGCCACCATATGGTCTCCACATGCTTCCGCCAACTCCAGGCTGTGCCATTCAGCCACTATATGTTCTACACATGCTGCCACCAACTCCAGGCTGTGCTATTCAGCCACTTTATGGTCTCCTCATCTGCCTCCAACTCCAGGCTGTGCCATTCAGCCACTATATGGTCTCCTCATATGCCCCCAACTCTAGTCTGTGCCATTCAGCCACTATATAGTCTCCTCATATGCCGCCAACTCCAGGCTGTGCCATTCAGCCACTATATGTTCTATTCATGCTGCCGCCATTTACAGGCTGTACCATTAAGCCACTATATGTTCTACTGATGCTGCCGCCAACTCCAGGCTGTGCCATTCAGCTACTATATGGTCTCCTTATCTGCTGCCAACTCCAGGCTGTGCCATTCAGCCACTATAGGTTCTAGTCATGCTGCCACCAACTCCAAGCTGTGCCATTCAGCCACTATATGGTTTACTGCTTCTGGGCCTGGGACTTTACCTAAACATTTTTATGGTAGCACTAGCTACCATAAATATTCAATTTACATTTTTAAATGAATCTTTTAATTTTAGGGATTATGAGGCCCTATCGTCTCCTTATGCTGCCGTGAGCTGCAAGCTGTGTCATTCAGCCACTATATGGTTTACTGAAGCTTTTGGGCTGGGGACATTACCTACAAATTTTTAAGGTAGCACTAGCAATCATAAATCTTTCATTTAAATTTTAAAATTAATCTTTTAATCTTAGGGATTGGGAGGCCCTGTGGTCTCCTCATGCTGCCACAAGCTGCAACATGAGGAGACCATAGGGCCTCACAATCCCTAAGATTAAAAGATCTAATTCAGCCACTATATGGTCTCTTCTTGCTGCCGCCAATTACAGGCTGTGTCATTCTGCCAGATTATGGTCTCCTTATGCTGCTGCCACCTCTAGGCTCTGTCATTGTGCCGCCATGTGACTCCTTGTTTGTTTGGGTTTTGTGGTCATACAGTATTAGTTCAAAGTAAACACCGGGACATCAAACTTGGGAATCTAATATAAATCTTAAATTAAAAAAATCAATGTCATCTTTTCAAGAATGAGGCCCTATGGTCCTCGCCATCATATTACCTGTGGAATTATCACAAGAATCCAATGAAACAGCTTGGAGCGATAACAATGAACCATAACTGACTAAATGAAACATTCGCACTTTTATAGTTAGGGGGGCGCTGAGAGGCAGGGGCTGGAACAGGTGGCATCTCACCTGACGGAGGACCGCCAGCTCGATTTTAAGATACAAGTACGAGCTTTTTCACTGCAGCCACTTCTAGCTTTATGCGCCCACTAGTCCAATGGCACAGAAGCTGAATGTGCTCGTGTCCAAGTTGCTGGTACTGCAGTCCCTCCCTTTTCAAGTGGACACTCAGAGTATGGGGGGTGCGTTGAGAGGCAGTGGCTGGAACAGGTGGTAGCTCGCCTTGCGGCGCACCGCCAGCTTGATGCTCAACAGAATGGGTAATCAAAAATTTTTTATAAATTCATATTAAATTAAATTAAAATTACATAAAAAATCTGCCACATCCAGACGCTCTGCGGCAGTGATTCTAATAGCGATGCTTGTAATCTGCATGTCATACTGAATAACAGTATTATTTCACTAACACAGCACACTCTCTATGCGTGTTAGGAAAAAAGCAAAGTGTTCTACACTCCTATTGAGCCTCTCTGTAGGCCAGAAATAGCCATTCTTAATAGTGATTCGCCACCAATAAATTCGGACCGAATCTAATCTTTTCGAAAAATTTGTCCGAATCATATTTTTCTAAAATTTGTTCATCTCTAGTCATGATGTCTTCATTTATTTTCAAGCAGCATTACAGCATATTCGATTTATTCAGAGTACGGAGCCATTGCACCCATGTCCATAGCCAATCCTGATGTTACGTTTCGGGGAGAATCCCCTAAATCATGCGCATAAGGGGATCCTCCCCGAAATGTAGCGTCAGGCTTGGCTATGGACGTGGGTGCAATGGCTCTGTACTCTGAATAAATCGAATATGCTGTAATGCTGCTTGAAAATATGCTGCTTAAAAATAAATGAAGAAGTAAAAAATGAAACAGGTCTGTGAATTCCTCTTTTCAAACTTTTGCACTGTCGGACCCTCTGTTATATAAAGTGTACGTTCCAGAACAAGGTGGAGCTTTGAAGACAGAGTGAACATTTGCCTCCCAGGCATTCTTAAATATAATATCCGTTTATTAACATATCATAAGGTCATGTTCACACAATGGAATTTCTAAACAGAATGTAGCAGAAAAATCTCTTTTACAAATTTAATTGCAAATTCCAAGAGTCCCATTGCTTTCAATGAAATTCTAATGCAACGTACAAATGGTGGAATTTCTGAGGTGGAAACATCTGCGACAGAAATCCTGATTCTAGCCTCAGCCAAAAGAACTGACCTGTTAATTTTTTTTCAGCAAAATTCACTTGGAAAGGCATTGCTGGCTACAGAGACAGCTAATTTCTGAGCAGTTCTAGCACCCGCATGTTCTGCCACCACCTGCTATTTGCAAGATGTCCAGCGAAGTTTTCCGCAAAAATCCTGACATGTAAACATGGCCTAAGAGTCGGCTAGGAGAAGGAATATACCTAGTTTACAAATAAGGTAAGATATGCTTACAGACTTTTCAGTGTAAATCACCACTGTATATGTGGGAACTTTTGACGATTTTAGAGTGATCCCAAACTAGTGTAATATGGTACCAAGGGGGACCATATTATGGCACCAAGTTCCTTATTTTCTAGGCAAAAAATGGTCCTTGCTACACTTAAATCCCACATATATAGATCTATATAGTTTATAGTAGGTGTTGCTATTCTAGTAGTATATCATTTGTCATACATTTTGCTATCCCACAATATAATATTTTATCAATACTCCAATTCAATCCCTCTAGACAAATCAAAATTCAGTGTAATCGGATATGATAGTTTTGATTTAAAAGACGAAATGTCCAAAAAAGTGGATGGGCCTATATATCAGTCAGATAACCTAATACTGATGCCACCTCCAAGCTCTGTCATTGTGCTGCCATGTGACATGTGACTCCTTGTTAAATTTGGTCCTTTGTACCCACACTAAAACTTGGGAGTTAAATTTCAATTTCAAAATCCTCAATTTCAATTTCAAAATCTTAAATTTAAAAATCTTAAATTTCAATGGTCTCCTCATGCTTCTGCCAATGCCAGGCTGTGACATTCAGACACTATATGGTCTCCTCATGCTTCAGCCAACTCCAGGCTGTGTCATTCAGCCAATATATGGTTTACTGATGCTGCTGGACCTGGGCTTAAAAAATATTTCTAGTAGCACTAGCTAGTACCCTATATTTCAAAATTCATCTTTTAATCTTAGGGATTGTGAAGCCCTAGTATCTACTCATGCTGCTTCCAGCTCCAGGCTGTCATTCAGCAACTATATGGTCTCCTCATGCTTCAACCAACTCCAGTGTTACGCCGAGCGCTCCGAGTCCCTGCTCCTCCCCGGAGCGCTCGCGGCGTCTCTCTCTGCAGCGGCCCAGTCAGACCCGCTGACCGGGAGCGCTGCACTGTCATGTTCTGGCGCGCGCGGCTCCGCTCTCTAGGGCGCGCGCGCCAGCTCTCTGAGATTTAAAGGGCCAGTGCACCAGTGATTGGTGCCTGGCCCAATCAGTCTAATTAGCTTCCACCTGCTCCCTGTCCATATTACCTCACTTCCCCTGCACTTCCTTGCCAGATCTTGTTGCCTTGTGCCAGTGAAAGCGTTTAATGTTGTCCAAAGCCTGTGTTCCAGATCTCCTGCTATCCTCTTTGACTACGAACCTTGCCGCCTGCCCCGACCTTCTGCTACGTCTGACCTTACCTCTGCCTAGTCCTTCTGTCCCACGCCTTCTCAGCAGTCAGCGAGGTTGAGCCGTTGCCAGTGGATATGACCTGGTTGCTACCGCCGCAGCAAGACCATCCCGCTTTGCGGCGGGCTCTGGTGAAAACCAGTAGCAACCCTAGAACCGGTCCACCGACACGGTCCACGCCAATCCCTCGCTGACACAGAGGATCCACATCCAGCTAGCCGAATCATAACATCCAGGCTGTGCCATTCAGACACTATATGGTCTCCTCATGCTTCAGCCACCTCCAGGCTGTGTCATGCAGCCACTATATGGTCTCCATATATAGACTGTGTATTGTAGGAAACATGTGGGTATCCTTGAGTTACTCTCCCAGCATTATTGCCATGTTGATACCAGTAATAAAAGGAATATTGCAAAGGAATAGCAGTACCAGGGAACTGTGTATACTGACCACCGGCTGTTGGAATTGACTAACTATGCCAGGTGGTAGATTTACCATTTTAAAGTTCCTCAGCTCAAGTAGGCTTTAATTCGTTCATTATTTGCTGTGGTTCTTCAGTTGCAAAATTAAGTTGTATCATGTTTTCCTGTTCCTACGATGACCTAATGTCACTGGAACACACAATAATCAAATTGTCATCTAATGAAGGATCATTTTCTTATTTTGAATGTCAGGTGGTATTCTGACATTTTCTGATCAGAAAGGAATTTTGGAATCTGGGACACAGGTAAAATTAGGTATTTTTAAGCGTACTGTAGCACATTTTTCTGCCCTCATAAGTGCATAGCACATACCTACATCTAAGAAGTGTACTATTTTGTACCTGTTAATCTGTCAAGGGTCTATATACTATGAAAGGACAGCCAATAATACACACTTGCTGCTGTTCTAGACAAATACTGTTTTAACCCCTTAAGGACGCAGGACGTAAATGTACGTCCTGGTGCGGTGGTACTTAACGCACCAGGACGTACATTTACGTCCTGTGCATAACCGCGGGCATCGGAGCAATGCCCGTGTCATGTGCGGCTGATCCCGGCTGCTGATCACAGCCAGGGACCTGCCGGCAATGGCCGACGCCCGCGATCTCGTGGGCGTCCACCATTAACCCCTCAGATGCCGGGATCAATGCAGATCCCGGCATCTGCGGCAGTACGCGATTTCAATGAATGATCGGATCACCCGCAGCGCTGCTGCGGGGATCCGATCATTCAGAACGCCGCACGGAGGTCTCCTCACCTTCCTCCTTCTGGCTCCCGGCGTCTTCTGCTCTGGTCTGAGATCGAGCAGACCAGAGCAGAAAATAACCGATAACACTGATCTGTTCTATGTCCTATACATAGAACAGGTCAGTATTAGCAATCATGGTATTGCTATGAATAGTCCCCTAAAAGCCCCCTTTAAAAAAAAAAGTGAAAAATCCCCTCCCCCAATAAAAAAGTAAAACGTCCGTTTTTTCCTATTTTATCCCCAAAAAGCGTAAAAAAATAAATTTAATAGACATATTTGGTAACGCCGGGTGCGTAAATGTCCGAACTATTAAAATAAAATGTTAATGATCCCGTACGGTGAACGGCGTGAACGTAAATAATAAAAAAAAAGTCCAAAATTGCTACTTTTTAATACATTTTATTTAAAAAAATTATAAAAAATGTATTAAAAGTATTTTATATGCAAATGTGGTATAAAAAAAAGTACAGATCATAGCGCAAAAAATTAGCCCTCATACCGCCGCTTACACGGAAAAATAAAAAAGTTAGAGGTCATCAAAATAAAGGGATTATAAACGTACTAATTTGGTTAAAAAGTTTGTGATTTTTTAACCAATAATATAAAAGTATGTAATCATGGGTATCATTTTAATCGTATTGACCCTCAGAATAAAGAACACATGTCATTTTTACCGTAAATTGTACGGCGTGAAAACGAAACCTTCCAAAATTAGCAAAATTAAGTTTTTCTTTTTCATTTCCTCACAAAAATAGTGTTTTTTGGTTGTGCCATACATTTTATGATATAATGAGTTATGTCATTACAAAGGACAACTGGTAGCGCAAAAAACAAGCCCTCATACTAGTCTGTGGATGAAAATATAAAAGTTATGATTTTTAGATGGCGAGGAGGAAAAAATGAAAACGTAACAATTAAATTGTCCTTAAGAGTCCTTAAGGCCAAAATAGGCTGAGTCCTTAAGGGGTTAAGCATAGTGAAGCGTATTGTACTCCTCTCATATACGCAATATGTTTGTCAGGCAGAGTAGTGAAACTTCAATTTAAAAATCCTTAATTTCAATTTAAAAATCTTAAATTTCAATGGTCTCCTCATGGCTGTGCCATTCAGACACTATATGGTCTCCTGATGCTTCAGCCAAATCCAGGCTGTGTCATTCAGACAATATATGGTTTACTGATGCTGCTGGGCCTGGGTGTAATAATTTTTATGGTAGCACTAGCTACCCTAAATCTTCTATTTCAGTTTCAAAATGCGTCTTTTAATCTTAGGTATTGTGAAGCCCTAGTGTCTCTTCATGCTGCTGCCAACTCCAGGCTGTGTCATTCAGACACTTTATGGTCTCCTGATGCTTCAGCCAACTCCAGGCTGTGTCATTCAGACAATATATGGTTTACTGATGCGGCTGGGTCTGGGCCCTAAAAATTTTTTATGGCAGCAATTGCTACTCTAAATCCTCAATTTAAATTTCAAAATTGTCTCTTAATCTTAGGTATTTGAAAGCCCTATTGTCTCCTCATCCTGCTGCCAACTCCAGGCTGTGCCATTCAGACACTATATGGTCTCCTTATGCTTCAGCCACATCCAAGCATTGTCATTCAGCCACTATATGGTCTCCTCATGCTTTAGCCTCATCCAAGCTATGTCATTCAGCCACTACATGGTCTCCTCATGCTTTAGCCTCATCCAAGCTATGTCATTCAGCCACTACATGGTCTCCTCATGCTGTCAACACCTCCACGCTGAGTCATTCAGCCACTATATGGTCTCCTCATGCTGCCAACACCTTAACGCTGTGTCATTCAGCTACTATATGGTCTCCTCATGCTGCCAACACCTCCACGCTGTGTCATTTAACCACTGTATGGTCTCCTCATGCTGCCAACACCTCCAAGCTGTGTTATTCAGCCACTATATGGTCTACTCATACTGATGCCACCTCCAGGCTCTGTCATTGTGCCGCTCTGTGGCAGTGATTCTAATAGTGATGCCTGCAATCTGCATGTCATTCTGAATAACAGTATTATTTCACTACCCCAGCACACTCCACATGCATGGTAGAACAAAGCAAAGTGTTCTACACCCCTATTGAGGCTCTCTGTGTCCAGAAATAGTCATTTTTAATATAGATTTGCCGCGAATAAATTCGGGTCGAACATAATTTTTTCGAAAAATTCGGCGAATCGGGCGAATTGAATTTTTCTAAAGTTCGCTCATCTCTAATTGTATGGTTTGGGAGGATAATACGGTCCTTGTGGACTAGTTGATGCATTCCCGGTCGTTTCAGGAGGAGAAGGTGTCTGTACAGTTCTATGGCCCATTGGAAACGTCTTTTCCATCATCTCTTCCTTTCCTTTCCCCCCCCCCCTCCCCCAATGCTAAGCAGAAGGATAGCACTAGCCACAATGATGATTGTGTCAAAGTCAGCCTATGGAGTGTGCTGCAATGGTGGTAAAGATGGAAGAAGTAGCCGACCAAAGAACTAGTGGCACTGGTGGTGGTAGGTGTAGTGGTGAGTTTGTGAGATGTTATGGTGGATATGATGAGGGGAAAAGAGGAGCCCATGATCAGACATCAGATGTTCTTAATGAAAGGAGTGGTGGGGACTATGAGGAGGAGCTTTTTGATGATGATGATGTCAGCAATGAAAATCGAGGGGATGGTAGGGCCAAAACGTCTGTCAAATGTACCAGACATAGGCCTGTTGGCCTGATCAGCTAAGGAGCTGCTGCATCTGTAGGCTGGAAAAAAATGCCTTGCAGAGGAGGGACACAGTTAGGTGGTGGGGTATCTATCTCTTTATGGTATTCTGCTATGTGAGAATTCCTTCCCTTCTTACAAGATGCAGAAAACCAGGTACAGTGCCGTCACTGTAAAAAAGAAAGCATAGCCAGGGTTAATGTTTATGAATTACAGCTTATCTAAGCACATAAAGGAGCATCACAAGGCCTGGCTAGAAGTATCACTAGTCCACCAATGCCTGCTGTCCCCTAGCTACTGCTGGCTACTACTAGCACCAGTCCACCACTGCCTGCATGCCACTGGGTACTACAAATACCACCATTCCACTACCCTTGCTGCTGCTACTTCCAGCTAGGCTTGCACATACACAACCCATGATCCAAGGCAAAGGGATAATGTTTTGGCTTTTCATACAAAAGCTATTTCTGCTTAAAGGGGTATTCCAGGCAAAAACTTTTTTTATATATCAACTGGCTCCGGAAAGTTAAACAGATTTGTAAATTAGGGTAGAAAACAGACATGGTGCACATCTACAATCTTGTATAATGATCTGATTGCTTCTCAGCATAATATCAAAAACTAACAGGTTGTTAGTATACATTTTCGATCAAAAATTACAAGCCCACTCGCCACGTCAAGGCCACCTATTTAGAGTGGGTCCCTAACGTCCCTAGCATAAAATGGCGTAGCACTGGGCGGCGACCACCACCGCCGCTACACCAGTGCCCACGGGGGGGAAACGACCCACTGGTAGAGCGGCCCCAATGTCACTCAAACCAGTTTATGGGTCGCACCTCCGAGCTGACATGGCGCCACGGCAGCAACGGACGCTGCACAGCACCACACCAGTGTGAACAAGGTGTAATAGCTCACTTACCATGCTCTCCCAGTCAGACTGGGAGGCTGCTAGGAAAGAAATGGCCCTTGTGTAGCTAACTACTACTTATATATGGTTGGGCTGAGGGGGTGGGGAAGAGTGCAGCACATGTTCAAACAAAAAAAAAAGGAGGGGATAGAAAACACAGTGTGAATTCGGGTAGAAAACAGACATGGCGCACATCTATAATCTTGTATAATGATCTGATTGCTTATCAGCATAATATCAAAAACTAACAGGTTGTTAGTATACATTTTTGATCAAAAAGTACAAGCCCACTCGCCACGTCAAGGCCACCTATTTAGAGTGGGTCCCTAACGTCCCTAGCATAAAATGGCGTAGCACTGGGCGGCAACCACCACCGCCGCGACACCAGTGCCCACGGGGGGGAAACGACCCGCTGGTAGAGCGGCCCCAATGCCACTCAAACCAGTCTATGGGTCGCACCTCCCCGCAGACACGGCGCCACGGCAGCAACAGACGCCGCACAGAACCACACCAGTGTGAACAAGGTGTAATAGCTCACTTACCATGCTCTCCCAGTCAGTCTGTTTTCTACCCGAATTCACAGATTTGTAAATTACTTCTATTAAAAAATCTTAATCCTTTCAATAGTTATTAGCTTCTGAAGTTTTCTGTCTAACTGCTCAATGATGATGTCATGTCCCGGGAGCTGTGCATGATGGGAGAATATCCCCATAGGAACTGCACAGCTCCCGAGACATGAGTCATCAGAAAGCTGTTAGACAGAAAAAAACAACTCAACTTCAGAAGCTAATAACTATTGCAAAGATTAAGATTTTTTAATCGAAATAATTTACAAATCTGTTTAACTTTCCGGAGCCAGTTGATATATAGAAAAAGTTTTGGCCTGGAATACCCCTTTAACTATTTTAGGAAACCAATCCTGTTGCAACTTCCAAAAATAAGAATTTTTGGAACGTCTTTACTTGACATATTTAAAACCGATTGCAACCTCCAAAAAGAGATTTTTTAAATATATTTATTAACTTTTCAATCTTTACAAAATTCCATTTTGTAAAGTTCTTCCCTATTTTGAGACACCGTCACCAATTCTGTTGCTATTTTAAAAAAAGGGAGAATTTGTGATCATTTTTCAACTTTACAGTGTTTACAAAAGCTGCTGTATTTCCTCACTGTTTACTGTTTCTTTACTATTTTGAGACACCAATCATGTTGAAAAATGTTGAAACACTTGCAAAAAGCCATTGCATCTTCCGATACCTCACTGTGTATTTTAACACTGCCAACAAAAAGGGATACCTTAAGCACCTTTATTTTAATGTAAAAAAAACATACAAAATCCATCAGTGCAGTGTGTTTTTACACAAGCTGTCAGTTACCATGGGTTACCGCATGTCTCTGTAACTTTGACATTAGCTTTGCCTTAAAATCACTTTAAAGGGGTACTCCACTGGCCAGCCTTCCAGCTGTGCGCACGCTGTGGGGGTCGGCCATGCCCCCTCATGACATCAGGCCATGTCCCCTCACTGCAAGTCTATGGAAGGGGATGTGGTGGCCTTTACGCCCCCTCCCATAGACTTGTATTGGGGGGGCCTGGCCTGACGGCATGAGGGGGCGTGGCCGACAACATTCGGAACTAAATGTTCCGAACTCAGCCGGAAGACTAGCCAGTCGAGTACCCCTTTAAAACAACGACATTCCTAAGTTACCCTAGCAGTGTTATACAGGGTTTCAGAGCTCATAGGCTGTGTTATACAAATGTTTTGAGAGAACCTGTTTGTCGTAAACCAAACTTTTTTTTTAAAGTTCGCTCAACTCTAATCACTATAAAATAAACGAGAGTGTTATAAATAGATATATCCATTTTCCCTAAATAATGAAACTGATATGGGTCATGGATCTACATAAGAACATTTTCAAGCAAAAATCAGGCTTCTCTTTGTAAGCGTTTCAAATAGAAACATCTTAATACTACCGTAATTCCTGTGCTTTTGGTCTGATTTATTCCATAGATGAAAGTAGAGATAACTGTATAATAAATATAGCCATATACATGTATTGTAGGGCCCAGGGGAGGACATACCATATGTGCAGCTGCACAAGGGCCCTGTAGCCAAAGGGCCCACCGCAATCTTTAAAAGAAAGTAACAGTGCTTCCAGCTATCTATAGCATATAAAATAGTGTTAGCGTCTCAATGGCTCAAAATTACTAGTGAATTACAATCGGCAAGAGAAATTTGCACAATATTGAATGCCTTGCTAGAAAGGTGCTCTATGACTACAAAGCCTTATGGACTAGCTGTTACATAAAAAGCAGTGTTCTGTGTAAACTGTACACTCTGGAAAAAAAAGAGTTAAAAAGTACAAATCCTGCAGGCAAGTACAGCTGTTATTGGGATTACTCATCCTTATAACTACATATATGTTTCATTTTTACTTTATCAAGGAATAAAGACTATGGAATACAGCCCTAACCAGAGTATCTGAGGAAAGGGATTTAGGGTTCAATATTTCAGAAGACTTAAAAGGGTACTCCTGCGCAAACATTTCATCCCCTATCTAAAGGACCCCCACGATCTCCGGCGCAGCACCCCGTCATTTGGCGAACTCCGCTCCGTGCCAGATGACTGCTGATGCAGCCGCCACACCCCCCACATTCACTTCTATGGGAGGGGGCGTGATGGCTATGTCATAACCATCACGCCTCCTCCCATTGACGCTGCCGTCACAAAGATCGTGGGGGTCCCCAGTGGATAGGGGATAAGATGTTTGCAGTGGAGTACCCCTTTAAAAGTAGGTAGACAATCTAAGAGCAGCATAAAATGCTAGCAGAATGCTTGCATGTATAGTAGGGAGATGTATTAGCAGTAGAAAGAGAGAAGTGCTCATGCCGCTGTACAGAACACCGGTGAGAACTCACTTATCTCCAGGCCGTATCCCCAGAAGAATATAGATATTTTGGAGAGGGTTCAGAGAAGAGCTACTGAACTTGTACATATGTTGCAGGATAAAACTTATCAGGAAAGGTTAAAGAACCTTAACATGTATGGCTTGGAAGAAAGACAAGACATGTGTGAAGGAAGAAAAACTACCACAAGAGGGCATAGTTTTAATTTAAAGGGGCAAAGGTTTAAGCAGTAATATCAGGAAGTATTACTTTACTTTAGTTGATGCGTGGAATAGCATGCATGGGAAAGGCATAAGGCTATCCTTCATATAAGATAGGGCCAGGGACTATTGATAGTATGCAAAATATTGGGCAGACTAAATGGGTCAAATGTTTTTTATCTGACAATACATTCTATGTTTCTAAAAACACATAGAGGATACAATACTAATAAGGGGTCCACATACTTCTCTTGCAAAGGGGTCCTAAGTTTACTATTTCTGAAACTTATCTGTGACTACCAAATAAATGGATAGTTCGCACTCTATCATATGACAAATGAACAAATTATATAGTATTTAGTTTCAGAGGTGCCAGGAGCAGGACTTACGGGAATGGGGGGGATTGGCAGAGATGCCAGGATCAGGACTTAGGGCTCTGGGGGATGAGGACAAAGGAACCTGAAGCAGGACTTTGGGGTCTGAAGGGAGGGAGACAGAGGAGCCTGGACAGGACTTAGAGGTCTGGGGGAGGGGCAGAGGAGTCTGTAGGAGAACTTATTAGGATTATATTAAGAAGGTACAGTGTCTGGCAGGGTTATGATGATTTTTGTCTACATATAGAGGATAAGAATCTGCTGACAAAGTGAGGAGCCAATGATCTGAACGTCACATTCTGCAAAGGAAATCCTGGCATCTGGACCAGACGAAGAAGAAAAGAAAAGGAAAGACTATAGGGAAGACATCATTTGTGAGTCATTGTACCATTGTGTATTCTGTCTGACTGTCCCACCTGAGCTGTAGTCACCTGTGAATTCAGCAGTAATGATGGGTGAAATTGTACTCCTAGCTCTCCAGCTGTTGCAAAACACCAACTCCCATAATGCCTGAGGCTCTCCAAGCATGATGGGAGTTGGAGGTTTAGAACAGTTGGAGAGTCACTTAAACCGAGGTGATCAGTGAGGGTCACAGCAATCGGACCCCCACCAAAAAAATGAGCTGTCTATTCTAAAATGCCAGGGTCTACTTTTGGTCAATTTGGCCTTGGTAATTAGTAATTGTACTTTTTCTAGTTAGTTATAAGGCAGACTAAATAGTACACTTTCATGTCTCAGTTACCAATTTTTTCCCCTACATGATTTGACTATCTTATATCACCACCTTTACTGGCAAGCTCTCACATAAGTCATTCTAGCACAGTGCTTTATCTGTAGGAGGGACGGAATGTCTATGCAGTATAAAATGTAGGTTACACTTTTTTGGCAGCAAACTACAGAAAGTTGTATTTCTGTTAAGTAATCCTAGCCCCAAGCACTAATGAAGATGGAGGGATGGGATTACCTTGCAGTAAAACCTTGGAAGTTCGTGCATTATGATGTTTGACATTTTGACATATTATTCTTTAGAATACCAACGTGTTGTTCTAAAAACAAATAGCTTGAAACTACATCTGCTCCTTGAGATATTTGAAAGCTCCATCATCCTGTCCCAAAACAAGATTATAAGGAGCTCAACAGAGATGCCATTGATAGAAATACTAGGAGGAGTCAGGGATGATTTTTCTAAGGGAGCATCAGAAGGTTGGCCAAGAAGAATGGAATTTTGGGGGGTTAAGAAACAAGATAGTGCTGGCACAATCCTCTTTTCTAATCTTGCTGCACATTTCTCTTGTCAGAATTTGTTTGGAGTTTACTTTCTACTTTAATACCATAGACAGTGGTGTTCCTGTAATATAGTGCAGAGTATCTGATGTTACCAGGATTCTACAAGATTCTAACCTCTGTTGATCACTGAATTAACATAGTAGGGTTAGAGTATGTTCACACTGAGGAAAACCTTGAAGTACATTTTTGAAAGAGAAATCCTCTTTCTGCTCCATTCTAAAGTGACACAGATATAAAGCAGAAATTGTACTTATTTGGTGTGGAATCTCAAGCAGAATTTGGAGAGGAAATAAAAAGTCTCAAAATCCGACTTCCAGCGGAATTCGAATCTGCATCCGAAAATTTCACATTGAAATTACCCTGCATGAACATACTTGCTAAAATAAATTTAAAATTAAATAAAAAGAATAAGTCAAGGTGGAATTAAGGTAAAATTTAACTCGGAACGCACAGATTCTGCCTCAGACTACTTAGTGTGAACATACCCTTAAAGGTTGAACTTGAGAGACTGTTGTCTTAATTTAACCTTGTAAAATATAAACTATGTAAACAGCCTATTAATTGGGACAGACTTAATTGAACACATTTTATTGGTCAAGTGGAATATCAATAGGGGTTGCAAGGGTCACGACTGGGCCCCTACACTAGGAGGCCCCACAGGCCCACTTTGCCACACTCGGCTTAGTTCCCCACTGATGGTGTGCTGAGCACAGGATGGACCCTTCACTGCTGCACTCAGCATGGCGTCCCAGTGCCTTCAGGGCAGCACCATTAATGTACTGTGTTGGTAGGGGCCACAAAGGTTGCTATCAGTCTTTGGGGGGGAGGGGCACAAAGGTGCCTAATAAGTATTATTAGCACATAGGGCTTTATTACCATTTAGAGCAATATGAGTGGGGAAAAGCTGCAGAGGGTGCTGGGGAGGATTACTTATAATATGTGATTTTGGTTTATGACCTTATTATAACCCATGGACTTGAGCATCCACAGTGATGCCGAAGAAAAAGGGCCTCGCTCATCTCAACATTTATCCAACAACCAAACAAGCCTCTCTTATTTTCATTATTAAATTTAATTATTTCTTTTTTATCACATGTGGTGCAAATAGATCCTCCCATAGCTGTCAGGAGACTGTAAGGTAACCAGGTGACTAGGTAATAAATGAGCCATACATAATTTTACTGTTAAAGGGGTAATCCAGGAAAGTATTTTATTTGACTATGCTACAGGGGCTGCAAAGTTAGTGTAGTTCATAATATAGTGTCTGAGTCAGGGACCGACCAGGTGACAGGGAGTGTGAGCCCTAAACTGACCCTAAAACTGCTCTCCCTGCCTACTTGCCCATCCAATCTAACCGGTGGATCGACAACTGGGCGCCAGTCCCTCCCTGAACTAAAGTGCCTAATAAAAACACATACTAATAAATAGTCTGTCACAAACCAGAAACATAACAGGAACATAGAACTCTTTAGTATAAAGTTCAGTGGACACAGATCAGAGAGTTAGTACAGAGGACACTATATCAGCGGACATGAACAGAGTGGTTGTGAACAGAGGACACTATAGATAAGCAGTCAAGAACAGAACTCGAAAGATCTGAATAAAGAACTAATAAACATATAGGGGGAGATTTATCAAAACCTGTCCTGAGGAAAAGTTGCCCAGTTGCCCATAGCAACCAATCAGATCGCTTCTTTCATTTTTAACAAGGCCTCTGAAAACTGGGGATGCCATTTTTTTAAGACCGAGTACGAGTACAGATATTTTAATTTTAGTACTTGCCGATACCAAGTACGAGTACTTTTATTTTAAAGGGAATCTGACACCAGGGTGACGCGGTTTCTGGCGCTGTTTACCGTATGATATGTGGGTTCTTGTTGTGTACAATGGAGGCGGTTGCTGTAATATGAGCCAAAATTTGCCAGGGAATTTGCATTGGCGGTGAGACCGATGACCACATGGTGAGCAGCAGTAGAAACCGGGTCACCTGCACTATCTACCCATAAATTCAAGTTAGTGCAGGTGACTCTGCTGTAAGATTGTCTTTAATAGTAGGTAGTATCCCCTTGCAGACATTAGCAGAAGCCCCCTGACAGTCATTAGTAGCAGCACCTCCCCCTGTAGACAGCTGAGGATGGTAAATGAGGACAGGATATGAGTATGGGATATGAGGTTGAGATGTGAGGACGGAATATGAGGATGGGATAGGAGGTCAGGATAGGAGGTCAAGATATGAGGACAGGATATGACGTCGAGATGGGAGGACGGGATAGGAGGAGGGGATAGGAGGTCAAGATATGAGGACAGGATACAAGGTCAGGATATGAGGTCGAGATATGAGGACAGGATATGAGGTCGGGATATGAGGACGGGATATGAGGTTGAGATATGAGGACGGGATATGTGGTTGGAATATGACAACAATATATGAGGACGGGACATGAAGTCAAAAGCTTCCTCCTTTGTTGATTTTCCTCCCCAACAAGGATTAGGAAAGAAAAACCGGGAAACGCCGGGTATTCAGCTAGTATATATATATATATATATATAAAATTCAATGTGTGTGTGTATGTATGTTCCAGCATCACTTCCAAACAGCTAAAGATATTAACATGAAACTTGGTACACATGTTACTTATACAGTACAGACCAAAAGTTTGGACACACCTTCTCATTCAAAGAGTTTTCTTTATTTTCATGACTATGAAAATTGTAGATTCACACTGAAGGCATCAAAACTATGAATGAACACATGTGGAATTATAGACATAACAAAAAAAGTGTGAAACAACTGAAAATATGTCATATTCTGGGTGGAAAGTGTCCCCAAGTGCAGTCACAAAAACCATAAAGAGCTACAAAGAAACTGGCCCACATGCGGAGCGCCCCAGGAAAGGAAGACCAAGAGTCACCTGTGCTGCGGAGGATAAGTTCATCCGAGTCACCAGCCTCAGAAATCGCAGGTTAACAGCAGCTCAGATTAGAGACCAGGTCAATGCCACACAGAGTTCTAGCAGCAAACACATCTCTAGAACAACTGTTAAGAGGAAACTGTGTGAATCAGGCCTTCATGGTAGAATATCTGCTAGGAAACCACTGCTAAGGACAGGCAACAAGCAGAAGAGACTTGTTTGGGCTAAAGAACACAAGAATGTACATTAGACCAGTGGAAATCTGTGCTTTGGTCTTATGAGTCCAAATTTGAGATCTTTGGTTCCAACCATGGTGTCTTTGTGCGACGCAGAAAAGGTGAATGAATGGACTCTACATGCCTGGTTCCCACCATGAAGCATGGAGGAGGAGGTGTGATGGAGTGGGGGTGCTTTGCTGGTGACACTGTTGGGGATTTATTCAAAATTTAAGGCATCCTCAACCAGCATGGCTACCACAGCATCTTTCATCGGCATGCTATTCCATCCGGTTTGCGTTTAGTTGGACCATCATTTATTTTTCAACAGTACAATGACCCCAAACACACCTCCAGGCTGTGTAAGGGCTATTTGACCAAGAAGGAGAGTGATGGGGTGCTGCGCCAGATGACCTGGCCTCCACAGTCACCGGACCTGAACCCAATGAAGGCAAAAGGGCCAACAAGTGCTAAGCATCTCTGGGAACTCCTTCAAGACTGTTGGAAGACCATTTCAGGTAACTACCTCATCAAGAGAATGCCAAGAGTGTGCAAAGCAGTAATCAAAGCAAAAGGTGGCTACTTTGAAGAACCTAGAATATGACATATTTTCAGTTGTTTCACACTTTTTTGTTAAGTCTATAATTCCACATGTGTTAATTCATAGTTTTGATGCCTTCAGTGTGAATCTACAATTTTCATAGTCATGAAAATAAAGAAAACTCTTTGAATGAGAAGGTATGTCCAAACTTTTGGTCTGAACTGTATGTCAACTACTAACATAGGATTGATAATTTAACCCTTACCCACCCCTATTTGCAAGGGTCTGGGTTTTTGTTTAAAGTCCCATACAAGTCTATGGGAAATATATGTTACGGCATAACTTCCAAACAGCTGGAGATATATTCAATGAAACTTGGTACATATGTTAATTATATGTCAAATAAAAATATAGGACAGTTAAATTAACCCTAACCGACCCCTATTTGCGAGGGTAGAAGGGTTTTGTCTGCAGTCCCATGTAAGTCTTTGGAAAATGTATGTTCCAGCGAAACGTACAAAAATGGCTGAATATATTTCAATGAAACAAGGTACACATGTTACTTATATGTCATATAGAAATATTTGATAGGTACTGTGATAAGGTGGCAAGGAAAGGGTGTATTTCCTTTGCTCACCCTGAAGAATCTCTCAGCTGCTTCTTAAGTAATGAGGCAGCAGGGAAGGGAGGTGTATATAAGATGGAGACTCAGTTTGATCTGTGCTCTTCCTGGGAAACAGCATGTCGCTGTAGGGGGAGACACTCGGACCCTGTTGAGGAAACACACAGCTGGAATCTGTGAGTGGTCCAAGAAGTGGTGTGAACTGTGAGTAACAGGTTGCAGGAGTCACATGTTTAACTGGCTGAGGGTAGCTCACCAGTTAGTAGTCAGGGCATGCTGATATGTGTAGTCAGTGACGAGACAGTCTAGGATTTTATTTTTTTCCTGCGTTGTGTTTTTTTTCCCCCTGCAACCTGTCTAAATAAAGCTAGCAAGGTGCCAGGCTTGCATGGATAACCGTTGTCTGCGGGTTTATTGAGAGGAAACGTGTCACGTGGCAGTGTCCAGGACGATCCCGGAGCTATCCCCAAGGAGGAATCCTTACAGTACATTAACCCTAACCGATCCCCATTTGTGAGGTTGTAGGGATTTTTGTCTTAAGTCCCATGTAAGTCTATGGGAAAAGCATGTTCCAGTATTACTTCCAGATGAAAAGTAGAATAGGCAGCTCAAAAATAGAGAGAATAGGACCAAATGAGAACTGGAAAAAATGAAGGTTGTCTACTCTGTACAACCTGGAGATACAATATGGAAAACTAGATGTTGCTGTTCTCTAGTATGAGAACAGCATTTGTATACATCGGTACGGTGTACCACTCAATGATAAAATGTCTGTTCCTGTCAGGAATAAAAATTACATCCTCTATATTAATTATCTATCTTAGTAGATTTTTGGTACTAGATTTTTTTTGTCTGATGTCCCATGCAAGTCTATGGGACTTTTGGTACCTTACTCTACAAGCTACACACTGCCTCTCCTGGTAAGTGCCTCTGTCCAGCTTGCAAGCCACGCCACTACCAAAAAGCATGCCATTCTATTTTCATCCCTTTTTTGTTTCGGCTCAAGGTCGTAAACAAAATTTTCGTGCAATAAACCCACATCACAAGTCCTTCAACCAAAATCTCTTCATCACAGCTCAGCCCCACCATACTACACAAGTTCCCCTCTGCATCTCCAGGTAAATGTGTTGGTCTGGCTTTCAAGCCATGCCCCTCCCGCAAGCCACGTCTCCTTCTATTTTGGTCCTTTATTGGGTGTTGGTCATGCTCACAAACCATACGCCTTTCGCAAAGCCACACCCCTCCCCCAAAGACACACCCTATTTTTGACCCTTTTGTGCATCTGTCTGGCTTGCAAGTAAAGCCTACTACCACAAAGCAACACACACCACAAAGGCCATGCCTTCTTCTATTTTCTGCCTACAATCTCTTCATCACATCCCAGCCCCACCTGAGGATGGGATTTAAGGATGGAATATGAGGACAGGATATGAGGTTGGGATATAAGGACGGAAAATGAGGTTGGGATTTGAGAACGGAATATGAGGATGAGATATGAGGTCAGGATATGAGGACAGGAGCGTCCTCCTATGTAGCTTCTTCTCTCCCACAAGGTTTAGGTAGCAAAAAAACAGGTCCTCTACAAGTGAGTTATTTTTCATTGGAACTATTTTCTGTTACTTTTAACTCATTCTGTAAAACAACATAACAAACATTCTCAAAGAGCTTGGAATAAAGGGGCCTGATTTATTTTTTCCCATGAAATGCTATTATTGTACAAAGTAGTAAAGTATACAAATACATTTACTGGGTATTGCCATAATTGTACTATCAAATAAAGTACCATTAATATGGTAATTATGCCACATGGTAAACAGAATTGCATTTTGCATTGACAGTAAAATATGGCTCTTTATGTGGCAATAGCAAAACAAAAATAATCTTTCAGTCCTTGCGCCAAAAAACAATCACAAACAACTTTTCTTTAAAAAAATAAAAAGTGCACTGGGCTACCTACAGTTACCATCAACAAGAAAGTTACACTACAGTAAATTTATTTTAAAAATACAACACAGTACATTTAGGCTCTTTGGTTATTTACTACTTTTATCTAAAAGTTGCCAAGGAATGCGACCCACAATGGTGGATTATGGGGCAAATGCCCTGAATTCTGACTGTGCTGCCTTCGGTGTCCCGATGTCGGTATTCCTGAGTACCTACTTAGGCTCCAGATCCATAATTTTTGCTGGTTTTGTCTTGGTCCCCTAAGTGTGCTAATACCTGCATACAAAGGCCAGTTAAGTTGCTATGTGCCTACTTGCCTACTACCAGAAGTACAGTGAAGTTTTCAATGAGGCACAGGTGAGGGCCCTACCTCCCCACATACCCTATGATTGTGCTATTGAGCTTCAACCAGGTACCATACCCCCAAATATTTGAAACTGCTCTCTGTATGTGGCAGAGAACCAAGCCATGGAGGTGTATGTTGAGGATGCACTGTCCGAGGTGTGCATCCTTAAATCTACTTCTTCAATAGGGGCTGGCTTTTTTATTCTCCAAGTAGGGTGGCGAGTTAAGGCCCTATATGGATTAGGCTAAGTTTCCGGTTGTTTTTTTCTGGCAGTTTTTGGATATCTGTCAGTGCAGTTTTTGAGCCAAAGCCAGAAATGTATTAAAAAGGAATAGGACATATAAAGGAAGGACTTGCACTTCTCCTCCCTTATGCATCCACTTCTGACTTTGGCTCAAAAACTGTAGTGGCAGTTTTCCAGAAACTGACAGAAAAAAAAAACAAGTGGAAACTTAGCCTTACAGGGGCCTCAGTTGCATTACAATTAAAAATGTGTACCCCATTCCTCTTATTAATGGAACTATTTGACTGCCTTAGGGGAGCTGCGGTCTTTACCAAATTAGATTTAAGGCGTGCATAAAATCTCATAAGAATCAAAGTAGAAAATGGCCTTCAACACAAAACAGGCACAGATGCCTCATAACGCCCTTTGTGCTATGTAATGCTTCAACCATTTTCCAAGAATTTAGCAATGTCTTACCAGATATGCTTCAGCATTGTTTAGTAGTATACCTGGATGACATCCTAATACTCTTACAGTCCTTGGAGGACCACAAATCAGATTTTCACGGATGTCAAAGCTTGTAAGAGAGAGGTCTGTATTGCAAACTGGAAATATGTAAATTCCACCAAACACAAGTAACTTTCATGGGGTATGTGATGTCTGCGGACCAGTTTGCGGTAGACCTAGAGAAGGTATTAGGATTACTACAGTGGCCCTGTCATCCCAACCTACGTTCATTACTAAGGTTTTTGGGTTTCAATAAACACTACCTATGATTTTTTTTGTCTATAGTTAAATCTCTGACCGACATGACATGCAAAGATGGCAATCTCAATGTATCAATCCTTGATTGCGACATGAAGATTTAGAACCCTTAAAACTAATTTGCCACAACTTCCATCCTGCTTATCCAAACCCAGCTCTACAGTTCACAGTCAAAGGTAGTGATCGGGGGGAGGGATTTTAATTGCATTCTAGATCATTCCTTGGACTCCTCCACTAGATCACACATATGATCACATAAAGCTGCTTCCTTAATATCCTAATCACTGGAAGATCTCTCTGTTATTAACTCCTGGAGAGCCCTTTACCTAGATGAAAACATGTATTGATATTATTCGGAGGTGCATAATTCCTTTTACAAATTAGACAGATTCTATGTCTCTAGCAATTATCAGGCAGAAGTATTGCAAGCTGGCATTGGGTCAATCATTGATGCCCCAGTTTTATTAAAGGAGTACTCCACTGGGGGGAAAAAATAAAATCAGCTGGTGCCAGAAAGTTAAACAGATTTGTAAATTACTTCTATTTAAAAATCTTAATCCTTCCAGTACTTATCAGCTGCTGTATGTTCCACAAGAAGTTCTTTTCTTTTTGAATTTCCTTTCTGTCTAACCACAGTGCCCTCTGCTGACACCTCAGTCCATTTTAGGAACTGTCCGGAGCAGAATAGATTTCCTATGGGGATTTGCTTCTACTCTGAACAGTTCCTAAAATGGACAGAGGTGTCAGCAGAGAGCACTGTGGTCAGACAGAACGGAAATTCAAAATGAAAAGAACTTCCTCTGGAACATACAGCAGCTGATAAGTACTGGAAGGATTACAATTTTTAAATAGACGTAATTTACAAATCTGTTTAACTTTCTGGCCCTAGTTGATTTAACTTGTTGGGGACAAAGGGTGTACAGGTACGCTTGTGGGAATTCCAGTCACTGACGCACACGGGTCGGGGATCAGAACGGGATGACTGCTGATATCTATCAGCAACTATCCCTGCACATCACCAAGGGGGGTCCTGAGACCCCCCCTTGTTGGCGATCGCCGTGATTCTTTGGTCAATTCTGACTGGCGAATCACGGCTTTTCCGTGCTGATCGGGTCTATGTCTCTGTCAGAGACAGCCCAATCACCATTAAAGATAGGAACGAGGTGGCAGGGGTGCCACCTCCTCCTATCCCCTGCTATTGGTTAGTAAGAACTGACCGACCAATGGCAGAAGGGGGGCGGGAGGGTTAAAGTTCAGAGTCGGGTGGCGGGGGCTGCAGGGCTGCTTACCGGTGATCAGAGGCTGTGGCGGAGCATGCGTGATCAGCAGCTGCGGCGGCTGAGATCAGCGTCTGCGGCGGCTGAGATCAGCGGCTGCGGCAGCTGTGATCAGAGCTGCGGCATCTGTGATCAGCGGCTGTGGCGGTGACAGTTGCAGCGGGGCGGTGTTGACAGCAGGCGGCAGTGAAGAACGTTGGTGAGTGATCTTCACTGCGGCCTTGTAAAAGTTATAAAAACTATAACTACCAGCATGCCCAGAAAACCTTTGGCTGTCTGGGCATACTAGGAGTTGTAGTTTTGCAACATCTGGAGGTCTACAGTTTGGAGACCACTGTGCAGTGGTTTTCAAACTATGGTACTCCAGATGTTGCAAAACTACTACTCTTAGCATGCCCAGACAGCCGAAGGCATGCTAGGAGATGTAGTTCTGTAATATCTGGCCCTTCAGATATTGCAGAACTACAACTCCTAGCATGCCTGGACAGTCTGGGCTTGCTGGTAGTTGTAGTTTTGAAACACCTGGTGGTGCAGTGGTTTCCAAACTGTGTCCGTCCAGATGTTGCAAAACTACAATTTCCAGCATGCCCAGACAGTTAGGCATGTTGGGCGTTGTTGTTCTGCAACATCTACAAGTTCAGATGTTGCCAAACTACTTAGCATGCCTGGACAGTGTGGGCTTGCTGGGAGTTGTAGTATTGCAACATCTGGGGGGACACAGTTTGGAGACCACTACACTGGGTTCCAAACTGTGCCCCTTCCAGCTGTTGCATAACTACAACTTTTAGCTTGCCCTTTTGCTGTCAGTGCATGCTGGGAGTTGTACTTTTACAATATCTGGAGGGCCACAGTTTGGAGACAACCGTGCAGTGGTCTCCAAACTGTGGCCCTCCAGATGTTTTAAAACTGCAACTCAGCATGCCTAGACAGTCAGTCATGCTGGGAGTTGTAGTTCTGCAACATCTGGCCCTTCCAACTACAACTCCCAGCATGCCTGAACAGTCTGGGTGGGCATGCTGGGAGTATTGCAACAGATGGAGGCACACTGGTGGGGAAACAATGAATTAGTCTGTAACCTAACTCAGTGTTTCCCCACTTTCAGTGCATGCTGGGAGCTGTCAGCATGGTGGGAGCTGTCAGTGCATGCTGGGAGCTGTAGTAATTGGTGATTTGCACAGGGGTGGCTGATAGTTACAGCGGTTCTGACATGAACGCAAAGAAAACCCACGTGTGACCCCATTTTGGAAACTACACCCTTCACGGAATGTAACAAGGGGTATAGTGAGCCTCAACACCCCACAGGTGTTTGACGAATTTTCGTTAAGGTTGGACGTGAAAATGAAAAATTAGATTTTTTGCACTAAAATGCTGGTGTTACCCCAAATTTTTCTTTTTTACAAGGGGTATTAGAAAAAAAGCCCCCCAAAATTTGTAACCCCATTTCTTCTGAGTAAGGAAATACCCCATGCGTGGATGTTAATTGCTCTGCGGGCGCACTACAGGGCTCAGAAGGGAAGGAGCAAAATTTGGTTTTTGGACAGAAAATTTAGCTGGAATTGAAGGCTATGTGCGTTTACAAAGCCCCCATGGTGCCAGAACAGTGGACACCCCCCCCCACATGTGACCCCACTTTGGAAACGGCACCCCTCATGGAACGTAACAAGGGGTGCAGTGAGCATTTACACCCCACTGGTGTCTGACAGATTTTTTGAACAGTGGTCCATGAAAATGAAAAATTTTAATTTTCATTTGCACAGCCCACTGTTCCAAAGATCTGTCAAATGACAGTGGGGTGTAAATGCTTACTGCACCTCTTGTTATATTCCGTGAGGGGTGTAGTTTCCGAAATAGGGTCACATGTGGGGGGTCCACTGTTCTGGTAGGACAAGGGAACTTGTGAACGCACATGGCCCCCGACTTCTATTCCAACCAAATTTTCTATCCAAAAGCCAAGTGGCGCTCCTTCCCTTCTGAACCCTCTAGTGCACCCACAGAGCACTTTACATCCACATATGAGGTATTTCCTTACTCGAGAGAAATGGGGCTACAAATTTTTTTTTCTCCTTTTACTCCTTTTACCCTTTTATCCTTTTACCATTTTAGTGAAAAAACCTAATATTTCATTTTCACGTCCAACTTTAGTGAAAATTTGTCAATCACCTGTGGGGTGTTAAGGCTCACTGTACCCCTTGTTACTTTCCTGAGCGGTGTAGTTTCCCAAATAGTATGCCACGTGGTTTTTTTTTCTTCTTTTTTTTGCTGTTCTGGCACCAAGAGGGCTTCCTAAATGTGACATACCCCCCAAAAACCATTTCAGTAAATTTCGCTATCCAAAAGCCCAATGTTGCTCCTTCCCTTCTGAGCCCTCTAGTGGACACACAGAGCACATTACATCCACATATGAGGTATTTCCTTACTTGAGAGAAATTAGGTTACACATTTTGGCGGCTTTTTCTCCTTTTATTCCTTGTAAAAATGAAAAAAAAAAATGGGTCTACAAGAACATGTTAGTGTAAAAAATGAAGATCTCAAATTTTCTCCTCCACCTTGCTGCTATTCCTGTGAAACACCTAAAGGGTTAACAAACTTTATGAATGTCATTTTGAATACTTTGAGGGGTACCGTTTTCATAATGGGGTTCATTATGGGGTATTTTGAACATAAAGACCCTCAAATTCACTTCAAAACTGAACATAAAGACCCTCAAATTCACTTCAAAACTGAACTGGTCCCAAAAAATTTCTGATTTAGAAATTTTCATGAAAAATTGGAAAATTGCTGCTAAACTTTGAAGCCCTCTAATGTCTTCAAAAAGTGAAAACATGTCAACTTTATGATACAGACATAAAGTAGACATATTCGCCGGCATTTATCATTTAGGTGTAAGTAAAGCATTTTTTTACACCTTTTTTTTTTTGTGTGTGCTGTTGATATATAGGAACACCAAATTTATTAAATGGTGGCAGAGCATTTGCTACATTTTGTGCAGGTAAACATTTTCTGAAATTTCTCTCTTCACACACACCAAAAAGCTAAGCTTATTCTGGGCTGGTGTAGTTTTAGAAACTTTTCAACAATGGCTTTGCCTTTTTTGCACCTTTTAACAAAAAGGTGCAGTTCATAAAACCCTTCCATATCATATTTATTGCCACACATGTCTATATCATGCTTATTAAAACTCATAATCAGCAGGAATGTGTAAACCAAAACGAGTAAAAAAAAAGGCACAAATAAACCCTGCTTGCGCCTTTTTTGCGCCTTTTGTAGACACAAAAAACTGTCTAAAGACAATGATAAATGTTGGCCATTGTATAATGTCTATTATCCTTACAGGCAGAAACTTCAAAGTAAAAAAAAAAATGCTAAATTTTCAATTTTTTTTTTAAATTTTGGAATTTTTCACCAAGAAATGATGATGAAGTATCGAAGAAAATTTACCACTAACATAAAGTAGAATATGTCACGAAAAAACTATCTCGGAATTAAATTCAGAAGTTAAAGCATCCCAGTTATTAATGCTTAAAATGAAAGTGGTCAGATTTGCAAAACATTTCCGGGTCCTTAAGGTTAAAACTAGCTTTGTCTTATAGGGGTTAAAAAAATATTTTCCAGTGGAGTACCCCTTTAATGTTATCTGTTGCCTCTCTCCCTCCTCGGGAATGGACATGGTCCCCTGGGAGACACGCACCATCTTAGTGCACTGACAAATAAGCTGCATGAATACTTCTCATTTAATTACATTAAAGAAGCAAATGTCCAGCTCACCCACAGTATCCCGCTGCATCTCAGACCGGTGCAGGGCAAACACCAAAAAGCACAATTGAGCAAAAAAGGAAAATATCCTGCGCAGATCAAGCAATTTAAGGATGTTATTAAAATAAAACTGACTTCAGGACAAGGGAAAAAAGCGTGTGGCGCGTTTCAAGTGTCTAACACTGTGTCTGTCAAACATAATGGCTAAGTCTTTTAGACACTCCTGGAATCTGGAAGGCACATAAATCATTATTACTAGGGGAGAACTCGGAGAACTAACGAACTCTCCCCAACCCACAATCTCCTGAACAGTGCCCCGGCTCACCTTGTGCACAGAGGGGGGTGGGGTCGACATTCCCCCTCCATGCATCATAAGTCTTAAAACACCGTAGTGCCCCTTTAAGCTGGTCATACTATGGTTCACATGTAATTTATAGATGACAGTAGGCTGAAACAACGAATTATTTCATGTGTGTGGTCAGCTTAACACTGAGGGTCTAATTCACACTACGTATTTTCCAAGCAGAATTCCACTCCAGAGTTCCACTGCGGAAAATACAGTGCAGCAGCCCCCCATTGTTTTCAATTAGATTTTTTACACTATGGATATCCAGATCCTAGACTACAATGAAAAAGTGAACATGGTCATTCTTTCGGTGGAACCCACTCGAAAGTGCATTGCCTTCTATGGAGACGGCGCATTTCTGAGCAGTCCTAGTGCCACATTTTCCATCATGTGAACAAGACCTAAGGTGGATTTAACACACAGCTTTTCAGGGAAGTTTTTTATTCAGATTTTTGGGCCAAAGCCATAAGTGGATTTAAAGGGAGCTGGAAAAATAAAGGAAGGGTATATTCTTCGTCTTTATACACTTCTAGCTTTGGCTTAAAAAGGAATGAAAAACTGTCACATAAACTGCCACAGAAAACTGTGTGTGAAATCCCCCCAAAGGAGCCAAGAATTTACAAGAAAAAGAGATACAAAGACTTCCAGCAGAAGTTTTATTATAATTAATAATCTCTGGATGATCTTCTTGGCTAGAACAAAGGATGCCAAAACAACATTTCTGCACCAGATTAAGTGCACGTTTTGTTCCACAATGAGGTAACGCAAAAGTTCCAATAAGTCAAAATACAAATATGCTTTGATGGTATGCTCTCTCCCTAAAAAAAACATCCTGAGAGGCAATATTTTTCTCAATGAAGAAAAATCTCCCTTTGCTAGGATTAATGTGTGACTGAAATGCCAATCAATATAGATTATCGTAATAACCCAGTAGAATTATCTCAAGCAATACAAACTAGTGCTTCCAATACACTCTATGCCTTAATCCCTGAGGAGGGATGCTGTTTACACAGCTGCTTCTAGAATAAATGGGCAGAGTAACTTCACTGACTTCACTAAAATGGAGGGACCTCAGTTAGAAAATGTCTAGACCAGTGTTAAGGTAAGCTTTATTGCCGTATGTATTCACATCTGGGTGCCGAATACTCAAAAATCCCCCTATTGCATTGTCATACTCTATCTCCATGAAGCCAGAAGGAAAACGGTGTCAGGGTCTTGACGTATTCTCCATAATGTCCTGTAAAGGAATGTTTTCTTAATTTGTAGAACTTTCTGTATAATTTAAAGAGGTATTCCAGTCAAAAAAGAGGTTTTCAAATCAACTGGTCACAGAAAGTTATACAGATTTGTAAAATATTTCTATTTAAAAATCTCAAGCCTTCCAGTACTTATCAGCTGTTGTAAGTCCCAGAAGATTTCATGTAGTCCTTTCAGTCAGACACGGTTCTCTCTGCTGCCACCTCTGTCTGTGTCAGTAACTAGCACCTGTTGAATAGAAAAACATTTTTTTCCGCTGGAATACCCCTTTAAAGGGGTACTCCGCCCCTAGACATCTTATCCCCTATCTGCTACATAAAACATCATGTGCTCCCTATATCTAAAACGAAACCTTTTTAAAACTGAGAGCAAGCTCACTGTCTTATGTCTTATGCTAGATCTTTCCCTACCTATATTCAATCACTTTTAAGTTCTTGCCACCTGCGCCTCAAGAACATCTCCATAATCTGCTTGTTTCTTACCATGGGAACAGCTAAAACTCTCATTACTGCTTTGATTCATTCTCACCCTGACTATTATAACTCTTTACTAATAGGCTTTCCCTTCTCTAAACTCTCCCCTCTCCATTCCAACCTAAATGCAGACACCAGACTCATCTTCCTCTTTAGTCATTACACCGATGCCTTCCTCGGTCACTACACTGGTTACCCGTTCAGTCCAGAATATAGTACAAAACCCTCACTCTTACCCACAAAGCTCTCCACAGTGCTGCACCTCACTACTCCTCCCTCTACCCTGTCTACCATCCTACACTTGTTTTCAGCTCTGCTCATGATCTAAAACTAACATCTTCCATTACTCAAACCTCTCACTCCTGTCTCCAAGACTGCGTGTGCCACACCAGTTCTAAACAGTTTTAAATGTGCCCTAAAGACCCATCTCTTTAAGCAGGCCTATAATAATCTGTAATTGGTCTCCCCTACTATCATGTTGCCACCTTTTGAGACACCTGGGACTTGGAGACATCAAAAGTACAACATTTGACAGTCTCCCCTACGCTCTTTGCAACTTAGATGTTCAGAGATTAGTTGGTGATTGGTTTCCCCTCCTTATGTAACCTGCCCTATTTATAAAATATGATTATTGTATTAATAAAGACTTTCCTCCACACGGGTAACTCAGCACTGCAGTAATTAAAGCACCTGTCACAGGTACATGCTAGCGCTGGACTTGGATCTCCTCACTGTATTTAGTCCATACATAGGACTCTCATTTATGCTTTCAGTAACGATTTATTAATAGATCCTTACAACATCAAGTGCAGTGCAGATAGACACTTGACAAGGAGTATTTTGTGAAGGGGGGTTTTAGGCAATTTTGTGGTTCATGGGTTTAAAATTTGGAATGTACTCTAGCCTGGTACATTGGGGTCAAATTATGGGAAATTAAAATGGGGTAAAAGCATTATAAATTTTGTACTCCATGGAAATGTGGTACTTGAAGCAACCTTGCAATGCAGAAGCCCGGATGATCGGGGCATGTGTCGAATTGAGTGGTGGTGTCCTTCGTTATCCCTCTGCTGCGACACACTCTAGATTTTTTCCTTCTTTCCAGAGAGGGGGGACCTCACCTGGAAAGTGTTGGCCTGGGACTATCCTAGCACCTACAGTTTCAGTTCCAAGGGAACTCAGACCTGCTCTTTCCCGCTCTCTGAAGATCAAGGCCTTGAGGACATTCTCTTGGAACTGAAGGTATTTCCCTGTTGCCAGCGTACTGGGACAGTACAAAAGAGTTGTACTTGGCAACCTGGACCATGTAGACCGCAACTTTTTTATACCATGCTCTTTTCCGCATGGTATTATATGGCTTGAGGACTTGACCAGAGAGATAAACTCCCCTATATACTGATTGGACACCACAATACAATCAGGCTTCAGGACCAGTGTCGCGATACCTTGCACAGGGACAGGGATGCTGCCGTTACCATAAATTGTGGTCAGCAAAAAGACATCCCTCTTGTCCTTTTACCTGACCAGTAACAGGTTTTCACTGGTAAAGGCCCCGCTGTCACCCCTGGGGATAGATGTCTGGAGGAGATAGGTCGGGAGGCCTCTCTGATTTTTCCACAAGGTCCCATGTGGATCTCATGGCGCGGGGTTTGAAAAGAGTGATACTGGTATAAAAGTTATCCATGTAAAGGTGGTAACCCTTATCCAGAAATGGGTGCAAAAGGTCCCACACGAGTTTCCCGCAAACACTCAGAGTGGGGGGACATTCTGGGGGTACCCTAAGGCACTCTCGCACTAGAGTTTGGGGGGAGTGTGTGTTTGTGTGTGCACTAGATAACGGTATGCACTCCGTGATCACACACTGTTAGCGGGCAAAAAGATGGTCTGTGCCCCAAAAAACAAGGTGGGCAGACCGCAGTGCCCTAATAGGGCCTGAGTCATGCAACTAAAAGTGCTATACCAATCACCCTTCTCTTCTAGGTCGGCAGGTCACTGGAGACCCGAGTGACCCAAAATCGCTGCAATTCGCTGGTCAGAATTGACAGGCAAATTTCAGCATTCACATGTGGGGGTGGGGGGGGGGGTTGCCACTGGATGCCTGTTGAACGATTGCGTCAGGCATCCCATTCTGATCACCATCCGGTGCGCGGTGGTGACTGGAAAACTGGAGGGCGTACAGGTACACCCCTGGTCCTCTAGTACCAGGACGCAAGGGCATACCTGTATGCCCTTCATCCTGGAGGGGTTAAAGTCAACTGATCCCACCAATCTCCCCCCCCCCCGAAGGGGGAAGAGAATGGTCAAGCATATTGGGCTTCAACATCCCTTAGCCCTTTATTCTCAGTGGAATAAGCTGCTGTCAGAGCATGTGTACGCTAAAAGTGCATGTGTATAGGGCGATAGCTGTCAATTGACTGAAATGGCTAGCTTTAGAGAGGAGAAGAAGCTGGATAAACCAGAGGAAACCAATGCAAACACCAAGAAAACATGCAGACTCCATATAGATGCTATCCTTGGTCAGATTCAGGCTTATTGTTGAAGAACACAGCACTTAATACTGAGCTACCATGAATATAATCCTATAATCATATAGGGCGAATACTGATAAACAGCTACTCACACATAGGTAAGTCAGCAGCTGTTCTTCAGTGTCTTGCACTTGTACAACCTTCCACATATAGCACTGCGACTGATCTGCATCATGGTGGGACTACCTGCCCTTGTACCAGTAACCACTAGCTATGATATTTAATTCTGTGATTTTAAAGTGTACCTGTCATTACCAAAAACGCATAATGTAGAAAATAACATTATATTTATGTTTGTCATATACATTGATTAAAATTTGTTATATTTTTGTCCCTACAGCTATTGTCTGTGTGTCTCTATGAGGAGACCAGATACAGGAAGTATGGGTGAACAAGCAGGACTGTGTGCACTGAGGACAAGCAGGGCTCTGTGCAGGACAAGCAGGGGTCTGTACAGTGAGGACAAGCAGGGCTCTGTACACTGAGGACAGCAGGGGTCTGTACACTGAGGACAAGCAGGGCTCATTACACTGAGGACAAGCAGGGCTCTGTGTAGTGAGGACAAGCAGGGCTCTGTACACTGAGGACAAGCAGGGCTCTGTACACTGAGGACAAGCAGGGCTCTGTACACTGAGGACAAGCAGGGCTCTGTGCACTGAGGACAAGCAGGGCTCTGTGCAGTGAGGACAAGCAGGGCTCAGTGCACTGAGGACAAGCAGGGCTCTGTACACTGAGGACAAGCAGGGCTTTGTGCAGTGAGGACAAGCAGGGCTCTGTACGGTAAGGACAAGCAGGGCTCTGTACACTGAGGACAAGCAGGGCTCAGTGCACTGAGGAAAAGCAGGGCTCTTTACACTGAGGACAGCAGGGCTCTGTACACTGAGGACAAGCAGGGCTCTGTGCACTGAGGACAAACAGGGCTCGGTGCACTGAGGAAAAGTAGGGCTCTGTGCACTGAGGACAAGCAGGACTCTGTACACTGAGGACAAGCAGGGCTCTGTACACTGAGGACAAGCAGGGCTCTGTACACTGAGGACAAGCAGGGCTCTGTACACTGAGGACAAGCAGGGCTCTGTGCACTGAGGACAAGCAGGGCTCTGTGCAGTGAGGACAAGCAGGGCTCAGTGCACTGAGGACAAGCAGGGCTCTGTACACTGAGGACAAGCAGGGCTTTGTGCAGTGAGGACAAGCAGGGCTCTGTACGGTAAGGACAAGCAGGGCTCTGTACACTGAGGACAAGCAGGGCTCAGTACACTGAGGAAAAGCAGGGCTCTTTACACTGAGGACAGCAGGGCTCTGTGCACTGAGGACAAACAGGGCTCGGTGCACTGAGGAAAAGTAGGGCTCTGTGCACTGAGGACAAGCAGGACTCTGTACACTGAGGACAAGCAGGGCCCTGTACACTGAGGACAAGCAGGGCTCTGTGCAGTGAGGACAAGCAGGGCTCTGTACGGTAAGGACAAGCAGGGCTCTGTGCAGTGAGGACAAGCAGGGCTCTGTACGGTAAGGACAAGCCGGGCTCTGTACACTGAGGACAAGCAGGGCCCTGTACACTGAGGACAAGCAGGGCTCGGTGCACTGAGGAAAAGCAGGGCTCTTTACACTGAGGAAAAGCAGGGCTCTGTACACTGAGGACAAGCAGGGCTCTGTGCACTGAGGACAAGCAGGGCTCGGTGCACTGAGGAAAAGTAGGGCTCTGTACACTGAGGACAAGCAGGGCTCTGTACACTGAGGACAAGCAGGGCTCTGTACACTGAGGACAAGCAGGGCTCTTTACACTGAGGACAAGCAGGGCTCTGTACACTGAGGACAAGCAGGGCTCTGTGCAGTGAGGACAAGCAGGGCTCTGTACGGTAAGGACAAGCAGGGCTCTGTACACTGAGGACAAGCAGGGCTCTGTACACTGAGGACAAGCAGGGCTCGGTGCACTGAGGAAAAGCAGGGCTCTGTACACTGAGGACAAGCAGGGCTCTGTACACTGAGGACAAGCAGGGCTCTGTGCAGTGAGGACAAGCAGGGCTCTGTGTACTGAGGACAAGCAGGGCTCTGTGCAGTGAGGACAAGCAGGGCTCTGTACACTGAGGACAAGCAGGGCTCTGTTCACAGAGGACAAGCAGGGCTCGGTGCACTGAGGAAAAGCAAGGCTCGGTGCACTGAGGACAAGCAGGGCTCTGTACACTGAGGACAAGCAGGGCTCTGTACACTGAGGACAAGCAGGGCTCTGTGCAGTGAGGACAAGCAGGGCTCTGTGTACTGAGGACAAGCAGGGCTCTGTGCAGTGAGGACAAGCAGGGCTCTGTACACTGAGGACAAGCAGGGCTCTGTTCACAGAGGACAAGCAGGGCTCTGTGCACTGAGGGCAAGCAGGGCTCTGTGCAGGGAGGACAAGCAGGGTTCTGTGCAGTGAGGACAAGCAGGGTTCTGTGCAGTGAAGACAAGCAGGGCTCTGTACACTGAGGACAAGCAGGGCTCTGTACACTTAGTATTATCTACATTACTCTGTAATGTAGATAATACTATTATATGTATATTTATAATATGCATTGGTTAAATGGGTACTCCGCCCTAGACATCTTATCTAAAGGATAGGGGATAAGATGTCTGATCACGAGGGTCCCGCTGCTGGGGACCCCTCACCATTTCTCCTGCAGCCCCCCAAGTGATCCCTGCATGGAGCTAAGTTTGCGTGATGACTCACTATACAGGGGCCGGAGTATCATGGCATCACAGCTCCGCCCGTTTGTGATGTCACACTCTGCCCCCTCAATGCAAGTCTATGGGAGGGGAAGTGATGGCCACCATGCTCCCTCCCATAGGTTTACATTGAGGGGGCGGAGCGTGACATCACAAAGTGGCGGAGCCGTGATGTCACGATACTCCAGCCCCTGTATTGTGAGTCATCACGCAGGGAGCAAATTTAGCTCCATGCCGTGATGACTCGGGGGGGGGGGGGGGCAGCAGGAGTGATTGCGGGGTCCCCAGCAGCAGGACCCAAACAATCAGACATCTTATCCTCTATCCTTTGGATAGGGGATAAGATGTCTAAGGCGAAGTACCCATTTAACCAATGTATATTACAAATATACATATAATAGTATTATATACATTATATCAAAAGTTTTTACTAAGGACTGGTACGCTAAGTAATTGTGTCCTATTTCTGAGATTATTTTCTGTACAATGACATCCTTGGTAGTTCCAGGTAGGCCAGGGATACGTTTTATATCATTTGGATATTAATGTGATGAACTGACTGCATCTTTCCCACATAATATAGTGTACTCCACTACTTAACATTCTCAAAATGCAGCGCTTCAACAAAAGTATTATCATATGTACTAACTTACTTTCAAAAGGTATTTCTTCATGTAATCATAAGCAATAAAGGTCGGAAAGTCACAGAAGTTTTTCCATGCATTCCAGTATCTTAATGGCAACTCAATACATTCAATGTATGCAATATGTGAACCTTTGAAGCCTATTTAGCACTAGAAAGAATAGAACTATAAGTACTTGTTGCTTTCTTTATATATAAAGATCAGCATGAGTTGAACAAGCACTTTCAGATGTCTTCTGAAAAATACACTGGTAAATAATATATGCCACCTGCAGGGGCAAAACTAGAATTCATTGGGGCCCCATTGCAAAAATCTCAATTGGGCCCACCCTTTCTCCGATTCCCCCCTCCCTGAAAAGTAGAACTTACTATAAAGATGCTGAAGTGGAGTTCGATCCAGCAGCACATTGGCAATCCTCTGAAGTTAGAGCTCCCTGCCTCCCCTTCATAGTAAGTTCTGCTGTGCTGGTAGCAAAGTTCAGGAAAGGGGAGGCTTGCGATCGCCGGCGTGCTCTGCCTATATGGATGCTACGACACTGGACCTGTCAATGCCAACTGCTGCCCTACATATTTGTGCCATGCTGTGCATTATGCATTACATAACTAGGTGAGCTAAAATGTAAAAGATACATAAAGACAGAGAGGGGAATTTATAATTGTATTAAGAGCTTTTCTCTTTGTATTTTTTAAGGCAAAAATTTGCGCAAGAGTTTTTTTGCAGTTTTTGTTTGCACAAAATCTGATAGAATTCTTCATAGCCATGTCTACCATTAAGTTTACCATAGAGCACATTCTGCTGTAGAAGCGAATTTATTAACTATGTTTTTTTTTTTAAATGCAAAAAAATGTGCAAAAGCACTTTTCTTGCGCAAATATACACCACCTCGGAGGACACGTACCAAAGTGTCATAAAGCATCTGAGCATGTGAAACTTGTGTTCCCCTTTGTATTTTTGAAACATAATATATGAATGATTTTGGGACAGTTAGGACTACAACTCCCATCATGGAAAGACTCTGCCCATGATGGAAGTTATAGTCCAGGGGCAGATCGCACTGGGTCATTCTCCAGAGACCCGCTGCAATCCGCATTTACTAACTGTAAAAGCCAGCAGCACATGTGGCTACACTGCGCTCCCCGCCGGCTCCTGTGTTCAGCTGTCACATTTCATAATCCCCACCCAGTAGACGGGAGCTCGGGGCTGCGGGGATTATGAATTATGAGAGCTGTATACAGGAGTCGGCGGGAGCGCAGTGGAGCCACCGATTTGTACAGTTAATAAATGCAGATTGCAGCGGGTTTCTGGAGAATGACCTGTTGCGATCTGCCCCTCAGCCCCTGTATTATAACTCCCATCATGGACAGAATCTGTCCCATGATGGGAGTAGTTGTAGTACCGCAGCACTGAGGGATGGCACCTGCACATCCCCCAGCTGCGGGACTTTTAGGACTACTACTCCCATCATGGACAGACTCCGTCCATGATGGGAGTTATAGTCCAGGTGCTGAGGTGCAGATCGCAGCAGGTCATTCTCCAGAGACCCTCTGCGATCCGCATTTATTAAGTTAACAAGCCGGCGGCACATGCGGCTCAACTGTGCTCCCCGCCGGCTCCAGGCATAGAATACTGTATACACTGTCATAATTCATAATCGCCGCCGACGGGAGCTCTGATTGGTGAATAGCAATATCAAAGCAGAGAATATACGTGGACACGCCCACTTTTTTCAAAACTAACGTGAACGGTGTAAACCATGGCACAAAGCTCTACTTTTCGCACCAAAATAGTTTTTTGGGGGGTTTTTCGCCACAAAATTCTTTGAGAATATCCCTCTTGTTACGCCGAGCACTCCGGGTCCCTGCTCCTCCCCGGAGCGCTCACGGCGTCTCTCTCTCCCTGCAGCGCCCCGGTCAGACCCGCTGACCGGGAGCGCTGCACTGACATTGCCGGCGGGGATGCGATTCGCATAGCGGGACGCGCCCGCTCGCGAATCGCATCCCAAATCACTTACCCATCCCGGTCCCCGGCTGTCATGTGCTGGCACGCGCGGCTCCGCTCTCTAGGGCGCGCGCGCGCCAGCTCTCTGAGACTTAAAGGGCCAGTGCACCAATGATTGGTGCCTGGCCCAATTAGCTTGATTAGCTTCCACCTGCTCCCTGGCTTTATTACCTCACTTCCCCTGCACTCCCTTGCCGGATCTTGTTGCCTTGTGCCAGTGAAAGCGTTTAGTGTTGTCCAAGCCTGTGTTACCTGATCTCCTGCTATCCATATTGACTACGAACCTTGCTGCCTGCCCGACCTTCTGCTACGTCTGACCTTGCCTCTGCCTAGTCCTTCTGTCACACGCCTTCTCAGCAGTCAGCGAGGTTGAGCCGTTGCTAGTGGATACGACCTGGTTGCTACCGCCGCAGCAAGACCATCCCGCTTTGCTGCGGGCTCTGGTGAACACCAGTAGCCACTTAGAACCGGTCCACCGGCACGGTCCACGCCAATCTCTCGCTGACACAGTGGATCCACAACCTGTAAGCCGAATCGTGACACCTCTCTGTGTACTTTATAAAGATTTATGATTTTACTATTGTGCAGAGTTTTGTTCGGCACACACTGCTGCTCCAGCACTTCTAACTATGTGAGCAGTGTACTGCGGGAAAATGTCACAGCTCTGTGAAGTGTGCGGTAGAGAAGGAGTGCACGGTAGAGCGAGAAGGGGGGGATTTCTCTATTTGCCCAAAATATACCAAAGGAGTGCGCAACTTTAGTAAATCTTGAGCAAGAGTGTAAATTAGACAAGCAGTGTAAAGGGGTAGAACTGTGTCTACAATAGACAAATAATGATAAATCTCCCCCAGAGCTGATAAAAAACACACAGACTGCACTTACAGGACAGGATATTGCAAATGTTGTAGAACAAAAGTTACGTATAGATAGTTACAAAGTTTATAAGGTTGAAAAAAGACAAAAGTCCATCTAGTTTCCCCAATTGCACCAATACAGAGGAAAAATTCCTTCCTGACTCCAATATGGCGATCAGAATAAATCCTTGGATCAGTGCACTGTCCCCATATATCTATTATTCATAACTTGTAATATTATAATTTTCAAGAAAAACATCAAAAACCCCCATGAACTTGAGTCAGACATCACAGCATCATGTGGCAGAGAGTTCCATAGTAAATGAACAACATTTTTAATACAGACAAATGGGGAAAGTCTTTTTGTACCATAATAAGTACAATACAATGATAGAAATAATAATTAAAAATCAATCTGTGTGTCCATTCATTCAAATGCTTTCATTTAGACTGCTTATGGACAGAAACTAACTAAATGATGTCTTCTTCCATGAAGTTATCCCCACAGTCACTCCACTGAAGGGCCAGAATCAAAACAATTGAAAATAATGGGAATCTGCTGCCACAGAATTCTGGAGTAGAATTTTTCTGCCGAATTCCGCTCAGAAATTCAGCCACATGAATGGGGCCACAAGCTGTTAGCTAGTTAGTGAAGGTCGCTAGGGACAGTGTGGGCCCAAACGGTACCTGAGGTTAGTAAGACACTGATGTCACAACACTAGAAGAGGAGCTGTGGGAATAAATATAGGGCTGTGTTCTTGTGACCAGTTGGCAATGCTTGATTTACTCACATGTGGTGTGGAAGGGGGTCTACTCCTACTGGTAGTCCAATGTCTATCTGCATTGTGAGAGACAGGTAAAGTGGCTCACTACTCTCGGAGGTCAGTTAGTAACAAAATACTGTTAATAGTGATGCTAGGCCTAAATAGAAGCTATACGTTGGGCCATCCATTACCGTTTTAAAGGGGTACTCCACCCCTGGCATCTTATCCCCTATCCAAAGGATAGGGGATAAGATGTTAGATCGCCGCGGTCCCGCTGCGGCCCCCCGCCATCATTACTGCACAGAGCGAGTTCGCTCTGTGCGTAATGACAGGCGATACAGGGCCGGAGCAGCGTGACGTCATGGCTCCGCCCCTCATGACATCACGGCCCGTCCCCTTAATGCAAGTCTATGGCAGGGGGCGTGACGACCACCACGCCCCCTCCCATAGACTTGTATTAACGGGGGCGGGACGTGACATCACGAGGGGCGGAGCCGTGACATAACGATCCTCCGGCCCCTGTGTTGCCCATCATTACATGCAGAGCGATCTCGCTCTGCGCAGTAATGATAGCGGGGTGCTGCAGCAGCGATCCTCGGGGTCCCCAGCAGCGGGACCCCGGCGATCTGACATCTTATCCCCTATCCTTTGGATAGGGGATAAGATGTCTAGGGGCGGAGTACCCCTTTAAAGGTCAGTGTCATTAGGCGTACCCCAAGAAGTTTCCATGTGAGGCCTACAGGATAGGGGATAAGTGTCTAATTGCAGGGAGGTTCGACCGCTGGGCCTCTCTACAATCTCCTGCCCGCAACCACCTGTCTCTCCTCCTGCGTGATGCAAGCTCCACTCCATGCATGGATTTCTGTATGTATAACTATGGAAGAGCCAGAGATCCAGCACTCCTGTATCTTCGGCTTTCCCATAGAGAAGCATGGAGGTGGCATGTCGGCCACTGCTTTATGCTTTGTGCAGTGGTTGACAGTAATCTGGACAGTAAAGCAGGCTCCTTGCATGAGGAGAACTGGGGTGACAGGAAGGAGATTGTTTGGGATCCCAGAGGTCAGATTCCCCTGCGATCAGACACTTATCCCCAATCCTGTAGGTAGGGGATGAGAACGTATGTACCAGAGTTTTCCTTTATGGATCTTAGATGTACAGCTGTGATTGGTACAGGCTGTTTTGTTTTTTGTTTTCAGAAAGATCTAAACTTCGTGTTTTTTCTGTTGTCTAGTTTGTAGTTACAATACAGAAATTTAGGTGCACTACTGTGGTAGATGTATACAATGACATTGGCTAATCCCTCAACACTGATG
Source organism: Hyla sarda (assembly GCF_029499605.1). Lineage (NCBI taxonomy): Eukaryota > Metazoa > Chordata > Amphibia > Anura > Hylidae > Hyla > Hyla sarda. Next base: position 286,767,100 of record NC_079189.1, on the reverse strand, counting down.
TTAAAATTGAGACATTAGACAGTATATCCTTATATTAAAGACACACCAGAGCCCGCACACCAATGCCAAGGTTTCTCAGATGGCACGGGACCTAACGCTAACCTACCTGTGCGTAATAAGCAAAAACCAGGGGCCAGTGGGCAATTACAGCAGCACTAGGTCGACATGTAGCCTGCTCCCAGTTCCCTCCTGTTACGCCTAGCGCTCCGGGTCCCCGCTCCTCCCCGGAGCGCTCACGGCGTCTTTCTCCTTGCAGCTCCCCGGTCAGCGCTGACCGGGAGCGCTGCTCTGCCATGCCCGTTGGGGATGCGATTCGCACAGCGGGACGCGCCCGCTCGCGAATCGCATCCCAGGTCACTTACCCGTTCCCGTCTCCTGCGGTCATGTGCTGGCGCGCGCGGCTCCGCTCTCTAGGGCGCGCGCGCGCCAGCTCCCTGAGACTTAAAGGGCCAGTGCACCAATGATTGGTGCCTGGCCCAATTAGCTTAATTGCTTCCCACCTGTTCCCTGGCTATATCTAGTCTCCTCCCTTGCACTCCCTTGCCGGATCTTGTTGCCCTTGAGCCTAGTGAAAGCGTTTTGTGTGTTTATACCCTGTGTACCAGAACTTCTGCTATCTCCCCTGACTACGAACCTTGCCGCCTGCCCCCGACCTTCTGCTACGTCCGACTTTGCTTCTGCCTACTCCCTTGTACCGCGCCTATCTTCAGCAGCCAGAGAGGTGAGCCGTTGCTAGTGGATACGACCTGGTCACTACCGCCGCAGCAAGTCCATCCCGCTTTGCGGCGGGCTCTGGTGAAAACCAGTAGTGGCTTAGAACCGGTCCACTAGCACGGTCCACGCCAATCCCTCTCTGGCACAGAGGATCCACTACCTGCCAGCCGGCATCGTGACAGTAGATCCGGCCATGGATCCCGCTGAAGTTCCTCTGCCAGTTGTCGCTGACCTCCCTACGCTAGTCGCCCAGCAAGCTCGTCAGATCGCCCAGCAGTCGCAACAGATAGCGCAACAAGATCACCAGCTGTCGTACTTGACCACCATGACACAGCAACTCCAGTCACAACTACAGCAAGTACAGTCGCAGCTACAGCAGCAACAACCATCTCCTCCGCCAGCTCCAGCACCCCTTCCGCGGCAAGTGGCCGCTCCTAGCCTCCGCCTGTCCTTGCCGGACAAATTTAATGGGGACTCTGGAGCTTCTGGGAATTTTATTCGGGAATCCTTTGTGAATAAATTCCGCATTCCGGTGACCCGTCTTGTCAAGCCACTCCACATTTCCGCGGTCAACGGAGCCAGGTTGGATTGCACCGTGCGTTACCGCACGGAGCCCCTCCTAATGTGCATCGGACCTCATCATGAGGAGATTATATTTTTTGTCCTTCCTAATTGTTCTTCTGAAGTTCTCCTTGGACTACCCTGGCTTCAACACCATTCCCCAACCCTGGATTGGTCCACTGGGGAGATCAAGAGTTGGGGTCCCTCTTGTTCCAAGGACTGCCTTCTACCGGTTCCCAGTACTCCCTGCCGTGACCCTGTGGTTCCTCCTGTATCCGGTCCCCCTAAGGTCATTAAGGACTCTGCCTGCCACAGGAAATGCCCCTCCCCCCCTCCCAGTTCCATCAGGCAAGCTTCTGTGTCCCCTCATGGCCCTCGTCCTGGTGTCACACTGCCCCGTGCCAGGTCTCGCCCTCTGCCCTCTCTCCCCATTCCTACTCCTGCGGTTCTGCCTGCCGTTGAGGAATCCCTCCATCCTTTCCCGGTGTCCTCATCCCAGGGGAGGCAGTTACCCGATAAAGAGAAGGGGAGACCTAAGGGGGGGGGGTACTGTTACGCCTAGCGCTCCGGGTCCCCGCTCCTCCCCGGAGCGCTCACGGCGTCTTTCTCCTTGCAGCTCCCCGGTCAGCGCTGACCGGGAGCGCTGCTCTGCCATGCCCGTTGGGGATGCGATTCGCACAGCGGGACGCGCCCGCTCGCGAATCGCATCCCAGGTCACTTACCCGTTCCCGTCTCCTGCGGTCATGTGCTGGCGCGCGCGGCTCCGCTCTCTAGGGCGCGCGCGCGCCAGCTCCCTGAGACTTAAAGGGCCAGTGCACCAATGATTGGTGCCTGGCCCAATTAGCTTAATTGCTTCCCACCTGTTCCCTGGCTATATCTAGTCTCCTCCCTTGCACTCCCTTGCCGGATCTTGTTGCCCTTGAGCCTAGTGAAAGCGTTTTGTGTGTTTATACCCTGTGTACCAGAACTTCTGCTATCTCCCCTGACTACGAACCTTGCCGCCTGCCCCCGACCTTCTGCTACGTCCGACTTTGCTTCTGCCTACTCCCTTGTACCGCGCCTATCTTCAGCAGCCAGAGAGGTGAGCCGTTGCTAGTGGATACGACCTGGTCACTACCGCCGCAGCAAGTCCATCCCGCTTTGCGGCGGGCTCTGGTGAAAACCAGTAGTGGCTTAGAACCGGTCCACTAGCACGGTCCACGCCAATCCCTCTCTGGCACAGAGGATCCACTACCTGCCAGCCGGCATCGTGACACCTCCAGCGTGACTAAGCAAACATACAATGGAAGGGGGGAGAGAGGCTACAAGCCCCACCCAAGTTGGCTGATATAGGTGCATGGCCTCACAGGTGCAACCCTAATGCTGCCTGGAAAATGTTCAAGGAGCATTAACATATGGAGTTTACACACCTCCACGTATAAATTTACAAACAACAACAACAAAAAACGTGGTCTCAAATGGCTGGAGGTGCTCATCCCCAAATGCGGTTGTGCATTTATACTGGGGGAGCAGATCCTGCCCTTGTAATCCGTTGCTAGGGGCGATCCCCAGCATAAAAATGCATACAATGGAGGATGCCTGCAGCGGACTACAAGTGCCACAATAGAATCCTACACCAGATAAACGGTGTGGATGTGTAACATCAAGTTTCAAGTTTCTATCTTCTATGTAAACTGAAACGGCTACGCTTACTTTAAAGAGTTAAAGAATCTGCTGTTCTTCATATCTGCCCATGTCTTGATTTAAAGGGGAAAAACCAAATTATAATATTATATACAATAATTATAACACTAATTCTAACTAGCACTATTCTGCCTTATGTTGCCCATTATCAGAAGACTTTATATACTGTACAGTACGAACTATTGCCTGGTGCACTAATAATCTATACCCTCAGTGGTTCCCATCTCCTTGATCTAATGACTGAAGCTCCTAGAAATGTCCCTAGTCCTGCCTACAGGATACGCAGAGATGAGTCAGGTGAGCTGTGGGAACTGAACCATGATAGTTCATGCCTCTTGTTAGGAAGGATTTACACTTGGCTGGCATTAAACACAAATTAATCTATGGAATGCTCTCTATATTTAATGAGAACACGCCTGTCCCACCCAGCAACAGAGCCTTTGAAGCTTGTTGTGTTTTTGGTCAACCAGAAATCATAGTTTGTGACGTTTTCACTTATCGTTTACAAGACATAAGGGAGGTTACAAGGAGTCTCGTCCCTCTCATAGCACATCATTCTGCACTGATCATCTAAAGGAACATGACGTAATTCAATATTCTTATCTTTGATTATATGTAACATATATCTCTATGGTTTATAAAGAAAATGTGTGTAATGCTGGATGATGAACAGCGTCACTTTACACATTTTTCATAGGACCATATAGTCATTTATCATGCTGTGTTAACCCCTTAGGGACCAAGCCCATTTTGACCTTAAGGACCAGAGCATTTTTTCCAAATCTAACCACTGTCACTTTAAGCATTAATAACTCTGGGATGCTTTAAAGGGGTACTCCGCCCCAAGACATCTTATCCTCTATCCAAAGCATAGGGGATAAGATGTGTGATCATGGAGTTCCTGCCGCTGGGGATCCCCGCGATCTCTCCTGCAGCACCCCCGTTTCTCTGCTGCAGAGAGCGAGGATCACACTGTGGCTAATGACAGGCGATGCAGGGGACAGAGTATCGTGACTTCACGGCTACGCCCCTTGTGACATCCCGCCCCCTCAATGCAAGTCTGTGGGAGGGGCGTGGCCATCACACCCCCTGCCATATACTTGCATTGAGTGGCGGGACCCCGTGATCAGACAACTTATCCCCTATCCTTTGGATAGGGGATAAGATGTCTAGGGGCGAATGACCCCTTTAACTTGAATTTGAATTTGATTCTGAATTTTGCTGAAATGGGGGGCATGTCGCATTTAGGAAGCCCCCATGGTGCCAGAACAGCAAAAAAAAAAACACATGGCATACTCTTTGGGAAACTACACCCCTCAAGGAACATAACAAGGGGCATAGTGACCCTTAACACCCCACAGATGATTGACAAATTTTCTCTAAAGTTGGACGTGAAAATTTAGAATTAATATTTTTTCACAAAAATGCTAGTTTTCCCAAATTTTTCATTTTCACAAGGGGTTATAGGAGAAAAAGCCCCCCAACATTTGTAACACATTTCTTCTGAGTAAGAAAATAGCCCAAAGTACTCTGCGAGCTCACTACAGGGCTCAGAAGAGAAGGAGTGCCATTGGGCTTTTGGAGAGAGAATTTGGTTGGAATAGAAGTCGGGGGCATGTGCGTTCACAATGCAAAAACAGTGTAACCCTATTTTGGAAACTACACCCCTCACAGAATGTAACAAGGGGTGCAGTGAGCATTTAAATCCTAATGGCATTGGACAAATCTTTGGAATTCAATTTTTCATTTTCATGGACCACTATTCAAAAATCTGTCAGACACCTGTGGGGTGTAAATGTTCACTGCACCCCTTGTTACATTCCGTGAGGGGTGTAGTTTCCAAAATGGGGTCACATGTGGGGGGATCCACTGTTCTGGCACCATGGGGGCTTTGTAAATGCACATGGCCTTCAATTCCAGCCAAATTCTCTCTTCATTCTCCAGCCCAATGGCACTCCTTCTCTTCTGAGCTCTGTAGTGCACCCACAGAGCACTTAACATCGACATATGGGGTATTTCCTTACTTAAGAAATGGTGTTACAAATTTTTAGGGGCTTTTAATTTTCACGTCCAACTTTAATGAAAATTCCTTAAACACCTGTGGGGTGTTAAGGCTCACTATACCCCTTGTTACGTTCTATGAGGGGTGTAGTTTCCAAAATGGGGTCACATGTGGGTGTTTTTTTTTTTTGCGTTTATGTCAGAACCGCTGTAACTATCAGCCACCCCTGTGCAAATCACCAATTTAGGCCTCAAATGTACATGGTGCGCTCTCAATCCTGAGCCCTGTTGTGCACCCACAGAGCACTTTACATCCACATATGGGGTATTTCCGTACTCAGGAGAAATTGCATCAGCCACTAGCCTCTGCCACCGAAATACCCAACAGCTGTGTTTCCCAAACAGGGTGCCTCCAGCTGTTGCAAAACTCCCAGCTTGCCTTGAAAGTCAGTGGCTGTTTGGCAATACTGGTGTCACGATGCCGGCTGGCGGGTAGTGGATCCTCTGTGCCAGAGAGGGATTGGCGTGGACCGTGCTAGTGGATCGGTTCTAAGTCACTACTGGTTTTCACCAGAGCCCGCCGCAAAGCGGGATGGTCTTGCTGCGGCGGTAGTGACCAGGTCGTATCCACTAGCAACGGCTCAACCTCTCTGGCTGCTGAAGATAGGCGCGGTACAAGGGAGTAGACAGAAGCAAGGTCGGACGTAGCAGAAGGTCGGGGGCAGGCGGCAAGGTTCGTAGTCAGGATGGGTAGCAGAAGTTCAGGTACACAGGCTTTGGACACACTAAACGCTTTCACTGGCACAAGGCAACAAGATCCGGCAAGGGAGTGCATGGGAGGAGGTCAGATATAGTCAGGGACCAGGTGGAAGCCAATTAAGCTAATTGGGCCAGGCACCAATCATTGGTGCACTGGCCCTTTAAGTCTCAGAGAGCTGGCGCGCGCGCGCCCTAGAGAGCGGAGCCGCGCGCGCCAGCACATGACAGCAGGGGACCGGGACGGGTAAGTGACCTGGGATGCGATTCGCGAGCGGGCGCGTCCCGCTGTGCGAATCGCATCCCCAACGGCCATGACAGTGCAGCGCTCCCGGTCAGCGGGACTGACCGGGGCGCTGCAGGGAGAAAGACGCCGTGAGCGCTCCGGGGAGGAGCGGGGACCCGGAGCGCTAGGCGTAACAGTACCCCCCCCCTTAGGTCTCCCCTTCTCTCTGTCCGGTAACTGCCTCCCCTGGGATGAGGACACCGGGAAAGAACGGAGGGTTTCCTCAACGGCAGGCAGTACAGCAGGAGTGGGAATGGGGAGGGAGGGCAGAGGGCGAGGCCTGGCACGGGGCAGTGTGACACCAGGACGGGGGCCATGGGGAGGCACCGAGGCTTGCCTGACGGGACTGGGAGGGGGGGAGAGGCACTTCCTGTGGCAGGCAGAGTCCCAGTTCCTGATCTCCCCGGTGGTCCAATCAATGGTGGGGGAATGAAGCCGGAGCCAAGGCAGACCGAGGAGGACCTCAGAGGTACAGCCGGGGAGAACGAATAGCTCAATCCTCTCGAGGTGGGGTCCAATAGACATGAGGAGGGGTTCTGTGCGGTAACGCACGGTGCAGTCCAATCTGGCTCCGTTGACCGCGGAAATGTAGAGCGGCTTGACGAGACTGGTCACCGGGATGCTGAATTTATTAACAAAGGACTCCAAAATAAAATTCCCGGAGGCACCAGAGTCCAAGCAGGCCACGGCCGAGATGGAGGAGTTGGCTGTAGGAGAAATCCGCACGGGCACCGTGAGACGTGGAGAAGAAGACTTAGAACCAAAAGATGCCACACCCACGTGAGCTGGGTGCGTGCGTGCGTTTCCCAGGCGTGGAGGACGGATAGGGCAATCCACCAAGAAATGCTCAGTACTGGCACAGTACAGACAGAGATTTTCTTCTCTACGGCGATTCCTCTCTTCCTGGGTCAGGCGAGACCGATCCACTTGCATGGCCTCCTCGGCGGGAGGCCCAGGCGTAGACTGCAAAGGATGCTGTGGGAGAGGTGCCCAGAGATCAAAGTCTTTTTCCTGGCGGAGCTCTTGGTGTCGCTCAGAAAAACGAATGTCAATGCGGGTAGCCAAATGGATGAGTTCTTGGAGGTTGGCAGGAATCTCTCGTGCGGCCAGCACATCCTTGATGCGACTGGATAGGCCTTTTTTAAAGGTCGCGCAGAGAGCCTCGTTATTCCAGGATAGTTCAGAAGCAAGAGTACGGAATTGTATGGCGTACTCGCCAACGGAAGAATTACCCTGGACCAGGTTCAGCAAGGCAGTCTCAGCAGAAGAGGCTCGGGCAGGTTCCTCAAAGACACTTCGGACTTCAGCGAAGAAGGACTGGACTGTGGCTGTGGCAGGATCATTGTGGTCCCAGAGCGGTGTGGCCCAGGACAAGGCCTTTCCTGAAAGAAGGCTTACTACGAACACCACCTTAGACCGTTCTGTAGGAAACAAGTCTGACAACATCTCCATATGCAGGGAACACTGAGACAAAAATCCACGGCAGAGTCTGGAGTCCCCATCAAATTTGTCCGGCAGGGACAAGCGGAGGTTAGGAGCGGCCACTCGCTGCGGAGGAGGTGCAGGAGCTGGCGGAGGAGATGGTTGCTGCTGTAGCAGAGGCAGAAGTTGCTGTAACATGGCGGTCAACTGCGACAGCTGCTGTCCTTGTTGGGCAATCTGCTGCGATTGCTGAGCGACCACCGTGGGAAGATCAGCGAGACTTGGCAGCGGCACCTCAGCGGGATCCATGGCCGGATCTACTGTCACGATGCCGGCTGGCGGGTAGTGGATCCTCTGTGCCAGAGAGGGATTGGCGTGGACCGTGCTAGTGGATCGGTTCTAAGTCACTACTGGTTTTCACCAGAGCCCGCCGCAAAGCGGGATGGTCTTGCGGCGGCGGTAGTGACCAGGTCGTATCCACTAGCAACGGCTCAACCTCTCTGGCTGCTGAAGATAGGCGCGGTACAAGGGAGTAGACAGAAGCAAGGTCGGACGTAGCAGAAGGTCGGGGGCAGGCGGCAAGGTTCGTAGTCAGGATGGGTAGCAGAAGTTCAGGTACACAGGCTTTGGACACACTAAACGCTTTCACTGGCACAAGGCAACAAGATCCGGCAAGGGAGTGCATGGGAGGAGGTCAGATATAGTCAGGGACCAGGTGGAAGCCAATTAAGCTAATTGGGCCAGGCACCAATCATTGGTGCACTGGCCCTTTAAGTCTCAGAGAGCTGGCGCGCGCGCGCCCTAGAGAGCGGAGCCGCGCGCGCCAGCACATGACAGCAGGGGACCGGGACGGGTAAGTGACCTGGGATGCGATTCGCGAGCGGGCGCGTCCCGCTGTGCGAATCGCATCCCCAACGGCCATGACAGTGCAGCGCTCCCGGTCAGCGGGACTGACCGGGGCGCTGCAGGGAGAAAGACGCCGTGAGCGCTCCGGGGAGGAGCGGGGACCCGGAGCGCTAGGCGTAACAACTGGGAGGAGTTGTTATTTCAACAGCTGGAGGCTCGATTTTGGACAATAACTCCTAGCATTTCCTTTGGCTGTCTGTGCATGCTGGGAGTTGTAGTTATGCAACAGCTGGAGGCACACTTTTTCATAGTGATTGCATAGGGATTCATCAGTGATTGCAGCACCTTTTTTAGTCATTCCCCTTCTGCTCCTTTGTGGCATTGTTCAGCATAAGGTAGCATGCTGTAAACACACATTAATGTCCCTAAATGTCCCAATGAAGATACATATATATTAATTATAGGCTGTAGGGGCTGGTCTACGTGGTGACATCACTCATGGGGTGGGGGCTATAATTTAGAGATAAGATCCAGTCAAGCCTTCTGAGACAGCAAATGATGATGTGTTGTCTTGGGAAGAGAAAGGAGCTGAGGAGCTGGAGATACTACTGACAATGAAAGAACTACACAACTTCCTTCAAGGATGAATAATGCAAAAGCATGCTGAAGCCAGTACAGTCTGTGACAACACTATTAGTAAATTATATATAATAGGATGATGGTCTTCTTGAAATACAATTTTCTGAAACCGGAATACCCCTTTAAGATGTCCTAACATAGACTATTATTATTATGTTGTTGATTTGTGATTGATTTTACCAAGTTCTATATACAGGGTTTAGATCCTCAGGGGGAATCTTCCACAAAATTCACATGTAATACATGCAGTTTTTGCTGTGCATTTGTGACAAATCTGCATGAAATAATTCCAGTACTTGTGGAATTGCCCTAATACGGTATATTCAGTCTAAGTGCCTAGGATAGCATGAGCTGTAAATATTGCCTTTAGTACATGTACATGTGTAGGTACAGAGATTAAGAGTATAGGAAGTATCACAATAAATCAAAAAATTAAGTAATTCACATAATTTACAGCTAAATGGCCCCTATTTCGTAGTTCAACTTTAGAGCCTGAGAAAGTAGGCTGACCCTTTAAAAAAGGGCATGCTCCTTGTTTGCAAATCACTAGATGTATCTATGAACTTAGTTTATATAGTTTAGTAGAGTTGTGGTTGCCTCAATGGAAAGCAGGGGGCCCATTGATATATACCTCTTTAGCTTTGGATTTAGGATTATTATACTACAATAGCTCATATACATACAACCATTTTGTTAGATACTTCTGTTATTGGAATCAATTACTGTATTATCCGGGGCAACAGCAGCTCTCAATTGCAAAATATACAGTCAGGATCGTAAATGTTGGCACCCCGGAAATTTTTCAAGAAAATGAAGTATTGAAGTATATGAAGTAACACATGTTTTGCTATACACCTGTTTATTCCCTTTGTGTGTATTGGAACTAAACCAAAAAGGGGAAGAAAAAAAACCAAATTGGACATAATGTCACACCAAACTCCAAAAATGGGCTAGACAAAATTATTGGCACCCTTTTAAAATTGTGGAAAAATATGATTGTTTCAAGCATGTGATGCTCCTTTAAACTCACCTGTAACAGGTGTGGACAATATAAAAATCACACCTGAAAGCAGATAAAAAGGAGAGAAGTTCACTTATTCTTTGCATTGTGTGTCTGTGTGTGCCACACTAAGCATGGACAACAGAAAGAGGAGAAGAGAACTGTCTGAGAAATTGAGAACCAAAATTGTGGAAAAATATCAAAAATCTCAAGGTTACAAGTCCAATTCCAGAGATCTAGATTTGCCTTTGTCCACAGTGCACAACATTATCAAGAAGTTTGCAACCCATGGCACTGTAGTTAAAGGGGTATTCCAGGCAAAAACTTTTTTATAAATATCAGAAAGCTAAACAGATTTGTAAATTACTTCTATTAAAAAATCTTAATCCTTTGAGCTTCTGAAGTTAAGGTTGTTCTTTTCTGTCTAAGTACTCTCTGATGACACCTGTCTCGGGAAACACCCAGTTCAGAACAGGTTTGCTATGGGGATTTGCTTCTAAACTGGACGTTTCCCGAGACAGGTGTCATCAGAGAGAACTTAGACAGAAAAGAACAACCTTAACTTCAGAAGCTCATAAGTACTGAAAGGATTAAGATTTTTTCAATGGAAGTAATTTACAAATCTGTTTAACTTTCTGGAGCCAGTTGATATATATAAAAAAAGGTTTTGCCTGGAATACCCCTTTAATCTCCTTGGGCCTGGACGTAAGAGAAAAATTGATGAAAGGTTTCAACACAAGATAGTTTGGATGGTGGATAAGCAGCCCCAAACAAGTTGCAAAGATATTCAAGCTGTCCTGCAGGCTCAGGGAGCATCAGTGTCACCACGAACTATCTGTTGACATTTAAATGAAATGAAACACTATGGCAGAAGATCAAGGAGGACCCCACTGCTGACACAGAGACATAAAAAAGCAAGACTACATTTTGCCAAAATGAACTTAAGTAAGTCAAAATTCTTCTGGGAAATTGTCTTGTGTACAGATGAGACAAGATAGAGCTTTTTGGTAAAGCACATCATTCTACTGTTTACTGAAAATGGAATGAGGCCTACAAAGAAAAGAACATATTACCTACAGCGAAATATGGTGGAGGTTCAATGATTTTTTTGTGGTTGTTTTGCTGCCTCTGGCACTGGGTGCTTTGAATGTCTGCAAGGCATCATGAAATCTGAGGATTACCAACGGATTTTGGGTCGCACTCTACAGCCCAGTGTAAAAAAACTGGGTTTGTGTCCGAGATCTTGGGTCTTCCAGTAGGACAATGACCCCAAACATACGTCATAAAGCACCCAGAAATGGATGGCAACAAAGCGCTGAAGAGTTCTGAAGTGGCCAGCAATGAGTCCAGATCTAAATCCCATTAAACACCTGTGGAGAGATCTTAAAATTGCTGTTGGGAAAAGGCGCCCTTCCAATAAGAGAGACCTGGAGCAGTTTGCAAAGGAAGAGTGGTCCAACATTCCGGCTGAGAGGTGTAAGAAGCTTATTGATGGTTATAGGAAGCGACTGATTTCAGTTATTTTTTCCAAAGGGTGTGCAACCAAATATTAAGTTAAGGGTGCTAATAAATTTGTCAAGCCCATTTTTGGAGTTTGGTGTGACATTATGTCCAATTAGATTTTTTTCCCTCCCTTTTTTGGTTTTGTTCCAATACACACAAAGGGAATAAACATGTGTAGGTGGCATAATTACCTGAGTCGGGTCCGCGCTGCTCCAGGCCTCCGTCGTGCGTCCCCAGCGTCGTTGCTATGCACGGCGCGGCTCTCTGACGTCATGCGCCGCGCCGTTCGACGGAGGCCTGGAGCAGCGCGGACCCGACTCAGGTAATTATGCCACCGGGGATGGGGGGAGGCAACGGGGCAGCGGCACCGGCAATGGGTGCCGCTGCCCCTTCTCTCCCCCTGGCTGTCGGCGCCGCTTCTCTCTCCCTGGCTATCGGCGCCGGCACCGATAGTCAGGGGGACAGAACGGGCAGCGGCGCCGATAACCAGGGGGTGAAAAGGGCCGACAGCAGCGCTCTAGACCCCAGGAAAGGCAGGGGGAGAGAAGCGGGCAGCGACGGCCTCTCTCCCCCTGCCTTTCCTGGGGGTGTATCGGCGTATAACACGCACACAGACTTTAGGCTAAAAATTTTAGCCTAAAAAGTGCGTGTTCTACGCCGATAAATACGGTATTTACAGTATAAGTTAACACTTTGTTTGCATCTGTAATGTGGTTTCTGTTATTGGAAACTATGATGCATCCATTGAGCATGCAGAAATATTTATTCCAAAAAAAAAGACATATTTAGATGTGAACATAGCCTAATCATTTTTTAACCATTATTTTTTTTATATGCAGACTCAAGAAAAGCCAGAAGTACTCAGTAGTACATGGATGATGTGGGGGAAGGCTCAGCTGATTTATAGACCTTCAGAACAGTGGTATGAAAAACATATTTCTTCACTTACTGTAACATTATCTATTCTTATTAGTCAATATTTTCCCTTTTTTTTCTTAAACATATAATTTATTTGACATTTAGGTGCATGATCGTTACAAGCAAAATGTTGTAGCCCAATGTGTTCCTAAATCTCCGTAGCCAAAGGCAGAGTTTATTGGAGGTGACCTTTAACAAAAGGTGAGCCTGTTTTTCTTTTTGGATTCACATCAAAGGAAACTTGCTTACAAACTTCTGTTCAGCAGGATGTGAAACATAGACAAGTCTTTTTGGTAAAACAATAGGGATCAGAAGAGGTGGCAAATTACCTTTAATGTGGTTCTATGACAGAAAAGGCACAAAACAGCAAGACAATAAATTTGGTCCATTGTACACAAATAGGTTTTAAGACCAGCAAAGATAAATGGTTATTAATTGTTTGCTGCATCAACAATATTAAATATCAGAAAATGAACGACAAAGTAATAAATCTGAGTGGTGTGCAGGAATAACATTTTATAGGTCATTGAAGGTCCAAGACCATTAGCCATACTTTTCATATCTTTAAAATGTCATTTTAAAACACTCTTTCTAAGAAGTTATAAAGTTTTTGATCCATTTCTGTATTTATTGAAAAGCCATATCAAGCTATAATTACACACAGAGTTTTGGAGGATTTTGGTGGTATTTCTTTCATATTTTTTTTTTATTCTTTTGTGAAATATTAAAAAGTTTGTGTCTGTGTGCAGTCATTCCTCCGGCATTTTTTGCCATGTTTTTGCCCTCACTTTTATGAATGAGGGCAAAATGACCAAATTTATGAATGAGGCGCATAGACTTTGATGCATTTTGTACAAATGAAAAATCACCTCAGAACTTGCTGTAGGATGTAACTTTTCTAAGGCAAGGCAGAGGTGGAATAAATTTTTTTTTTTTATGTTTATGCACTCTTTTGTGCCTTTTTCAAAACAAGGCACCCATGGTAAATGTCTTTCACTGCATGTCAATAATGATTCACTGTATTTCACAGTCAGTTTTGCAGAAAGATTTCTGTCAAATTTTTGCACAAAAAACAACTGCAAAAAAATTGTGCCAAATTACAGCCAAAATAATTTCAGGAAGGCAATGATAAATTGATAGCTCTCCCCGTTACGAAAACCGCATTTTTTTCATAAAGGGGGAGGGTTTCCCCCCCCCCCCCCAAAAAAAAACACATCAGATCACTTCTTTCTTTTTTAAAGAGGCCTATGAAAAATGGGCAACTGCACCACTCTTCCTCTGCACGTTTTGATAAATCTCCCCCAGCATGTGATAACCAACACCAGAAAAACATTTGAAACCCATGGTGTTTCAAAATACTAAAAATAATGTGTATTTGAAGGAAAAAATGATATTATCCCATATACTGTAATCTTACATTTAACCTCTTAAGGACGCAGGGCGTATCCATACGCTCTTGGGAATTCCGGTCCCCACCGCTAGCCGGTTGGGGACCGGAGCAGGATGCCTGCTGAAATCGTTCAGCAGGCATCCCGGCATATCGCCCAGGGGGGTCATTATGCCCCCCCATGTCGGCGATGGCCGCAGATCGCTGGACAATTCAGTCCAGCGATCTGCGGCGATTCCGGGTCAATCGGGTCTCCGGTGACCCGGAATTACTGGCTGATCGAGGCAGTCTCTTACGGCCCCGAACAGCCAGAGCCAGCAGGGGTGAGGTGGCACTGGTGCCACCTCACGATCGCCCTGATTCATCGGCCGGTGATTACCGGCCGACCAATCAGGGCGCCTGCTGCGGGTGTCACTCCCGCACCCGCTCCGCCCCTCTTCCGGAGGACATGAGCGGGTGCGGGCAGAAGACCCCGGGTGCTGGGGACCCCGATCCCCGGCGTCCCTGTTGGGATCGGGGCCCCAGGAGCGACGGCCGCGGCGAGGGACTGTCCTGCGACGGAGCAGCAGCAGGAGGTGAGTGACAGCCTCCTGCTGTTGCTTAGCAACAGCTCCCAGCATTCCCTTATGGGCATGCTGGGACTTATGGTTTTGCAACAGCTGGAGGCACATTTTTTCTATGGAAAAGTGTACCTTCAGCTGTTGTATAACTACAACTCCCAGCTTGCACAAACAGCTAAAGTGCATGCTGGGAGTTGTAGTGGTGCATCTGCTGGTTGCATAACTACAACTCCCAGCATGCCCATTGGCTGTCGGTGACTGCTGAGGGTTGTAGTTTTGCAACAGCTGAAGGCACACTGAGTTATGTAGCAAACCAGTGTGTCTCCAGCTGTTGCATAACTAGAGTCCCCAGCATCCCCAGCCAAAGTAGTATGCCTCCAGCTGTTGCATAACTACAAGACCCAGCATGCCCTTCCGCTGTCCATACATGCTGGGGGTTGTAGCTTTTGCAACAGCTGAAGGCACACTGGTTGCAAAACACTGAGTTTGTTACCAAACTCGATGTTTCACAACCAGTGTGCCTCCAGCTGTTGCAAAACTACAACTCCCAGCATGCACTGATAGACCGTACATGCTGAGAGTTGTAGTTTTGCAACAGCTGGATGTTTCTCCCCCCCCCCCCCCCAATGTGAATGTACAGGGTACACTCACATGGGCGGAGGATTACAGTAAGTATCCGGCTGCAAGTTTGAGCTGCGGCAAATTTTCTGCCGCAGCTCAAACTGCCAGCGAGAAACTACTGTGAACCCCCCGCCCATGCGACTGTACCCTAAAAACACTACACTAACACAAAATAAAAAAAAAGTAAAAAACACTACATATACACATACCCCTAAACAGCCCCCCTCCCCAATAAAAATGAAAAACGTCTGGTACGCCACTGTTTCCAAAACGGAGCCTCCAGCGGTTGCAAAACTACAACTCCCAGCATGCACTGATAGACCGTACATGCTGAGAGTTGTAGTTTTGCAACAGATGGATGTTCCCCCCCCATGTGAATGTACAGGGTACACTCACATGGGCGGAGGATTACAGTAAGTATCCGGCTGCAAGTTTGAGCTGCGGCAAATTTTCTGGCGCAGCTCAAACTGCCAGCGAGAAACTACTGTGAACCCCCGCCCGTGCGACTGTACCCTAAAAACACTACACTACACTAACACACAATAAAATAAAAAGTAAAAAACACTACATATACACATACCCCTACACAGCCCCCCTCCCCTCCACAATAAAAATGAAAAACGTCTGGTACCCCACTGTTTCCAAAACGTAGCCTCCAGCTGTTGCAAAACAACTACTCCCAGTATTGCCAGATAGCCACTGACTGTCTAGGCATGCTGGGAGTTTTACAACAGCTGGAGGCACCCTGTTTGGGAATCACTGGCGTTGAATACCCCTATGTCCACCCCTATGCAAGTCCCTAATTTAGGCCTCAAATGCGCATGGTGCTCTCACTTTGGAGCCCTGTCGTATTTCAAGGCAACAGTTTAGGGTCACATATGGGGTATCGCCGTACTCGGGAGAAATTGTGTTACAAATTTTGGGGGGTATTTTCTGCTTTTACCCTTTTAAAAAATTAAAAAATTTTGGGAAAAGAGGCATTTTAGGTAAAAAAAATTTTTTTTTTTACATATGCAAAAGTCGTGAAACACCTGTGGGGTATTAAGGTTCACTTAACACCTTGTTACGTTCCCCGAGGGGTCTAGTTTCCAAAATGGTATGCCATGTGTTTTTTTTTTTTGCTGTTCTGGCACCATAGGGCCTTCCTAAATGCGACATGCCCCCAGAGCAAAATTTGCTTTCAAAAAGCCAAATGTGACTCCTTCTCTTCTGAGACCTGTAGTGCGCCAGCAGAGAACTTTTCACCCCCATATGGGGTGTTTTCTGAATCGGGAGAAATTGGGCTTCAAATTTTGGGGGGGATTTTCTGCTCTAACCTTTTGTAAAAATGTTAATTTTTGGGGAAACCAAGCATTTTAGGTAATTTTTTTTTTTTTTTTTTACATATGCAAAAGTTGTGAAACCCCTGTGGGGTATTAAGGTTCACTTTACCCCTTGTTACGTTCCACAAGGGGTCTAGTTTCCAAAATGGTATGCCATGTGTTTTTTTTTGCTGTCCTGGCACCATAGGGGCTTCCTAAATGCGGCATGCCCCCAGAGCAAAATTTCCTTCAAAAAAGCCAAATGGGACTCCTTCTCTTCTGAGACCTGTAGTGCGCCAGCAGAGCACTTTTCACCCCCATATGGGGTGTTTTCAGAATCAGGAGAAATTGGGCTTCAAATTTTGGGGGGGGGGGGGTATTTTCTGCTATTACCCTTTTTAAAAATGTAAAACTTTTGGGAAACCAAGCATTTTAGGAAATTTTTTTTTTTTTTACATATGCAAAAGTCGTGAATCACCTGTGGGGTATTAAGGTTTACTTTACCCCTTGTTATGTTCCCCGAGGGGTCTAGTTTCCAAAATGTTATGCCATGTGGGGTTTTTTGCTGTTCTGGCACCATAGGGGCTTCCTAAATGTGACATGCCCCCCAAAAACCATTTGTCGATCCTTCCCTTCTGAGCCCTCTACTGCGCCCGCCGAACAATTAACATAGACATATGAGGTATGTCCTTACTCGAGAAAAATACAGATACAAGTAAAAATTTTCTCCTTTTTACCCCTTGCAAAAATTCAAAAATTGGGTCTGCAAAAACATGCGAGTGTAAAAAACGAAGATTATGAATTTTCTCCTTCACTTTGCTGCTATTCCTGTGAAACACCTAAAGGGTTAAAACGCTGACTGAATGTCATTTTGAATACTTTGGGGGGTGCAGTTTTTATAATGGGGTCTTTTATGGGGTATTTCTAATATGAAGACCCTTCAAATTTACTTCAAACCTGAACTGGTCCCTGAAAAAAAGCGAGTTTCAAAATTTTGTGAAAAATTGGAAAATTGCTGCTGAACTTTGAAGCCCTCTGGTGTCTTCCAAAAGTAAAAACACGTCAATTTTATGATGCAAACATAAAGTAGACATATTGTATATGTGAATTTAAAAAAAATTATTTGGAATATCCATTTTCCTTACAAGCAGAGAGCTTCAAAGTTAGAAAAATGCAACATTTTCTAATTTTTCATCAAATTTTGGGATTTTTCACCAAGAAAGGATGCAAGTTACCACAAAATTTTACCACTATGTTAAAGTATGTCACGAAAAAACAAGCTCAGAATCAGAATGATAACTAAAAGCATTCCAGAGTTATTAAGGTTTAAAGTGACAGTGGTCAGAATTGCAAAAAATGGCTGAGTCCTTAAGGTGAAAAAGGGCTCAGTCCTTAAGGGGTTAATAAATAAACTTTGTTCATAAAAATGTAAGACTGTCGTTTATTCTGAATAAAGCCAGGATTTCAGTAAAAACAATAAAAAAAATAATGATGTTAGATGTTTTTATTAGTTATTTTATCCTTCACATTCCTTCACATTTAAAGGGGTACTCCGCCCCTGGCATCTTATCCCCTATCCAAAGGATAGGGGATAAGATGTTAGATTGCCGCTGTCCCGCTGCTGGGGACCCCGGGGATCGCTGCTGCGGCACCCCGCTCTGCACGTAATGACGGGCGTTACAGGGGCCGGAGCAGCATGACGTCATGGCTCCGCCCCCTTCCCATAGACTTGTATTGACGGGGGCAGGCCGTGATGTCACAAGGGGCGGAGCCGTGACGTAACGATGCTCCGGCCCCTGTATTGCCCGTCATTACGTGCAGAGCGAACTCGCTCTGCGCAGTAATGATAGCGGGGCGCTGCAGCAGCGATCCCCGGGGTCCCCAGCAGCGGGACCCCGGCGATCTGACATCTTATCCCCTATCCTTTGGATAGGGGATAAGATGTCTAGGGGCGGAGCACCCCTTTAAGGAAATCCTTAAATCACATGAAACAATCCAATGACTTGTAATGAGAAAAACACAGAGGAAACCCCAACATAAAAACACCTTTACTCATACACATTATTTTGTGAAACAACACCACAAAAACTATGTCATGAAGGGAGAAAAGAGCTTTGTTTGTGGGGATTGTTTTCAGGCCAAACAAAAGTTATGATACATTGGTCCAGATTCATAAACTACCTGAAACCAAAACTATCCGGTCCTGCCCATAACAACCAATCACAGCTCAGCTTTCTTATCCTAATAGGCTCTGGTAGCATGAATGCTGGGCTGTGAATGGGTGTTATGGAAAAACAGACAGTTTTGGTATTCACAGTTTTTATTTAATTCCCCAAATAAATATCATTGTCTTTACAACTCTTATTTTTAGGGTTTTCTGTATGTGAGCAGTTGTATATACATATTTGATTGAAGTTTTGGCTAACAACACTTTTGTAAAGTTGCTTATCATTTGGTTGGTGATTCGGTAAAAATTTATAGTTTCCCCTGCACAGTAGCACAGGAGAAACTGCATCACAGCTCTGTCATCTGCAGATCATCTAAAGACACTGTTAAACTTCTACTTTGTCAATAATACAAATGGTACCTTCAGTAGTGTAGTCAGTGCTTCCATAACTAAAGAAACATGCTCTTTTCATCTCCTTTCTCTTCCTCTCCTACCTGTCCCTTCTTAATTGAAGCCCTCAGCCATTAAATGGGCACTGTCAAATATAAAAACTTGTGTTATGATGTTGTACATCTTGGCAAAACAAAAGTTTTTCTAATATACTTCTTTAAAAAAAAAAATCACATTTTATTAAAGAAAACTGCCTTTGGAAATCCCACCACTAGGGGTCCCCATACCTCCTGGGACAATGATGAGTCCCACAGTAGCATGAGGGTGTCCAAGGATCATAGACATGAGATGGCTGATTGACAAGGCTGTAGGAGGAACACAGCTTGTAGCAACACTGCTGTAACAGGATGTCATGGCATGCTGGGAGTTGTAGTTTTGCAAAAGCTGTAAGCACACAGCTAAAGGATACACAGCTGCAAAAAAGAGTTATCCAAACGCTGTACCTCCAACTATTTCAAAACTACAAGTGCATGACATAGGAAACTACTGTACTTTTAGCACTAAACCTTTTCACTAATTTAGGAAGATGTAAGTTATACACTCACCATATTGTCTTTGGTGGTAAAGTACAGGCAATCTCCAATAATCATTGTGTGTGTACAACAAAAAAAACTGAAAGGAAAGGGTTACAGAGCAGGGCTGCCAGGCTCGCTCTCAAGAGCAGTGAGTCAGCAGAGTGAGGGAGGGGAGAAGTCCTCACAGTGCAGGCAATAAAGCACATGCCCTTTCCCTCTGTAAAGATTAAAAAAAGACATTGAGCAGCTGTAATATGCTATTTTATAGTGAAATATAGCTG
This sequence comes from Hyla sarda, assembly GCF_029499605.1. Classification (NCBI taxonomy): domain Eukaryota; kingdom Metazoa; phylum Chordata; class Amphibia; order Anura; family Hylidae; genus Hyla; species Hyla sarda. The sequence continues at coordinate 286,747,489 of NC_079189.1, read as the reverse complement.
ATACACACATAAAAATGACATGTACATGATCAGGTACTAAGTAACATATAACAGTTTTGTGTTTTTTGTGGGATCTGACAGGTAAGCTTTAACCCCTTAAGGACCAGGGGTTTTTCCGTTTTTGCACTTTCATTTTTTACTCCCTACCTAATCATAACCCTTTAAATTTTGCACCTAACAATCCATATGATGGCTTATTTTTTGCGTCCAACAATTCTACTTTGTAATGACATCTGTCATTTTACCCAAAAATCTACGACGAAATGGAAAAAAAATCTTGGGGGCTTCCGTTTCTACGCGGTAAATTTTTGAGTAAAAATGACACCTTATCTTTATTCTGTAGGTCCATATGATTAAAATGATACCCTACTTATATAGGTTTGATTTTGTCGTACTTCTGGAAAAAATCATAACTACATGCACTGTAATCTGAAGTTGTTAGCGGTACCATTTTTGTATTGATCTGACTTTTTGATCGCTTTTTATTCATTTTTTCATGATATAAAAAGTGATCAAAAAATACACTATTTGGGACTTTTGGAACTTTTTGGCGCGTACACCATTGACTGTGCGGCTTAATTAATTATATATTTTTATAATTCGGACATTTCTGCACATGGCGATACCACATATGTTAATTTTTATTTTTATTTACACAGTTTTTTTATGGGAAAAGGGGAGTGATTCAAACTTTTATTAGGGAAGGGGTTAAATGATCTTTATTAACTTTTTTTTCACTTTTTTTTTGCAATGTTATAGCTCCCATAAAGGACTATAACACTGCATACTCTGATCTTTTACATTGATCAATAGTTTCTCATAGGAAACCAGTGATCAATGATTCTGCCGCTTGACTGCTCATGCCTGGATCTCAGGCACTGAGCAGTCATTCGGCGATCGGACACCAGGAGGCAGGTAAGAGGACCCTTCTGCTGTCCTACAGCTGTTCGGGATGCCGCGATTTCACCACAGCGATCCCGAACAGCCCGCTGAGCTAGCCAGGGGTAGTTTAGTTTCACTTTAGATGCGGCGATCAACTTTGAATGCCCCGTCTAAAGGGTTAATAGCGCGCGGCACCGCGATCAGTGCCACGCGCTATTAGCCACGGGTCCTGCCCATTATTAGAGGCCGGGCCCGACACGCTGTGGCCCCGCGTTATAGAATGGGAGCGGCCTTAAGGAGTTAAGGAACTTGAACTTTGAACACCAAATTGACCTTAAAGGGGTATTCCGGGCAAAAACATCTTATCCCCTATCGAAAGGATAGGGGATAAGATGTCTGATTGCGGGGGCTCACCGCTGGGACACCCCGCAATCTCCCTGCAGCAGCCCACATTCTATGCGTAGCTGGTCTGCAGTTTTGGAAACTGCCAAGCTTCCGAGTCGGGGACGTGACGTCACGCCACACCCCCTCCATTCATTTCTGTAATGGCCGCAATGCCCCCTCCCATAGACATGAACGGAGGGGGCGTGGCGGGCTGCTGCAGGAAGATCGCGGCGGTCCCAGCGGCAGGCCCCCCGTGATCAGACATCTTATCCCCTATTCTTTCGATAGGGGATGACATGTTTTTGACTGGAATACCCCTTTAAGGACGCAGCCGTTTTTTGAAAATCTGACCTCTGTCACTTTAAGCATTAATAACTCTGGTATGCTTTAACTAATGAATTTGATTCCGAGATTATTTTTTTGTGACATATTCTACTTTATGTTAGTGGTAAATTTTCATCGATACTGGCATCATTTCTTGGTGAAAAATTCCAAAATGTAATGAAAAATTCGAAAATTTAGCATTTTTTCAACTTTGAAGCTCTCTGTTTGTAAGAAAGTGGACATTCCAAATAAATTATATGTTGATTCACATATACAACATGTCTAGTTTGTGTTTGTATCATAAAGTTGACATGTTTTTACTTTTTGAAAACAGAGGGCTTCAAAGTTTAGCAGCAATTTTCCAACTTTTCACGAAAATTTCAAAATCAGAATTTTTCAGGGATCAAATTCGAAGGTAATTTAAGGGGCCTTTATGTTAGAAATACCGCATAATGGACACTATTATGAAAACTGCACCACTTAAAGTATTCTAAATGACTTTCAGAAAATGTGTCAACCCTTTAGGTGTTTCACAGAATTAGCAGCAAAGTGGAGGAGAAAAATCAGAATCTTCATTTTTTACGCTAACATGTTCTAGACCCAGGAGTAAAAGTCAACCAAAATTTGTAACCCTATTTCTCTCGAGTAAGGAAATACCCTATATGTGGATGTAAAGTGCTCTGCTGGCGCACTACAAGGCTCAGAAGGGAAGTGTCAATGGGATTTTGGAGTGCGACTTTTGCTGAATTGTTTTTTTGGGGGCATGTCGCATTTAGGAAGCCCCCATGGTGCCAGAACAGCAAAAAAAAAAAAAACACATGGCACACTATTTGGGAAACTACACCCCTCAAGGAACTTAACAAGGGGTATAGTGATCATTAACACCATACAGGTGATTGACGAACTTTCGTTAAAGTGGGACATGAAAATGAAAAAAAATATTTTTAACTAAAATGCTGGTGTTACCCCAAATTTTTCATTTTTACAAGGGGTAATAGGTAAATATGTCTCCAGAAAATTTGTAACCCTATTTTTCTCGAGTAAGGAAATACCTCATATGTGGATGTAAAGTGCTCTGTGGGTGCACTAGAGGGCTCAGAAGGAAAGGAATCAAATTGGGTTTTTGGAGAGCAAATTTTGCTGAAATGGTTTTTGGTGGGCATGTCTCAATTAGGAAGCCCCCATGATGCCAGAACAGCAAAAAAAAAAAACATATGGCACTATTTGGGAAACTACAATCCTCAAGGAACATAACAAGGGGTACAGTGAGCCTTAACAGGTGTTTGATGAATTTTCGCTAAAGTTGGACGTGAAGATGAAAAATTTGCTCTTTTTCACTAAAATGTTGGTGTTACCCCAAATTTTTCATTTATACAAAGGGTAATAGGTAAAAATGTCCCCCAAAATGTGTAACCCCATTTCTCTTGAGTAAAGAAATACCTCATATGTGGATGTAAAGTGCTCTGTTGGTGCACTAGAGGGCTTAGAAGGGAAGGAGCGACAATGGGCTTTTGAAAAGCAATTTTTTCTGAAATGGTTTTTGGGGGATGTGTCACATTTAGGAAGCCCCCAAAAAAACACATGGCACTTTATTTGGGAAACTACACCCCTCAAGGAATGTAACAAGGGGTATAGTGAGCCTTTACACTCCACAGGTGTTTGATGAATTTTCGGTAAAGTTAAACATGAAAATTTTAAATTTCATTTTTTTTCACTAAAATGCTGGTGTTACCCCAAATTTTTTATTTTTACAAGGAATAATAGGAGAAAAACCCCATTTCTTCTGAGTATGGAAATACCCCATATGGATGTAAAGTGCTCTGCAGGTGCACTACAAGGCTCAGAAGAGATGGAGCGCCATTGGGCTTTTGGAGAGAGAACTTGATTGGAATAGAAATCTGGGGCCATGTGTGTTTTCAAAGCCCCCATGCTGCCAGAACCCAGAACAGAGGACCCCATTTTGGAAACTTCACCCCTCATGGAATGTTATAAGGGGTGCAGTGAACATTTACACCCCACTGGCGTTTGACAGATCTCTGGAACTGTGGGCTGTGCAAATGAAAAATTAAATTTTTCATTTTCATGGACCACTGTTCAAAAAATCTGTCAGACATCTGTGGGGTGTAAATGCTCATTGCACCCCTTATTATATTCCATGAGGGGTGTAGTTTCCAAAATGGGGTCCACTGTTCTGGCAGCATGGGGGCTTTGTAAATGCACATGGCCTTCTATTCCAGCCAAATTCTTTCTCCAAAAGCCTAATGGCGCTCCTTCTCTTCTGAGTCCTGTAGTGCACCTGCAGAGCACTTTACATCCATATGGGGTATATGGTGTTACAATTTTTGGCTGGCTTTTTCTCCTCGTACCCCTTGTGAAAATGAAAACTTTGGGCTAACACAGCATTTTAGTGAAATAACTATAATTTTTCATTTTTACGTCCAACTTTAATGAAAATTTATGTAGTGGGGGTACACTTTCCTCAAGTCTGGGCTTGATTAAAACCAATGTATAGGTGTATAAAAATATATATATATATATATATATATATATATATATATATATTAAGTAGATCCAGTGAGTTAGATTAAATTAAAACAATTTAGTAATACAACAACAGTGATATTTCTTGTGGTGTCCTTTGTACTGGTAGTAGATGTACATAAAATCGAAAATAAAAATTAAATAGGCATAAAATGTATAGGTGCTGGTATCCCAGTTAGGCAAACAATAGGTAGCGCTACAGGGATCGTGCTATGCCAGGTAGAATACAATGTCTTATGATCTGAGCAGCGATGTCTCTGTGTGGCTCGTGTGTGATAGAGATATTGCGTGTGGCAGTGTGCTGGTAAGTGAGTGAATTCAGTGCGCTCTGCGGTGCTGGAGAATGCTTATATGCGTCCCACTCCACCCTGACGGCACATAACTATAACTATAACTCCCAGCATGTACATACAGCCAAAGGGCATACTGTGAGTTGTAGTTGTGCCTCCAGCTGCTGCAAAACTACAACTCCCAGCATGCCCTTTGGCTCTGCATGCTAAGAGTTGTTGCTAAGCACTGTCTCTGACAGCACCAATCACCATTATCTTCCGGGTCACCAGTGGCCCAATTGACCAGTAAAAGCTGTGATTTGCTGGTCAGAATTGATCATCGAATCATGGCGAATGCCGACAAGGGGGGTCTCTGGACCCCCCTGGGTGATATGTCGGGGGGGCTGCTGTCAGATAACAGTAGCCATCCTGGTCGGATCACCGTTTCCAGAGATGCGGTGATGAAGAAACGCAGCACCATAAATGTACGTCGCTGTGCGCTAAGTAACTCTTAGCAGCGCCATACCTTTAAGGCGCTCATCCTTAAGGGGTTAAAGGGAAATCTTGAAAAAAGCTGCTAAACATCAATGTAGTCCCTTCTATCCTAGGTATTAGAGATTACTATGATGTTGTACATGACTCTCTAGTATTCTTCATTAGCCAAGAAATGAACATGATTGCAGGAATATATATATTTTTATATGACATTATGGATAATAAAAATAATAGGACCTTTGACAATAGACTATACATATAAAGATAAAGCTGTTCATGCCTCTCTGACTTTTGCTGATCAACTCTTCCACATAAGTGACTCAAAGCTGGCAACTTCCCTTTCAGTCAGAATGTTCTGAGACATGGGTCAATCGCCCCAACAGTTGAATCATCTAAGTCCATTGACTACAGTAAGCCAACATCCAGATTACTAATGTGTGAAATACAGGTCAAGCTGCAGCAGTTTCCAGTATGAAGACAAAGTGTCCTGTAGTAATGGACAATGAGAACCAATGTGTCCAGCATGAATCATACATTCATGTATCAATTTAGGGCTTATCAAGTGTTCCAATATGCTCTGAATATTTTTTATAGGATAGGATCCATTTCCCCAATGCAAAGTTGCTACGATAATTTATTTTCATCTTAAAATAAAATGCAATGAACACTCAAAGGCTAAATTGGCTAATATATATATATATATATATATATATATATATATATATATATATATGTGTGTATATATATATACAGCTATTGATACAGTTTTACAATGTCTGCTTCCTTAGTATGCCTGTGTTCATTTCTCTAGTATTAATAGGTGTTGCGCAGGTTTCAGATTCCGCATTGGAATTCAGCATTGAGATTCCACTACAGCTAAGTCTGGTTGAATTCAATGGGATTCTGCTGCGCTGTGCATATGGCAAAATTTCCGTGCCAGATGTTTCCAGCGCGAAATTCCGTTTTACGTGTCCATGGAAAGAATGAACACATTCATTCTTTCTGCGGACTCCATACTAAATGCATAGCCTGTTTGGTCCTATGCGGTCCTAGCGCCGGCATCCGCAGTCTATGCCGGCGCCCGGAATTTGTGGAATGTCTGCGCGGAAGTTCTCCGTGTGGACAATGTGTAGTGTCAACATGGCCTTACACCCAAGACCCAGTATCTAATCAGATGACACCTGTGATCATTTACATACCTTCCTAAAACGTAACTGTATTGCGAGTTTCACAGCAAACGGATATTTATGGTTTGTTACTTCTTTTTTTTTAATCAATGAATGTGTGTGTGTGTTTGTGTGTATATATATATATATATATATATATATATATATATACTTTTTTATATGTTTACATTTATAGAATATTGATTTGGTCAGGGTTTGTGTATATTATACATGAGAAATGGATACATTGTATTGCTAAGATAAATTCTAAGCATTTAAATAAATGGATGTAGCAGACTCTCTTTCGAGTATCAAATAGATATTAATAGAGAGTCATTTGTTGTATTGCTAAAAGGAGTTAACACATAACTTGTGGCTCTGTGGCATAAATACCAACCCACACTGAAGTGTAGGAGAAAACATCCTTTTTAATGTTTTCTGACCTACACAAAGATTTGCTCATATTCTGGAGAGTAAAGAACAAAGGCTTCTTATGTGTGCGGGTGAGCGAGTGTCTCGGGATGTGGTGTCATTTTCAAACATCTATTGTCATCTTGTTTTAAATGACTCAGCATTCCGGCGAGTTTCCCGCAATGTCCCAATGAATTGATCAGTGAGCAAGGGAATAGCATTGTAAATCCACTTTCAGGAAAATTGTCTAGGATGACTTTGTATGCCTTGGCTAATAGTTTTTACAGTAACAAGTCAGTTTGTATCATTCATCCATTCTGGATATGTGGCAGCATTATATGCGACAGTGTAACAGTAACTGACTACTCAATGTATAAATTGTAAATGTTTTATATTTATAGGCTTATCGAAAACAGTACATGGCATAATATATCAGTCAGTCAGGCATCACAAATAGGAATAAACAAATACACATTCATAAAGTCTTCAGACCCTTTCCCTTAGATTTCCACCCATTATTCTAAACTAAAACAGTAAAACTGGATGCAAGAAATGTTTGCTAATTCATTTAGAAGCAAAAAGTAAAATATTGCATTGACATACGTATTCAGTATTGATCACAAGATTTGAAGGGTTAATAGTAGGCATGAGAGTGATCGTTGATGTCCACCATTAAAAGCAGGTCCCTAGATGCTGATAGCAGCCAGGACCCATGGTCTATGAAACAAACGCAGCTCCTGCGCTTGCTTCACAGTACAGATGGGACACAGAACATACATGTACATCGTGGTGCGCGAGACAGCCAGGGCATACAGAGGGAGTATGGAGAGGGCTTGGGACTTAAGCCTGTCCCATACCTGGCAGCACCCTGCTACATTTAGCAGCTTAGAGCTGGCGCAGAGAAATCTCCAATGTTGGCTATTAACCATTTAGATGCCGCTGACAGCTAAATGGCCGTTACAACTGTCAATGAATAAACCAGCTTCTCCTCCTTGGGGATAGCAGGGCACCACTGATGAAAGAATGGTTAAAATCCTGGATAAAGGAAATTCTATTTATCTATGTACATTCTGTCATGGGTGATGCAGTGGTCCAGAGCTGCCTCCCATGACTGTGATGACCCTACCAGGACTCTGCTATTGATAAACTCTGCCTCATGGATCAATGCTGTAAATGTGTACCAAATTGATCTATATGAGAATTTAAATTATAAAAATGTGTGTAAAAAAAAAAATATATATATATATATATATATATATATATATATATATGTTTAAAAATATATATACACCCCCCTTTTCCAATTTTCCAAATAAAAAAAGTGAACAAAAAAAATTTATATACATTTGGTATCACTGTGTGCTGAATTATCTGAACTATATTACAACATTTTTTATCTCAAATGCCAGGACTTCGTTTTGTCTCTGTCACATCACATTATAGAAAAATGTTATAAAAAGCAATAAAAATGTCTGATCTACGTAAAATTGGTACTGATAAAAATTGCAGCTCATGGCCGAAGTAATGAGCTCCATAGGTGAAAAAAAAAAAAATAAAAGTTATAGGGGCAAGAACAGGGCCATTGTAAGCATATTCCTTTTTCACCAGTAAATCTTAACAAAAACTAGATATATTGGGTATTGTTGCAATTTAAAAAAAAATGCAGCATTTTTTTCCAGTTTTACAGCATGTTTTATGAAAAATGAAGGATGCCATCACAAAATACAGTTGTTCCCACAAAAACCAAGCCCTTATATTGGTCTGTAGATGAAAAAGGCTATTAAAAGGCAAGGAGGGAAAAAATGTAAATGCTAAAATGTACATTTCCGGGGTTGTTTTTACACCATAAGCGCAGATCCACGTGGCGCCAACCGCATGCAGTCATAAAGTGACTGCAGAATGAGCTCTTGGCTCTGTGTGTCACTTATAGTGGCAGATTTCCTGGCGTACAAATCTGCCGCTATGAGCCAGTACACAGAGCTACCGGGCCACAGCTGAGAGCTAATTCTGCAGTCACTCTATGACTGCAAGCGGTGGGCTCCCTGTGTGACCTTACCATTAAAGGGATATTCCTGGACATAATAAAGGGGATATAAGCATATGATTGTGTAAACTCAAGAGCATGTATCCTTGGCAGCTTCCATAAACAGAATGGAGAAAGAGAAACAATGAACAGGCATGACCAAACACTTAATTCAGATGTCAGATTTGTGCAGGATTCAAACAGTCAGACTCTTGTCCCCTATTCTGTAGATAGGGGCTAAGTGTAATAGGCTGGAATATTACTTGAATGACTCCTGTTGACAGTGACTTTCCTTAAAGGGGTACTCCAATGGAAAACTTTTTTTAAATCAACTAGTGCCAGAAAGTTAAACAGATTTGTAAATTACTTCTATTAAAAAATCTTAAACCTTCCAGTACTTATCAGCTGCTGTTATGGTCCACAGGAAGTTCTTTTCTTTTTGAATTTCCTTTCTGTCTGACCATAGTGCTCTCTGCTGACACCTCTGTCCATTTTAGGAACTGTCCAGAGCAGGATAGGTTTTCTATGGGGATTTGTTCCTACTCTGGACAGTTCCTAAAATGGACAGAGGTGTCAGCAGAGAGCACTGTGGTCAGGCACAAAGAAAATTCAAAAAGAAAATAACTTCCTGTGGATCATAACAGCAGCTGATAAGTACTGGAAGGATTAAGATTTTTTATAGAAGTCATTTACAAATCTGTTTAACTTTGATTTAAAAAAAAAGGTTTTCCAGTCAAGTACCCCTTTAAAGCGTACCTGTCATAGTGCAAAAAAAAGAAAAAAAAAGTGACATGTTACTCAGGACCCAATCCTGATCATGTGCATATAATTTTTATGTATCTCGGACCTATATATCCAGAGATATAAGCATTTATCTGCTGGTGAGTTACTTTTTCATTGTGCAGGCTGGAGGGGGCGTGTCAGTCTGTCTCCCTCATAGGAGAAAGCCTGGGCAGTCAGCCAATCAGTACTCTCTACTCTGTAACCCTTTCCTCTCTGGTTTTATGCTGTCTCATGTGTCAGAGGAAGATACTTGGAGCTTGCCTGCAGTAATCAGAAGACATTATAGTGAATTCATAACAGGATTAAATGTATGCAAGGATTTTTTTAGAAAATCCAGCAGCATTTTTATGAATACATGTTCTATCTGTTTTATCTTCTCCTAGTAAAGCTGGATGCTAATCAGCATAGCTGTCACTATGTGTGTCAGTCATCTTTCACAGACTCCTGAATGTCTGATCAACTTTGTCATTCAGAAGTCTGAGAAAGCTTTGACTATTTCAGCATGCTGGGAGTTGTAGTTTAGTAACAACTGAAGCTGCAATGTTTGTAAATAACTGTTTTAGAGCAGTGTTGCCTCCAGCTGTTGTAAAACTACAGCTCCCAGCATGTCCACACATCCTTTATCTGTAGTTTTGTATACACAATAGAAATCTCCTATACTGGATACCGGTATGCTTTACGGCCAGTATCCAGTATGCTGTAAAATCTAGATTAGTCTGTCTGGCTAAAAGACAGGCGACCCCTAGTGGCGGCTATTTTAAGCTTGAATTTCAGGTGAAAAGTAAAAAAAAATTTCACAGGTGTATATTGTGAAATGTCATATTATAATGAGTCCGGCAATATATGAAAAGTTTTTAACAATGACAGCGCCTCTTTAAGCTTTTTAAATTACAGCAAGAAACTTTGTCTAGTAAAAATATAGTTATAACATCTTTTAGTGAAAACATGTTTCTGCCTTTAGATCAGTTCACTAACAGTATTCTTAGAATTACCAGATCAAATTCTTTCTTTATTTAACTGATCCAACATGGTATGTGATGCATAGTACATTAACATGCACTTTATATAATATTCACAATAAAAAAGCTTCTCTATAAATATTCTCTTCAAATCTTTCTAGATATTTTCTTCCTTAATTTAATTTTAAACTTTTAATGGGACTTGAAAACAGTATGTAACAAACAGCTACAGAATCTGATTAACGGAACAAACTAAGGCTGTGCTCACACTTTCAAGTTTTTAATTGCAATAAATAAAGAACCAGGAAAAGATTTGAAAAACGGAGAACATTACATCTTGGCCAGTAGGATGGCAGGAAGGGTGGAGGAGTGTTTAAACAAGGGACTAGGGGGGGGACTACAGCATAGAGGAGGAAGATAGTGTAGATAAAAAGCTGAGGATAGGTAAGAACACTGAGGGTGGAATGGCGGGAGGTGTTAGATCTGTCAGAAGTGATAAAAAGAAAGAAAATAGGAAAGAAAACATAAAATTCATGTATACTTGTACCAGAAGCCTCAATAATAAGATGGAGGAACTGGAACTATTAGGCTAGGTTCACACTGCAGAATTTCTGGGAAGAATTTCTGCCGGAGATTGAGCCGGCGGCGCTAGGACCGAGCAGACTGCATTGCTGCCCCCATAGACTGCAATACATTTCTGGGTGGATCTTTTGGGAGATCTGCTCAGAAATGCATTGCCATCTATGGGGACGGCAATGTAGTCCGCTCGGTCCTAGTGCCGCCTTGATCTCTGGCAGAAATTCTGCCCAGAAATTCCACAGTGTGAACCTAGCCTTAATGTTGGAGGAAGCCTATGATATTGTGGGGATAAGTGAGACATGTCTGGATGCGAGCTGTGATTGGGTGGTTAATATTAGTGTTGGGCGCGAATATTCGCATTTTGAATTTTTAGCACGAATTTGCGATATTCGCTATACATTTGAAATTATGAATATTCACTTTTTTCCCGCATATGCGCATATTCGCATGTGTGAATATTCGCATATGTGAAAATTCGCACATGTGAATATTCGCATATTCCTTCTTTTCACTTGTGGGCCAATTAGAATGATGCAAATACACTTGTCAGAGGTTATCAGCAACATCCCTAACAACCAATAGTAAAGTTGCCCACCCCCTCACTGTTTTCTTCCTCGAATATAAGAATATAACGAATATGCTAAATTCGCGAATATGGGACAAATATTCATCTATATATTCGCGAAATATCGCAAATTTGAATATGGGCAATGCTGCTCATCACTAGTTAATATTCAGGGTTACAGTCTCTTCAGAAAGGACTGTACAAGTAGAAAAGGGGGAGGGGTTTGCTTATATGTGAAATCCTGTCTGAGGTCAATTCTGCGTGAAGACATAGATGAGAAAAATGATCATGTGGAGTCTCTGAGGGTGGAAATAAAGGGAGGGGTAAAAACAATAAATTACTGATAGAGGTTTCTTATAAGTTGCCTAGTATAACAGAAGCAGCAGAAAACCTACTAATAAGACAAATAGATGGAGCAGCAAAGAAGGTTGGTGTCATTATTATGGGGGACTTTAACTACCCTTAGATAGACTGGGAAGCTGAAATTTGCAGGTCCAGCAAGGGAAACAGGCTTTTTGCAATTATAAAGGCCAATTACCTTTCCCAACTAGTGCAGGACCCAACAAGAAGAGGGGTCACTTCTAGACCTTATACTAAACATTTTCACCAACTAACAGAGGACCTCAGTGACATAGATTGGGACAGTACCCTGACCATATGCTAAAAGTATACAGGCTAAATGGGACATTATTAGAAGCATCCTAAATAGATCTTGTGAACAACATATTGTCAGGATCCGGGCTAGCGGCTGGTGATGACACTGGAGGTGGATCCCCTGTACCAGAGAGGCGATGACGCGGGCCGTACTGGGGAATCGGTTCTAAGCAGTTACTGGTGTTCACCAGAGCCCGCCGCAAAGCAGGATGGACTTGCTGCGGCAGTAACTACCAGGTCGTGTTCCCCAGTAGCGACTCGACCTCTCTGGCAGCTGAGACTGGCGCGGTACACAAGGACTAGACAGAGGCGAGGTCAGATGTAGCAGAAGGTCAGGGCAGGCAGCGAGGTTCGTAGTCAGGGGCAACAGCAGAAGGTCTAGGTACACAGGCTTGGGACACAGTATAACGCTTTCTCAGGGCACAAGGCAACAAGATCCGGCGAGGAGAGGAAGGGGAAGTGGGTTTTTATACATTAGGGCGTGATTGGGCCAGGCACCAATTAGTGATGCACTGGCCCTTTAAATTTAAGCAAGTCGGCGCCCTAGGGAGCGGGACCGCGCGCGCCGGGAGGAAGCAGACGGGAGCGAGAGGTGAGAGAGACGGGGCGCAATCCGAGGGCGGACACGAGCCGTGCCTCGGATCGCGTCCCCTCCGGGGACCAGAGAGCAGCGCTCGCGGTCAGCAATGCCGACCGGAGCGCTGCAGCCAGAGGAACGCCGTGAGCGCTCCGGGAAGGCAGCGGCACTCGGAGCCCTCGGCGTGACACATATAGCCTATGGAAACAAAGGTGTTAGAAATAGAAGACCAATGTGGTTAACCAAAACAGTTAGGAATGAGATAAAATGATTAAAGGAAAGCATTTGGACTACTAAAACAAGAAGGTAGTGGGGAGACCTTAAAAAATTAAAAAGAGAAGAATAAATTCTGCAAACAAGAAATATAATTAACAAACCTTGAAAAAGAGAGGATTGCCAAAGAAAGTAAAAAGAAACCCAAAATAATTTTTACCTACATACATAAATAATAAAATAAAAATCTTAAAACGCTGAGAATGTTATGGTGGAGGAAGATGAGGAAAAGGCCAATCTGTTAAATGCCTTCTTCTCTACTGTATTCACACAGGAAAATGGAATGACGGATTACATGAAATGGGATAATGTAAATTCTACTGATAATCTCACATATTTAACCCAACCGTTCAGCGGCGCCTTAACAACATTAAAACACACAAATCTCTGGGCCCAGATGGAATCCATCCCAGAGTTTTGCAAGAATTAAATACAGTGTTAGAAAGACCCTTATTTCTTATATTTAAATATTTTATAATGACAGGGATTGTTCCACAGGATTGGCGCTTAGCAAATAAGGTATCAATATTCAAAAGGGAGTAAAAAAAAAAAAAAAGGATCCTGGGAACTATAGGCCTGTAAGTTTAACACTTGTAGTGGGTAAGATTTTTGTGGGTTTTCTGAGAGATGCTATTCTGGGGTATCTCAATGAAAAGAACCGAATAACAACAACATGAGTTTATGCAGGATCAGTCCTGTCAAACTAATCTGATCCATTCTATGAGGAGGTCAGTTATAGATTGGACCGGGTGAAGCTGTGGATGTTGTATAGTTCGACTTTTCTAAGGCGTTTGATACTGTGCCACACGAAAGGATGCTGGGACTAAGGGGGGGGAATATGTAAATGGCTTAGCAACTGGTTGCGATTAATGGAATTTACTTTGGTGGAGCGACTGTAACTAGTGGGGTACTACAGAGATCAGTACTGGGTCCACTTCTTTTCAATATGTTTATTAACAACCTTGTAGAGTGATTACAGAGTAGAATTTCTATATTTGCAGATGTCACTAAACTGAGTAGGGTGATCACCACAGATGAAAGCATAATATTAAAGAGGGATCTGGGGTAGCTGGAGGCTTGGGCACAGACATGGAAAATTAAGTTTAATGTGGATAAAAGTAAGGTTATGCACTTGGGCGGTAAAAGAAAACATGTACAAATATGTGCTAAGTTATAAAACATTAGGTAAAACTTCTACCGAAAAGGACTTGGGGGTACTGGTGGACAGTAAGCTCAACTCTGGTGACCAGTGCCAGGCAGCGGCTGTCAAGGCTAACAAAGGCATGGGATGTATCAAGAGAGGCAAAGTGGCACGTGACAAGGACATAGTTTTATCTCATTGGTCAGACCGCACATGGAGTATTGTGTCCAGTTTTGGGCGCCTGTGTATAGGAAGGACATGGCTGAACTGGAGAGAGTGCAGAGGAAGGTGACAAAGATATTGGTGGTATGGGAGGATTAAAGGACCAAGACAGTTATTAAGCTTGGGGTTATTTAGTTTAGAGAAAAGACGTCTTAGGGGCGATCTGATTACAATGTACAAATATATGAATGAACAGTACAGAGATCTTTCTAGTGATCTTTTTATACTTAGGCCAGTAACCATGACAAGGGGGCATCCTCTACGTCTAAAGGAAAGAAGGTTTCACCATCATCACAGACAGAGATTCTTTACTGTAAGAGCAGTGAAAACTATGGAACTCTCTGCCACATTATGTTGTGATGTCTGACTCAATAAACAAGTTCAAGGGGGCCTGGGTGTTTTTCTAGAGAGTAATAATATTACAGGTTATGGATTGTAGATTTGCAGGGATAGAACATTAATCCAGGGATTTATACTGATCGCCATAACAGAGTCGGGAATCAGCCTCATGGGGGGGGGGGGGGGGGTTGCCTGTGGATCAACACAGGAGGGCTTTAGGATGAACTTAAATGGACTCTTGTCTTTTTTTTTATACCTTGTAAACTATGTAACTATGTAACTATCTTTCCTTTATATGTTCCCGATCCGTTCCTGGCTTTGCATTCTAGAACTGCGATTAAAATCCTGAAAGTGTAAACACACCCAAAGGCCGCTTTACACAGGGCATCAGCTTGACCCCTTAACAACATAGGACATAAATGTACGTCCTGGTGCCCTGGTACTTAACACACCAGGATGTACATTTACATCCTGTACATGACACCAGAGTGGTACTCGTGTCATGCGCGGCAGGTCCCGGATGCTATCAGCAGCCAGGGACACGCCAGTAATGGCGCACATCAGCAATTACGCTGATGTGTGCCATTAACCCCTCAGATGCCGTGATCAATACAGATAATGCATTTTTATGTAAAGTGAGTGATGTCATTACAATGGACAACTGGTTGCGCACAAAAAATCCCTCATACTAGTCAGTAGATAAAAATATAAAAGAGTTATGATTTTTAGAAGAAGGAGGAAAAAACGAAAATGCAAAAATAAGATTGGCTGCGTCCTTAAGATCAAAATGGGCTGTGTCCTTAAGGGGTTAATAGGAGCAAACTCATGAAAAATAAAGTTTTTAGACAGTTCTACTGATGGAAAAAGTCAAAAAACAATGGTGGGGGTGATAAGTTAACAGAGTGCTCTAATCACCCATTGAACACAGCATCTAGGGAGTTAAAAAGCCAAAATTAGAGTTATCTCCAGTCCCAGCCACTGCTGGTGGGAGTCAGCTGTAGTTAATAGCCAGCACAAACTGCATATGGAGTGGGCTTAGCTTGTAAGTCCACCCCTTCTTAATTGCAGTAATAACTAACATTCATATCAAATGTCAGGAATGGGTTAATTAGCTTGACCTGCCACATCAATATGTTTCTTAAACAGTCTGAGAACTTAACTAGGTAGATCCTGTTATAACAAATGACTGAAATACCCCTGGGATCCAATCTCTGTAGCCAGCGCTTAACAAATTTCGTGAAATTCAAAATTTGTGTCCCAAGTCTCCAAATTTTTGGCCACAAGTGAACTCCCTTTTTGCTTAAATATCTGCAAAAGAGCATGCACATGTCTGGAGCTGGATTGAGACAAGTTTTATTTTATTTAGCTTCACTGTTTCCACTTCCAGGGGTATTTTGATGTGAGAAAATTGTATTTAAAAAAGACGTTCACCTTAAGAGATATAACTTATTAATATAGTGTTATAACATATACTGGCTTCAGCATGTTTTTGTATGATTTACTCCCGACAGGAAGTTGTGTAGTTCATTCATTTTTAGTGTTGTATTGTCTCCAGCTCCCTAACTCTTCCCTGTCTCTCAAGACAGCGTATCATCATCTGCTATCTCTGGAAGGTAGGCTGGATCTTGTCTCTGAGCTGAAGCTCTGCCCCTAAGTGATATCCTCCCCTTTGACGAGTCCCTACAGCCTACAATACCATCTCCCTGTCATCAACACATAAATATCTTTATTTGAACATTAAGGTTGTGTTCACACATGGCATTTTACTAGCGGTACTGCATAAATTGTTGCTGCATTTTTATGGCAAATAATAGAAATCATGGTAGAAACGGTATGTTTTTCAGCAATTTGCATAATTGCTGTAAAACTGCACTATATTTACAACAATTTAGAAAATTGTGCACTGGCACCGCAATAGTACCGCTAATAAAATGTGAGCCACATGTGAGCACAGCCTTAGGGAGAATGAGGGGTGTTTACAGCATGCGGACTTGTGCTGATCAGGGCAGACAGGGAATGAATAGCAGGAGCAGCAACCTCACTGTGGGGTATTCTGCTGTGAAATGAGATGTTCTGGAAAAGCTCTAGTTGGATAAATGGGGGGTGGGAGTAGACTGTGATGAAAAGTTGAGGAAAAGCAATGCATTCTGGGAATTGTAGTTGTAAGTAACTGCTCAACCAGAAAATACAACCAGGAAAACAGGACTAAGACTAAGTCTCCCATAAAAAAAAATTTGGGGGAGGTGTCAGGACTGGGGCAGATAAATAAGGAAAGCTATATGGTTCTGCATCAATTTTAAGTTCCTTACCTGATGTCAACAGTACCCCTAAATACATAAAACACACCCTCAACACAAGATTACAAATAAAAGTCAAACATAGAAACACCTAATCCTCTGTTACCAATCAGAATGTTTCTTCATTTTGGACAATGTATCCAAAAAACACAGACACAACCATTTGTACATTGAACAACCATAATGAATGTTGATAAGTCAGTACCAACATTTAATGTGAACTGTAAAATAATGACAATGAAAAAAGATCTCCTATTTGAATGGACTGTCCAGAAATTTACAGATGGTTGTCAATCCTGACCGGATCACATTGTTATCAACTGTACAGTAGTCAGGCACCAGTGTTACACAGGCAGTCTGCAGTGTATTAGCACATTGTAGACAGTGTTGAGCGTGAATATTCGAATAGCGAATTTTTATCGTGAATATCGGCATTTCGCGAATATTTAGAATATAGTTAATTCATTATGACGAATATTCGTTTTTTTTTTCCACAGTACACATCACAACGATGTGTACTGTGTAAATAAAAAGGGATCATCCCTCCCTGCTTCCAGCTTGTGGTCCAAAGAAGGCGAATATGTGAACATTCTCGAATATCAGCACATCCAGTGGACACTGATCCCTCCCTTCTTTTAGCTTGTGGGACAATGAGAAAGAAGCAAATACAGTTGTAAGAGGTTAGCAACATCCCTAGCAACCAATAGGAAAGTAGTTAGTTGAAAGATATAATCGCGCATGCGCATTTTGCGGATTTCATTACAAATTTCGTATGAAAAAGTGAACAAATATGCGAAATTCGTGAAAATATGACGAATAATTGTGAATTCAAATATGGCTTATGCTGCTCATCACTAATTGTAGACTATACAAGAAAATTCAGGACTGATCGGAAACAGCTATCTGTCAATTTTTCTTCACATGGTTGTTTTAGTAATACATGGGAAATATCAGTATTTACTAAAACAGACAGGTCAGGAGAGCATTCTGTTTGACTCTTATCTACTCTGTCTGTAACTGCATTAGATCAGTTCTGTATTCTCTGTACAGCGAGATAATACTCTGCCGAACACTTGTGTAGAATTGGTATCTGCCACTATAGGGTGACCGTATAATAATATTATTGGTTATATTGGTGCTTCTAGAGGTAGAATATACTTATCATTTCCTTTTTGTGCTAATGGTGTGGATTTGTTTTTTAAAGGAGTGGCAAAGAAGGTGACCAGATCAAGGAAAAATGACGCAACATTGTTTTTCCAAATCTCCAAGGTTTCCACTCTGGATCCACCCAATGCCCCCAGACCAAACACACTCTAAATTCAGATTCAGGATAAGAGTAAAAACAACATTCACAACTCAGACCAGAGTTGGTGTGGTTGTTGAAGAGAGATGACTGCCCCCATGGCCCACCTGTCTAAATCAGCACCTGCGTATGTCTCGTATTTTATGTAAATGGGTTCATCAATCTTATGTGTAATCAATATTAATGCATTGTCCCACTGGGTGCTATTTATACCGTACTTCTCAACATTGAAATTCAAATACCTAGTAGGACAAGTATCACGACGAATTGGAATGTTGGACGAACCTTTGCATGGATGGATCATCAGATTAGAAGAATGGGATGCAGTGATCCATTCTGTACTGCCAGGTGTTCTACCTCAAGCCACCTTTCTCAAAGGCTATCATGATGCAGAGAAAGATGCCAATGCAGGCTGGAATGGAGGGCTTCTTCAGAAATGAGTCACACATTTGCATCAGATGCAGTTGTGGTGTCAGGGTGTGAGGTGCAGGGTAGATGCAGGGCAGATTTTATGGCCCAAGGGGCAGATGGTATTAACCCCTTCTTGTCAGGGTGTAATTTAGCCTTAACCACCCGAAGGTAATACCGCTGATCCTGGGTTAGGCAGGGACAATGAAGACACCAACGCTAAGGATAACGAAAACTTTACTGAGGCAAGACAGATGATATAGTCTTTGCAGTACAGCCAAATATCCCAGGGAGGTGACCAGTGACACAGGGGGACCTTGCAGGCTTGTTGGGACTTGCAGTAGTTAGACTGACTTTAGTGCAGGCCACGGTGAATACAGATGGACTTGACTTTACAGAAATGGTGACTGACAATAAGATGACTTGACTTACTGATGACCGACTTGAGGCTGCAGGACTTTAGGCTTGAGGCATCCAATGCTCTGGACACAGACACTGGCACAACTTGACTGGACTTGACCTCAGCAGAAGTAG
Organism: Hyla sarda; assembly: GCF_029499605.1. Taxonomy (NCBI): domain Eukaryota; kingdom Metazoa; phylum Chordata; class Amphibia; order Anura; family Hylidae; genus Hyla; species Hyla sarda. The sequence continues at coordinate 286,728,360 of NC_079189.1, read as the reverse complement.
CAATGTGCTAAGAGAGAGATTGCAACCCCTCCCCTGGTTATATAGGGTGGCAGTGCAAGGAGCCCATAGGTCACTTGGGGGGGGGTCACCTGGTCACTATTGCCTCCTGTATAACAAACATGTGGTACAAACATTAAAGCAACAGTACATTAAATGAGACAAACCTATATACATAATGGGGGTATGCTGCAGGGAAGCCCTGGGGACATGCAGGGACTCTGCCTGACAGGGCAGGAGGACAGTACAGGGCCACATAATCCCGTACTTGGACATCACACAGTCATTGCCGGAGATTAGTCAGGAGACCACGTGGGCAACGCCATGAAGAGACCTTTAAAAGGGAACATCACATCAGACCTACTTCTGGCATTATAGTGTAGATTGTGGAATGACATAATTTATGGTACCCCTCTAGTCTTAATTGCAGGTACAGTAACAGCTTGGAATTACATAAATGTAGTTGTGGAACCAGTAGAACATTTCTTCAACATGAAAATGCCAGGCCACATGTTGCTTGTGGTACTGTGAGCAGCCTTTGTGGCTTAAACATGCTGCAATTGTCTCCAGACAATTGAAAAGGGAGATTGCAACAATGGTTCTTGGTGATTTGCATGCCCATGTGCATTCATTGAGGTGAAATATTCCTCAGATAACCATAATTAACCTCACTGATTAGCATGCCAAGGTGTGCAAGTGCTTGTATTTCTGCCATGGTGCTCATACTCCATTTTTTAAGATGTCTATTGTTTCTGTGATTTCCACAATTCCACAACTTTGTGTTGCAATTTTAATGTAGAAGAGTGTGTGTGCACAAAAGGCCTTCTGTTTTGCCCTTCTGCATTATATCTTTTGCCAATGTTTGCTCTTCTTTGTGATATATCTGATGTTTGACTTTGTCATATATTACTAATGCCCTGATACATTTGGGTGGTGCTGCCACCTAGGGGCTACATTGCAACCCATGACATACATGTACCCCCCACTCCCTTTTTCTCATTTGTTTTTATAAAAGACTGTAAAAAAAGAAAAATACACAAATTTGTTATTGCCACATGTGTAATGGTCCAAACTATTAAATTACTATGTTTCTGATGATCCTGCAGGGTGAACGGCATAAACGGCATAAAACGGCATAAAAAAAATTCCAAACCCCAAGTTGCTAATTTTTGGTTACATTACATCCCAAAATAAAGTAATAAAAAGTGATCAAAAAGCCAAAACTACACAAAAGTGGTATTGTGAAAAAGTACAGCTCATGGCTTAAAAATAAGCCCTAACACAACTTCATAAGAGGGGAAATCAAAATAAGTTATAGGGGTAAGAATATGGTAATGAACAAAGTTTTTTTTTTTTTCTTTTTCAAGTTTTCAATTTTTTTTAACCATAAAATGAAACAAAAATTATTCAAATTAGGCATAATTGGAATCATACTGACCCATAAAATAAAGATAGCATGTCAGATTTACCCTATTTTGACCTCTGAAAAGAATTATTGCCCTACAAAATTATGCAATTCCAATTTTTTTTTTTATTAATTTTGCCCTACAAAAAAAAGTGTATCTGTGGAAAGTACAACTTGTCATTCGAAAAATAAAAAGTTATGGGTCTCAGATGGTAAAGAGGGAAAAAACGTGAGCCATGGATATAACACTAGTCAATACATTTATACAGGGAAAACCCTAGAAAGCGGGAGGTCTTTTTTTCCAGTTACATCCCCTTTTAACTCTGAGAAAGGAAGTCCTATTTTCTATAGTTATCATAATATAAGAAGCCAGGCCTACTGATCCACATAGCTGAGAGAGTTAAACCTCTGTCATTAGCAAAAAAAAATTATATCAAGTAGAAAATAACATTATATGCAAATTTTTCCCCACAGCTATTGTCTGTCTGTCTCTGTGAGGAGTCCAAATACAGGAAGTGTGGGTGGACAAGCAGGACTCCATACACTGAGGACAAGCAGGGCTCTGTACAATGAGGACAACAGGGCTCTGTACAGTGAGGACAAGCAGGGCTCTGTACAGTGAGCACAAGCAGGGCTCTGTGCACTGAGGACAAGCAGGGTTCTGTGCACTGAGGACAAGCAGGGCTCGGTGCACTGAGGACAAGCAGGGCTCTGTACACTGAGGACAAGCAGGGCTCTGTGCAGTGAGGGCAAGCAGGGCTCTGTACACTGAGGACAAGCAGGGCTCTGTAAAGTGAGGACAAGGCGGGTTCTGTGCACTGAGGACAAGCAAGGCTCTTTGCACTGAGGACAAGCAGGGTTCTGTACACTGAGGACAAGCAGGGCTCTGTACACTGAAGACAAGCAGGACTCTGTACACTGAGGACAAGCAGGGCTCTGTGCACTGAGGACAAGCAGGGTTCTGTACACTGAGGGCAAGCAGGGCTCTGTACACTGAGGACAAGCAGGACTCTGTACACTGAGGACAAGCAGGGTTCTGTACACTGAGGACTAGCAGGGCTCTGTACACTGAGGACAAGCAGGACTCTGTACACTGAGGACAAGCAGGGCTCTGTGCACTGAGAACAAGCAGGGCTCAGTACACTAATGACAAACAGGGCTCTGTGCACTGAGGACAAGCAGGGCTCTGTACACTGAGGACAAACAGGGCTCTATACACTGAGGACAAGCAGGACTGTGTGTTCTGAGGACAAGCAGGGCTCTGTACACTGAGGACAAGCAGGGCTCTGTAAACTGAGGACAAGCAGGGTTCTGTGCAGTGAGGACAATGAGGGTTCTGTGCATTGAGGACAAGCAAGGCTCTGTGCACTGAGGACAAGCAGGGTTCTGTACACTGAGGACAAGCAGGGCTCTGTACAGTGAGGACAAGCAGGGCTCTGTACACTGGGGACAAGCAGGGCTCTGTACACTGAGGACAAGCAGGGCTCTGTGCAGTGAGGACAAGCAGGGCCCTGTACAATAAGGACAAACAGGGCTCTGTACACTGCGGACAAGCAGGGCTTTGTACACTGAGGACAAGCAGGGCTCTGTGCACTGAGGACAAGCAGGGCTCAGTACACTAAGGACAAACAGGGCTCTGTGCACTGAGGACAAGCAGGGCTCTGTACACTGAGGACAAGTAGGGCTCTATACACTGAGGACAAGCAGGGCTCTGTACACTGAGGACAAGCAGGGCCCTGCACACTGAGGACAAGCAGGGCTCTGTGCACTGAGGACAAGCAGGGTTCTGTGCACTGAGGACAAGCAGGGCTCTGTACACTGAGGACAAACAGGACTCTGTGCACTGAGGACAAGCAGGGCTCTGTACACTGAGGACATGCAGGGCTCTGTACACTGAGGACAAGCAGGGCTCTGTGCACTGAGGACAAGCAGGGCTCTGTACACTGAGGACATGCAGGGCTCTGTACACTGATGACAAGGAGGGCTCTGTACACTGAAGACAAGCAGGGCTCTGTGAACTGAGGACAAGCAGGGATCTGTACACTGAGGACAAGCAGGGGGCTGTACACTGAGGACAAGCAGGGCTCTGTACACTGAGGACAAGCAGGGCTCTGTACACTGAGGACAAGCAGGGCTCTGTACAGTGAAGACAAGCAGGGCTCTGTGCAGTGAGGACAAGCAGGGCTCTGTACACTGAGGACAAGGAGGGCTCTGTACACTGAGGATAAGCAGGGCTCTGTGCAGTCAGGACAAGCAGGGCTCTGTACACTGAGGACAAGCAGGGCTCTGTACACTAAGGACCAGCCGGGCTCTGTACACTGAGGACAAGCAGGGCTCCGTACACTGAGGACAAGCAGGGCTCTGTACACTGAGAACAATTAGGGCTCTATACACTGAGGACAAGCAAGGCTTTGTACAGTGAGGATAAGCAGGGCTCTGTGTAGTCAGGACAAGCAGGGCTCTGTGCACTGAGGCTCTGTGACATGCTTCTGGCTCACATATCAGGATGATTGACAAGCCAGGAGTTTGCACAGAGCCCTGCTTGTCCCACCCAAACTCCCTGTATTTAGCCTCCTCACAGAGACACAAAGGCAATAGCTAGACCAATGTATATTACAAATATACATATAATAGTATTATCTACATTACATAAAAAGTTTTTGCTAATAACAGGTACACTTTAACAATCTCTGGTAAAATAAAAGCTGAGCTGTGATTGTGAATCATGTCAATTTTTGTTTCCAACGGGTAAATTTGGGCTAATGTGGATACCCTGATTTAAGCTACATAACGTGCGTAGGAAAATCATGTGAATCTTCTTGCTGTGGCTCCCTTAGTCATCTTGCTGGATAGCATTTTCTATAGCACCAGGTGACGCCACTGACTAGAGTGTAAAACTAGTTATATGATATAGATAAATGTTAGAAATCACATAGGCTATCTCACGGGGGAAATTGTCTGAAATGACAACGATCATTTAACGATTGCCATATATCTACTTTATGTTGGCATCGTTTTTAAAACGTTCTTTTTATTTCTTTTTTAGGGCATGAAAAAGCTTATGAGTTTAGCAAAAATGTTTTAAACTATTAATTCCTTAAATCATTCATTATATTTCTGTAACACAACAGGTGTTGACAAAGAAACACTGATTATTTATTTACCTGATTCTGTCGTTTTTAGAGATATCCCATAATTGGCTCTTGCGTACTAGTTGACTCAAATACCTCAGAAATAAGGGGGCAACTTCTTGACTTTGGGCAATATTTCTTGTTGATAAAAGTTTCTCAGGTACCATTCCAGCTTTGCAGATGCATTAACCCCTTAAGGTCTGAGCCATTTTTTTACCTTAAAGGGGTTATCCACCATAAGGTGATTCTAGTAGGTACCTGGCAGACCGTAATGGGCATGCTTAGGAAGGATCTGCGCTTGTCTTGGGGATAAATTGCTATGTTGTTAGATTACCAGAACACTGTGGTTAGCTTTTTGTGAACAGGTATTTCCTGTTTGAGTTTTCTTCTTTGCCTACAATCCCATAATTCCATTTTCCTCCCTCCCACACGTCAGCCACCCCAACCATTGAAACATAAATGAGCTGCATCCATTCAAAAGACCTGTGTTTTTCAATCAGGGTGCCTACAGAATAAATATTGGGGTGAAAATCACACAAGTATTGTGAGAAAACCATCACACACAGGTACAGACACTATACTATGAACTACACTAACTTTACAGCCCCTGTAGCATTGTCCAATAAAAAAAAAATCCTGGAATACCCCTTTAATGACCAGGCTCTTTTTTTTATTTGTTCGACATGTGTCTCTTTAAATGGTAATAACTTTAGAACGCTTTTTGTTATCGGAGCGATTCTGAGATAGTTTTTTGTAACATCTTGTACCAAAATATTGTGGAAAAACTGGAAAATTTGGGGTTTTTAAAATTATTTTTTTACGGTGTTCCTTGTGTGGTAAAAGTGATGGTATATTTATTCTGTGGGTCAGTACGATTATGGCGATACCCATTTTATATAGCTTTTCATGTTCTTTTTCTGAACAAAATTCTTTTTTTTCCCTTTATTGTGTTAACATGTTCCGACAGCCGTAACTTTTTATTTTTCGCCCGAAAAGGGAAACTGACAGCTGGTTTACCCACACTAAACCCAATACACAGGGTTATAGCACAGGTTAACCAGAATAAAATGATGTATTACTTTCCTGGATCGGCACCACCTTTAGGGATTAGCCGCCAGTATTGGCCTCCATTGCTTATATGTAAGTAGTCAGCTTTGCACAATGGAAGCGTTTAATACCGGATATATATTCCGGATGGCGGTACCAATCCAGGCAAGTGATACATTGTTTTAATCTAGTTCACCCACATTATAACCCTGTGTATTGTTTTAGTGCAAGTTAACCAGCTGTCGCTTTCTCTTCAAAGTGCTACAACATGATAATTACCGTATATACTCGAGTATAAGCCGAGTTTTTCAGCACGATTTTTCGTGCTGAAAACACCCCCCTCGGCTTATACTCAAGTGAACTCTCAGTGGTCTTCAAACTGCGGACCTCTAGATGTTTCAAAACTACAACTCCCAACATGCTTGTAGTTTTGAAACATCTGGAGGCCCGTAGTTTGAAGACCACTGCCCGGGCCTTCGTCATCATCCAGACCCCCCATCCCCCCCTTTAGTTTTGTACTCACCTCCGCTCGGCGGGATGTTCGAGTGAGCTGGTCCGGGCCATCTGTGCTGCAGGACCGTCCGGTGGGGAGGGATAGTCGTTCCGGGCTGTCCATCTTCACGGGGGGGGGGGCCTCTTCTCCGCGCTTGGCTGTCCGGGCATGCTGGGAGTTGTAGTTTTGGAACATCTGGAGGTCCGCAGGTTGAAGACTACTGTTAAATCAGACATTGACAAGCGTTGATGATGAAGGGAGTGGTGTGGGATGATGACAGGGTAATGATGAATGGGGGATGACAGGGGGGATGATGACAGGGTAATGATGAAGGGGGGGATGATGAAGGGGGGATGATGACAGGGTAATGATGAAGGGGGGATGATGACAGGGTAATGATGAAGGGGGGATGATGACAGGGTAATGATGAAGGGGGGGATGATGACAGGGTAATGATGAAGGGGGGGATGATGACAGGGTAATGATGAAGGGGGGATGATGACAGGGTAATGATGAAGGGGGGATGATGACAGGGTAATGATGAAGGGGGATGATGAAGGGGGGATGATGATAGGGTAATGATGAAGGGGGGGATGATGAAGGGGGGATGATGACAGGTGATGATGATGAAGGGGGATGATGACAGGGTGATGATGATGAGGGTGTTAATTACGGGGGTCTGGATGATGACAGGGGGGATTATGTATTTCCCACCCTAGGCTCATACTCGAGTCAATAACTTTTCCTGGGTTTTTGGGGTGAAATTAGGGGCCTCGGCTTATATTCGGGTTGGCTTATACTCGAGTATATACGGTAGTATGGTTTGCCATAGAGTTCTAAAAGATAGCTAACCCATTTAAGTGTGCCCAGAGGCACTGTGATAGGATATAGAGTCATCTTGCAGAAATTGGCTAATAGAAACTGACAACCTAATCACATCAATCATTACAGGGGGTCATGCTTAGTAAGTAATTTGATAAATGAATATTTTATAAAGAGGATATAGCATAGTTATATGTATTGTATAGCCTGAAAAGGTAAAAGAGACTGAACTGAGCTTTTGTGCATATTTGAGACTATGGATAATTTGGTAAATGTGTTCAAAAACACCATTCTTTGAAAAACATATGATGCTGATTTTTGTCTAACTTTATGGTCTTCAAATAAGGGTATTTTCATATTATATGAGCTAGTAAAAAATTCACAGTCATTTTTAGATTTCATTGGAGCACTTCAAAGAAATGGGATGAAGGGAGTCTCTGCATAAATAAGTATCTATCTGATGGCCAAGTTCACTGAAACAACTCATTTAGTTAAAACATAACATCTTATATTGTTATTTTATATTAGAAGACTTAAAATGGAAGAAAGTTCTGTTTCAACTAATATTAATTTTGAACATTTTTAATTTAAACCCCCTGTGGACCACCGATCTAACAGAAGAGTGCACTGGGGACAGGCACTTCCAAACATTGTACCAATTATGTATGCCTTGCCATATCACTCATGCATTTAGAGTTAACTGCTGAAGAATGCAAAGAAAATCTGATGAAGAAAATCTAATAAAGAAAGTCTGAGAAATCTCTGTTGATGATGGCATATAATATTGGCATATAAATATTATTAATCAAAATCCCATTATGAAAGTTAACCACTTAATGGACCAGACCAATTTTTGTATAGCCCTTTCGTTTTTTCCTTCTTACACTTTAATAGCCATAACTCTTTTAACTTGCTTGTTTTTTCTGAGACCAATTGTACTTTGTAATGTCTTTATTCATTTTTCCATAACATATGCTCCAAAACTGAAAAAAAATATATATTTGAGGTGAAATAAAAAAAAATTCAAAAAACTAGAAATTTTGGGGTGGTTTCTTTTTCTTTCTTTTTTTTCAAATTCAAAAGTTTTTATTTTAAGTATAACAATGACATACATACAAATGCAACAAAATAAAAGAAACAAAAGCCCTTAGGCCAGGTAAGGCCAGATAGAACCAGGTGGGCCAGTAATAACATTGAAAGGAGTCAGAAAATTATTACAAAAAGCAATATATGCAATAAGAAACCAAAATGATAGGCAAAAGGTGTGGCAACGGGGAGAACTAAGCAGGCATAGCGAGCGACAAGGCTCCACAGCTAAGAGAGAATGAGAGTAGAAACATGAAACCTGATAGCATGAACCAAAAATTTAAAGGAAAAACACCACACCGTAATAAAGGACAGAGACAGCGTAAAACGGCAAGCACGGGAACCAACACAAAACAAGAATAGAATAATAGCACACAGTCCTCAGTGTCTTACCCAGAAAAATGAGTGTGTGATGGACATGCGGTTCAATATAAAATTTAATATTACCATATAATAATTACATAGAAAATGAATATATGAAAATAAAAATATAAAACAGGACTGTTAAAAAATGTCCTGCAGTGGTGCATCACTGAAGAAGGGGTTCAGATATATTTCAGAATACCCCGAAACGCATTTGGTTATTTTGTGACTTTTTAGCAAGCATTTGGATGCAAGACGCACAGCCATATTCACACTAAGCGATATTGTTGTAAGTACAGCTTATACCGGCACCTGTGAAAATCGAATTGTTCAAAAGGACTAACCACTGCTATCCACAATCCACCCCTGCTACCTGAAACACCATTGTACACAGCGGACAAGTTTGCACACCTTTAAAAGTTTAAATCAGTCAGCTGACCGCAGCTCACGGAAGCTCGCCAGCATGCGGCCGCAGAGACCATCATAGACGCCACCGGCACGTGGCCACAGTAAGCTCTACCGCCGCTGGCTGGAGCGCCGAAGTAAGTCCGGACGACATGGAGCGTTGAGTGGCACATTGTGCCAAATGATCTTTCTCCCGCAGGCAGCCCACGAGAGACCAGCATTATACCAACATTGCATTATACCAACACTGCTATTAGGTGGAACTGTGTATTTTTTACAGGTGGATACTGGCAATTTATCGGCATTACACCTTTTGTGCTATTTGGTGGAACAACAACAAATAAAAGAAGACAAAGGGAAGAACACAAAGAAAAAAAGGCAACACAGAGGGAAACAAAAAAGTTGCAGCAGAATAGTGTTGAGCGCGAATATTCGAAATTTAAATTTTTACAGCGAATATCCACACTTCGCGATTTTGAGAATATTTAGAATATAGTGATATATATTTGTAATGATGAATATTTTTTTTTTATGTGAATTAATGCGAATATTTATGCGAATATCGGCACTTCCAGACTGGACACTGATCCCTCCCTTCGTTTAGGTGATATAATTACGCCTGTCACCCCAAAGAAAAGGTACAGTAAGTCAAGGCAATATGGGGAAGAGACCTCTGGCAGACTCACACTAGACAGTGCAAATATACAGCAAGAAAATCAGGGAGAGAGATATTGAAGAAACGGGGACAGGAAAAGGGAGGAGAAAAGGAGCAAAAGGCAAAAAGCATGGAAAAGGGAGCAAGAATGCACAAAGCTCAGGGAAAACCTCAGGGAAAAGCTTCAAATCACCTCAAACCTGCATAAAGAGGAAAGAAAAAATAACACAAAGGTAAAAATCCCATCAGCAATACATCAATCAAGTAGCAGAGGTAGGTCCCACCCGAGATGAGGAGGGAACAGATTCCCAGCGGGTAACCAACCTTTGATGGCGGGGGCCCCAAGGGAGGAGGGCTGCGGGAGTCCTGAGCGGGGCTGTTTAGGGGACTTCTGAGGAGACCTTTGGATAGGCCGCTTAGGGGCAAAGGAAGCAAGCATGGGCCAGTCCGGCAAGGAGATGGGAGGAATGTCCTGCAGGAACCCGGGGAGATCATCAGGAGAACGCAAAGTGTACATCCTACCATCCTTCTGCACTATGAGGGCAAATGGGAACCCACAGCGGAAGGAGAAGTCCTTCTCTCTGAGCACGTTTGTCACGATGCCGGCTGGCAGGAGGTGGATCCTCTGTGCCAGAGAGGGATGGCGAGGACCGTGCTAGTGGACCGGTTCTAAGACACTACTGGTTTTCACCAGAGCCCGCCGCAAAGCGGGATGGTCTTGCTGCGGCGGTAGTGACCAGGTCGTATCCACTAGCAACGGCACCTCTCTGGCTGCTGAAGATAGGCGAGGTAAAAGGGAGTAGGCAGAAGCAAAGTCGGACGTAGCAGAAGGTCGGGGGCAGGCGGCAAGGTTCGTAGTCAGGGGAGATAGCAATAGTTCTGGTACACAGGGTATAAACACACAAAGAACGCTTTCACTGGCACTAAGGCAACAAGATCCGGCAAGGGAGTGCAAGGGAGGAGACTAGATATAAGCAGGGAACAGGTGGGAACCAATTAAGCTAATTGGGCCAGGCACCAATCATTGGTGCACTGGCCCTTTAAGTCTCAGGGAGCTGGCGCGCGCGCGCCCTAGAGAGCGGAGCCGCGCGCGCCAGCACATGACCGCAGGAGACGGGAACGGGTAAGTGACCTGGGATGCGACTCGCAAGCGGGCGCGTCCCGCTGTGCGAATCGCATCCCCAACGGCCATGGCAGAGCAGCGCTCCCGGTCAGCGCTGACCGGGGAGCTGCAGGGAGAAGGACGCCGTGAGCGCTCCGGGGAGGAGCGGGGACCCGGAGCGCTAGGCGTAACAGTACCCCCCCCCTTAGGTCTCCCCTTCTCTTTATCGGGTAACTGCCTCCCCTGGGATGAGGACACCGGGAAAGGATGGAGGGATTCCTCAACGGCAGGCAGAACCGCAGGAGTAGGAATGGGGAGAGAGGGCAGAGGGCGGGACCTGGCACGGGGCAGTGTGACACCAGGACGAGGGCCATGAGGGGACACAGAAGCTTGCCTGATGGAACTGGGAGGGGGGGAGGGGCATTTCCTGTGGCAGGCAGAGTCCTTAATGACCTTAGGGGGACCAGATACAGGAGGAACCACAGAGTTACGGCAAGGGTTACTGGGAACCGGTTTTAGACAGTTCTTGGAACAAGAGGACCCCCAACTCTTGATCTCCCCAGTGGACCAATCCAGGGTTGGGGAATGAAGTTGAAGCCAGGGAAGTCCAAGGAGAATTTCCGAGGTGCAATTGGGGAGGACCAAAAGTTCAATCCTCTCGTGGTGAGATCCGATGCTCATAAGAAGGGGCTCCGTGCGGAAACGTATGGTACAGTCCACCCTGGCTCCGTTGACCGCGGAAATGTGGAGTGGCTTGACAAGACGGGTCACCGGAATCCGGAATTTATTCACAAAGGAGTCCCGAACAAAATTCCCAGAAGCTCCAGAGTCCAGGCAGGCCACGGCTGAGAAGAGGGGAGAGCTGGCTGAAGTGGAAATCCGAACAGGTACCGTGAGACGTGGAGAAGCCGACTTGGCATCAAGAGACGCCACACCCACGAGAGCTGAGTGCGAGCGTGCGTTTCCCAGACGTGGAGGACGGATTGGGCAATCCACCAGAAAATGTTCAGTACTGGCACAGTACAAACAAAGATTCTCTTCCTTTCGGCGATTCCTCTCTTCCAGGGTCAGGCGAGACCGATCCACTTGCATGGCCTCCTCGGCGGGAGGCCTAGGCGCAGATTGCAGTGGAGACTGTGGGAGAGGTGTCCAGAGATCTAAGTCCTTTTCCTGGCGGAGCTCTTGATGCCTCTCAGAAAAACGCATGTCGATGCGAGTGGCTAGATGAATGAGTTCATGCAGGTTAGCAGGAGTCTCTCGTGCGGCCAGAACATCTTTAATGTTGCTGGATAGGCCTTTTTTAAAGGTCGCGCAGAGAGCCTCATTATTCCAGGACAGTTCAGAAGCAAGAGTACGGAATTGTATGGCGTACTCGCCAACGGAGGAATTACCCTGGACCAGGTTCAGCAGGGCAGTCTCAGCAGAAGAGGCTCGGGCAGGTTCCTCAAAGACACTTCGAATTTCCGAGAAGAAGGAGTGTACAGAGGCAGTGACAGGGTCATCGCGGTCCCAGAGCGGTGTGGCCCATGACAGGGCTTTTCCAGACAGAAGGCTGACTACGAAAGCCACCTTAGACCTTTCAGTAGGAAACTGATCCGACATCATCTCCAGATGCAGGGAACATTGGGAAAGGAAGCCACGGCAAAACTTAGAGTCCCCATTAAATTTGTCCGGCAAAGACAGGCGGAGGCTAGGAGTGGCCACTCGCTGCGGAAGAGGTGCAGGAGCTGGCGGAGGAGATGGTTGCTGCTGCTGTAGCTGAGACTGAATCTGCTGTAGCTGCGACTGGAGTTGCTGAGTCATGGTGGTCAAGTACGACAGCTGGTGATCTTGTTGGGCAATTTGTCGGGCTTGCTGGGCGACCAGTGTGGGGAGGTCGGCGACAACAGGCAGAGGAACTTCAGCGGGATCCATGGCCGGATCTACTGTCACGATGCCGGCTGGCAGGAGGTGGATCCTCTGTGCCAGAGAGGGATGGCGAGGACCGTGCTAGTGGACCGGTTCTAAGACACTACTGGTTTTCACCAGAGCCCGCCGCAAAGCGGGATGGTCTTGCTGCGGCGGTAGTGACCAGGTCGTATCCACTAGCAACGGCACCTCTCTGGCTGCTGAAGATAGGCGAGGTAAAAGGGAGTAGGCAGAAGCAAAGTCGGACGTAGCAGAAGGTCGGGGGCAGGCGGCAAGGTTCGTAGTCAGGGGAGATAGCAATAGTTCTGGTACACAGGGTATAAACACACAAAGAACGCTTTCACTGGCACTAAGGCAACAAGATCCGGCAAGGGAGTGCAAGGGAGGAGACTAGATATAAGCAGGGAACAGGTGGGAACCAATTAAGCTAATTGGGCCAGGCACCAATCATTGGTGCACTGGCCCTTTAAGTCTCAGGGAGCTGGCGCGCGCGCGCCCTAGAGAGCGGAGCCGCGCGCGCCAGCACATGACCGCAGGAGACGGGAACGGGTAAGTGACCTGGGATGCGACTCGCAAGCGGGCGCGTCCCGCTGTGCGAATCGCATCCCCAACGGCCATGGCAGAGCAGCGCTCCCGGTCAGCGCTGACCGGGGAGCTGCAGGGAGAAGGACGCCGTGAGCGCTCCGGGGAGGAGCGGGGACCCGGAGCGCTAGGCGTAACAACGTTGAACCAGCGTGTAGCGAGACAGGAACAGGTAGAGAATCTGGTGCCTAGCACGCACCATGTGTAAAATGTCCTCATTAATAGTGTTGCTCGCGAATGTTCGCAATTCGAATTTTATTTGCAAATATAGCACTATATATTCGAAATAACGAATATTCGCTTTTTTTTTCACAGTACACATCACAGTGATCATCAATCTCTGCTTCCAGCTTGTGTGGTCTAAAGATGGCTCTAATACAACTGTGTGAGACCGCTGGGCGAATATTCGCAAATATTGATCCCTCCCTTCTGCTGCTTCTATCAAGTTACACTGGTATACTTGCTACAAAGTTCATACATTTTCACATATTCGAATATTTGCATATGCGGAAAAAAACTTGGATATTACGAATATGCGAATTTAGCGAATATATGACGAATATTCGTCCATATATTTGTGAAATATTACGAATTCGAATATAGCCTATGCCGCTCAACACTACTCTTTAATAGCATAGAAGTGTACCTGGCAGATTACATCCCTGGGGCGCCCATCATCAGGATGAGGGAGGCGCAAGGCTCTATGCTTAATATTGGAATCTGGGGGTCTGTCCAGATGATCATTGAAAATAGCCAACAGGGCAGAGTGCAGTTCATCCGGACCAACCATCTCAGGCAAGCCATGCAGGTGAATGTTGTTACGCCTGTTGCGATTTTCCACATCATCCAAGTGCTGCTGTAACACAAAAAGCTGGTCACTGTGCCGCTGCACCGTTTCTTGAAGAGCTTGAACAGAGCCAGCTGTAGCCTCTGTATCTGTTGCCGGCGGGGATGGCGACAGGCTCACCTGATAGTCCCCGTGAGCCGCAGCTTCAGCTGTGGTGTTGCGTCCCCACTCCAGGGGAGAGTCAGGAGCAGGAGCCTCTGCAGCGCTTCCAGCGTGTTCAGTGCAGCGTGCCCTGTGATCTTCCGGACAGGAGCAGGAGGCCCTGATGGCAGAGGGGCAGCAGCCGCAGCCACATCAGGTACAGTGGATGCGGGTGGTGGGGCCATAGTGAGGACCAGAGCGGGGCCAGAAATTAGAGGAGGGCACGGCACAGCAGGGTCCAGCCCTGATTAAGCAGGAGTCGCCGCCATCTTGGGAGGAGGTAGGGAGGCACTCCGGCACGGCTGGTAACAGGTAAAATAGCCTGTGAGGTCTCGCTATGGGGAGGAAGGAGGGGTCTTGGCCCCTTTCTTCATCCTCTGGGGATGTCTCCCCAGAGGGTTCAGTGTTTAGCGGGGTTCAGGACCGGAGCTCGAGCCACACACGTCCTCACTCTTCCATAGCTAGCAAAGCTCCCGGGCCATTTACTGTGCAGTCAAACTAACATGTAATCTTGATACTTTAGGTTGGCATGATTGAAACAATACCCAATTTGTATAGCTTGCATCATGTTTTTATTCAGACCCCTATAACTTATTTATTTTTCTGTATACCGGGCTGTTTGGGGGCTCATTTTTTGTGCCATAATCTTACGTTTGTATTGGTACCATTTTGGTATTGATCAGACTTTTTGATCGTTTTTTATTTCATTTTTTTCTGGGGTATGATGTAATGAAAAAATACAATTCTTGGGTTTGGTATTTTTTTTTTAAGTTTCCAACGTTCACCATATGGGATGAATATTTAAATTTAATAGTTCGGATAACTACACACGTGGCAATACCAAATATGTTTATTTTAATTATTTTTTATTTAAAAAAATTATATGAAAAATGGGAAAAGGGGATTGACTTTTGATATGTTAATTATGCCTTTATATATATATATATATTTACATATTGTTGGTTCCCTTAGGGGACTTTTAGGAGGAATCATTCCTCATGCAGATCAATGCAGTTCCTGAAAATCCATGTCGTTGAGCCTGGTCCAGGTAGGCTCAATAAAATGTGAAGCCACAGCCACCATGGATGGAGAGGTAAGCCCTCAGGCTACCTCTACAGGGGGGGGGGGACAATCCACACCACTAAACCATCAGGGATGTATTATAGGGGTACTCCGCTGAACACATCTTATCCCCCTATCCAAAGGATAGGGGATAAGATGTTAGATTGTGGGGGTCCTGCCGATTGGGACTCCCACGAACTCCACTACGGCACTCCTGTCATTCGGTGCAGGGAGAGAACTCCAATCCGTGCCCGTTATGCCAGCTGCCACGCCTCTTCCATTCACATTTATGGGAGGCGTGGCAGCTATGAACATGTCGTCATGCCCCTCCCATAGACAAGAATGGAGGGGGCGTGGCGTCATGTCAGAAAAGCTGAAGCTGCAAGCTTCTGTGTTACAGACAACGCCACTGCCAGCTCAGATATTGAGGAGGTCCCCAGTGGCGGGACCCCCCCATGATCTAACATCTTATCCTATGCTTTGGATAGGGGATAAGATGTTTTCAGCAGAGTACCCCTTTAAAGGTCCCTTTAGACACTGCTGTCAGCTCTGACAGCTGCGATCTAAAGGGTTAATAGCCGTCCGGGGCTTACTTGAGCCCGCACCATACCAGGTGGTCCTCAGCTGATTCCTGTAACTTGTAACACTTAGCAGCTATCCACAGCTGTACTCGCTATCTATGGCTGTTCTATAGACAAGGTATGGAGTGGCAGTGAACATGCATGATTCACCAATCTATACCAACATGCCATTCAGGTGCCTGTTCTCGAGATTGTGGGTATTCCAGCAGTTGGACCCCCCTAATCACTTATTCCTTATCCACAAGAGTGTTATTAGTTGGAATGCACCTTTAGTAGTAATATGAGTTGTGCTGAAAGTGAAATGATTTTAAATAAACAATACCAGCCCTAATATGGGGCATGGAACATCTTAGCTATGAGGAGCGATTAAAGGAGTTACAATTGTTTAGTCTTGAGAAGAGACGTTTAAGGGGGGATATGATAAACGTATATAAGTATATTAATGGCCCATACAAAAAATATGGAGAAAAACTGTTCCAGGTTAAACCCCCCCCAAAGGACGAGGGGGCACTCCCTCCGTCTGGAGAAGAAAAAGTTTAGTCTCAAGGGGCGACACGCCTTCTTTACCGTGAGGACTGTGAATTTATGGAACGGTCTACCTCAGGAACTGGTCACAGCAGGAACAATTAACAGCTTTAAAACAGGATTAGATACATTCCTGGAACAAAATAAGATTAATGCTTATGAAGAAATATAAAATCTCATCCCTTCGCCAATATCGCGCCACATCCCTACCCCTTAATTCCCTGGTTGAACTTGATGGACATATGTCTTTTTTCGACCGTACTAACTATGTAACTATGTAACCCATAATTTTCACTACATAGCAGGAGTCCTGCGCATATATACATAATCAACCAAAAAAAGAAGGGGGCACATAAAGGACAAAAAGTATGCTTTATTGAAAAGACAAGACAAACATATTAATAAACATGTATATAATTATAAAAACATTTATAAATAGGTCACAAGAACTCCTAAGGGTTGTTCACACTGCGGAAATCCGAGAGCGGAATTCCACGCAGTGAACTGTACCATTAGTGGGAATGGGTCGTCCGCGAGACCCGTTTACACTGCAGAATTTCAGTGGCGGACAATTCCACCGCTGAAATTGTTCCATGTAAAGAAAGAACATGTTCATTCTTTGCGTGGAAGTTTGCGAGTACCGCATAGCTGTCAATAGTGACGCCGCAGTGCCCAGTGCTCCTACCACCGAAATATCTTCGGCAGCTGCTGCCTGACAGAATCTCCACTCGTGGACCCACAGAACCTGGTGGGTCCGGGCAACTAAATAAATACATAAACATGGTTGACTTGAAGCAACAAAGAGCTAAAGAAGGAAATATATCACTATGAACATAATACCATTGTTAGTAAGGATTGATCCGAAATAAGTAAGACAATGGTTAAGCAATATGATTTAACCTAACAAAAAAATAAACCCATGTTGCTCCCCATATGTGATAGGGTACAGCAACATAATTCACCATATGCAATGTACAAATACACATATGCATATGTGGTGAGGGTGTGATGAGGGCAGATGGAATTAACCCCTTGTGTTCATGACACCAGGGTGTGGTTTATCCTCTACACCACCCGAAGGAATACCGCTGGATCCTGGGCTAGGTATGGGGGCAAATAATGACTCCCACACCAAGTGATGGAACAATGGCAGCTTTATTGAGTCAGACAGGTGTAACAGTCTATACAGCTTGGCTAGGCCCGCGGAGGTGACCAGTGACTTCAGAGACCTTAGGGCTTGCTGGGACTTATAGTGGACTGGGACAATTTGGATGCAGGACATGACTTGAGACAGGATGACTTGGAGTGACTTGACTATGATAGAATATGACTGACTTCACCCCTTCTATAGTTTACCAGGCTTGACTTGACCTGTGGGGTAATGGACTTGAGAATCCGTGGCTGCTTGACTGACTCCAGACACACACCTAGGACTTGACCTCACTGCAACTCAGCTAAGCAAGGAGAGAGTAAGAGAGAACTAGCTCACCCCAGGGCTTATATGGGGGAGACTAGGAGGGGTCCCATAGGTCACATGGTCACTGGTACCTCACTGGGTTACAATCACATGACAACAGGTTAATCACATGTCAACTGTTCTTAAAGCTATAACACACTTTATATACAATACACAGCATAACATAGGCATAGAAGCACAGGAACAGGTGCAGGGGGGCCCAGGGAAAACTGTTTGGAGTCCACCTGACAGGGCAGCTATGGTACAGGGGTTCAACTCTTTTACTGGGCAACCACACATCCATAGCCGTATCTGTAAGACATAAATAACCCAAATTATCGATGAAATAATGAAATATCTGATCTGCTAGATTTGCTCTGGTGAAATGGACTTTAATAATATGTTCTCCATAATGATAATAAGTGTTTTACTATCTGATTGATGAATCTTGGTTTGCCAGATGACCAGAGAATGTTACTTACTTGTGCTAATGTAGTATTCCATAAAAAAGGTAAAATAGTATAGGGATCTTCTCATTTAGAGTTTTCACAAAATTGTAAAAGGGGAATTCCGGATACTTACATGTTTCATATTGTATTGGGGACCCTATGGGAGAAAAAACACATACTCACCTACCTGACTTTCCATGTGACATCTTCCAGCTCTCACCTCAGTCAGTGGACCATCACTGCTGAGATAAATATGTCTCAGAAGTAACAGGCAGAATGACATACTGCATTGATCCATTAGGTTGGCACTCTATTGGTATTAATAGCAAAGTGAATTCAGGTAGAAGAAACAGGCATGGTTGCACATCTACATATTGTAAATTGATCAAATTGCTTCTCAGCATAAATTCAAAAACTAACAGGTTGTTAGTTTACATTTTGATCAAAAGGTACAAGCCCACTCGCCACGTCAAGGCCACCTAATTAGAGTGGGTCCCTAACGTCCCTAGCATAAAATGGCATAGCACTGGGTGGCGACCACCACCGCCGCGACACCAGTGCCCACAGGGAGAACAACCCACTGGCAGAGTGGCCCCGATGCCACTCAAACCAATCCATGGGTCGCACCTCCCCACAGACACGGCGCTACGGCAGCAACGGACGCCGCACAGCACCACACCAGTGTGAACAGGGTGTAAAAGCTCACTTACCATGCACTCCCAGTCAGACTGGGAGGCTGCTAGGAAAGAAAAGGCCCTTGTGTAGCTAACTACTACTTATATAGGGTTGGGCCAAGGGGGTGGGGCAGAGTGCAGACACATGGTAAAACAAAAAAAGGAGGGGATAGAAAACACAATGTGAATTCAGGTAGAAGAAACAGGCATGGTCGCACATCTACATATTGTAAATTGATCTAATTGCTTCTCAGCATAAATTCGAAAACTAACAGGTTGTTAGTATACATTTTGATCAAAAGGTACAAGCCCACTCGCCACGTCAAGGCCACCTAATTAGAGTGGGTACCTAACGTCCCTAGCATAAAATGGAACCACCCACTGGCAGAGCGGCCTTTACACCCTGTTCACACTGGTGTGGTGCTGTACGGCGTCCGTTGCTGCCGTGGCACCGTGTCTGTGGGGAGGTGCGACCCATGGACTGTTTTGAGTGGCATTGGGGCCGCTCTGCCAGTGGGTCGTTCCCCCTGTGGGCACTGGTGTCGCGGCGGTTGTGGTTGCCGCCCAGTGCTATGCTATTTTATGCTAGGGACGTTAGGGACCCACTCTAATTAGGTGGCCTTGACGTGGCGAGTGGGCTTGTACCTTTTGATCAAAATGTATACTAACAACCTGTTAGTTTTTGAATTTATGCTGAGAAGCAATTAGATCGAATTACAATATGTAGATGTGCGACCATGTCTGTTTCTTCTACCTGAATTAATAGCAAAGGCCTTTGACTGCCATGACATCAGATAGGCTGCCTGCAATCGTGTAACGGGAAGTTAATCCAGACCACTACATCGCCAATGACTTGTAGTAAGGCCATTTAAATGCTGCTGTCAGTTTTAACAGCTGCATTAAATGAGTAAGCATCTTTCATCAGAGATTGCTCTGTGCTGACTATTAGCGACTCAGCTGCTAAAAACAGTAGGAGCCACCAGGTATGGAGCAGGTTTAAGTCCGGAGCCTACTTTTCATACCCTTAATGGCCGTATGACAAAAATAAATATCATTGGTTATAAATGGGTTGAACTGAGACTATCTGTTCTGTAGAAATAAATTTTAATTAGTCTCACATTACTACAGGCAGGATTACATTGAAAGGCGTATATACACCAGTATATAGATAAGACAGGTTTGGGCCAAAGTCATATGTCTTTCCCATAGCAGTTAAAAGGGTCCCCTTTCAGTCTATTGTTACTTGTTATGTCCATGGGAGTAGCTATCAGGCATATCTCTAAATGCCATGTCCATGGGGCTGATTAGAATCAGATATTGAAATAAGGTTTTGTTTTTTGTTTTTTCATTTCAAATCTGACTTTATTTTCTGATGATAACTTTTTGTATTTTATTTTTGTCCATTGTTATGGGGGTAGACATCAGCATTTAGTGATATGCTTTACGACAGAAAACAGATAGGAGCAATCCCATTCAGATGAATTGTGACCTTTTCACAGTTTCTTCTACATGGAGGGGATCCTATTTCCAGCCTAGATTTTTCCCTGCCATGTGCATAACCTTAAATTCATCAGTATTAAACCTCAACTTCCGCTTCCCAGCCCAAGCCTCCAACTATCCAGATCCATCTCTGTCCTCTATTGTGTTAACCACTTTACAAAGCTTAGTATCATTTGCAAACATTGCTTATAGGCAGTAGCATAGCTATAGAAGTCGCAATGGTTGCCACTACAAGCTACCTCTAACCTACTGCCCATAGCTGCATTGCTGGGGAATACAGACCTATTGTTGCAGTGCTGGATGGTCCCCACCACAAGGAGAAGACCTGAAGTGCTCATCATGTAAAATACACTTACCCATGCTTTGGCTCCATGCATCTGATGGCTCTGCGCCCTGTCTCCCGACTTCAGTTCCATTTCATTAGATGTTGACAGAGAGGAAGGGCAGGACTCACAAGGCAGAGAAAGAGAAAAGGCTCCTCCTCTACTATTGCATACTCAGGATGCTGCATTTGGACCCGCCATTGGGCAGTATTTTGCACCAGGGCCCTGTAGTTTCCAGCTACACAAACCTTATAGACAGTAGTTAAGGACAAAAAAGATCATCCCTTGTTCTACATGCCAGCATATCTAAAACTGCACTTACTGTAGTCTATGTTCTCTCCTCATTTCTATCTTTCTTCTTTTTCCTAGACAAAGAATGCTGCTCATTACATCTCTGAATTCATTCAATGTAAATTGGATGTTCTAAGTTCACTGCCATGTGAAAAAATACTGGTCTCATAACAGTTGCTATGGTCAAAGTATAATACTTTATTGACTTATTAAATAAAAGAGGTGCATGGAATTTTGAAACCAAAGGAATGTTTTACTTCCATCTAATTATTCAAGTCAACCCTTGAGAAAAAACATATTCTGTGCATTTCCTTAACCGAGCGGGAGGGGGGACTCATCAAGACATAATCAGTCCTGACGGGTATCCTTTCAAGATTTATCCCAAAGTTGGAAATGGTTTTCAAAGAATTACAGATGAATTAGGAAAGCAAAATGAGAAAAAACAACACAAAGTTAGCCTGGGGAAATCTGCGGCAGAACTGCCTACAAATCCAGAGAACGCTTAATGAGTCCAGAGCTTAATGAGCCCGATTATGATATTGATAGCTCATTTCTAAATCAAGGAATAAGAAAATATGTTCTGAGAAGTTTGATCATTCCCAACCTCCCCAATCATTTTACTCAGAAACAGATGTGCGTGAACTGAACTTGGAAGAGTTAAAGTGGACAGTATAATGATTTTGCCATGTTGTGTTGTAAGGTTTTCTGGTAATAATGCACACACAGGAAATTTGCTTTGAAGAACTATGTGTGTTTTGTATGTAGCCCACTTTCACTCGGTATTCAGCAGGTGTACATACACATCAATCCTAACCAACTGGCAACACATCTTATTTAGACACAGACCACCTTAAAGGGGTACTCCGGTGAAAACCTTTTTTCTTTTAAATCAACCGGTGGCAGAAAGTTAAACATATTTGTAAATTACTTCTATTAAAAAATCTTAATCCTTCCAGTACTTATTAGCTGCTGAATGCTACAGAGGAAATTCGTTTCTTTTTGGAACACTGATGACATCAAGAGCACAGTGCTCTCTGCTGACATCTCTGTCCATTTTAGCAACCGTGCATAGCAGATGTATGCTAAGGGCAGCATGGTGGCTCAGTGGTTAGCACTGCTGCCTTGCAGTGCTGGGGACTTGGGTTCTAATCCCACTAAGAACAACAATAAATAAAGCATTATTATTATTATAATAACGTCAGCAGAGAGCACTGTGCTCGTGATGTCATCAGAGAGCATTCCAAAAAGAAAAGAATTTCCTCTGTAGTATTCAGCAGCTAATAAGTACAGGAAGGATTAAGATTTTTTAATAGAAGTAATTTACAAATATGTTTAACTTTCTGCCACCAGTTGATTTAAAAGAAAAAAGGTTTTCACCGGAGTACCCCTTTAAGCTTTCACATCCAAAGTTTGACAAAAAAAATGTCTAATAAATTCTGAACTACAAACAATTCACACTAGATTTCATCCAGGAGGAAAAAAGAAATGACTCTCTTGTACCATCTATAAGTAGCTAGCTACCTTGTTATTGTCTAACCCATATAAAAGGGGTTGTTACCTATAAGTGGCACAAAATGGGAAGTTTTATACTTTCTGGATATGAGACCAATTATGAATGGCACACTTGGGGCCCTGTTACAGTAGGTACCCTGTTACTGACGTTACCCAAGAGTTTTATTTTGCCCGCTCACTATCCAATACTTGTGGAATGAAACAGCAATATTACAAATCATATAAAGACAGGGTAAAAACCTTTCTAAAAGTCACAGAGACTAAACATTTCATAGAATGAGCTACAAATAACATCAAAATCATAGACTACAGGAGGCAGCACCATATAGTATGTATTAAGATTTTCCCTATATATTAGAATTCCCAGTCTTATACTGTATATGAAGGGACACATCAGAATAATGTAGATAATAAAATGCTTTGTTAGAACTCTAAGGATTCCACATTATAATGTAGATGATGGAATATTGTGTAAGAAGTCCAAGCACTTCACATTTTACCAACTCAGTGAACACAGTATATTTCTGTAGCACCTCTTGACAATGTCCTTCAGTTCCACAAGTATGATAAGTGCTCCCAGTAAACACTACTAGAAATTCCTATTCACTTACACGCTTTAACAAGTTTCTGTTGCAAGAAAAAAAAAGCACGAGATGGCCTACAAAGAGAATTAAAAGGCAGAAAAAAGGCATGAGATGACCTATTATAGTAGACAGAAGCATTTTACAACATGACAATATACCATAAGTACAGTGACCCCCCCCCCCCCCCGACCTACGATGGCCCCGAGATTCGATAATTTCAACATTTGATAGCCTCTCAGAGGCCATTGCATGTTGAAGGCAGCATCAACATATGATGCTTTTGTATGTCGGGGCCATCGCATAAACGGCTATTCAGCAGCGCTGACTGCTTCAGCTGCCGCCGGATAGCCGTTTACGTTGCCCTGTGTGCTCCGGTGATTGTCTCCTATCTGTCCTCGGGGCTCCGGAGCGTTCTCTTCGGGATCCTCTCCATCGCCGGAGCTCTCCATCATCGTCATCACGTCACTGCGCATGCCGTCCCGTCATCCAATAGGAGCGGCGTGCGAAGTGACGTGGTGACGGCGACGTGAGAGCGACATACCCGGGCAGCAGAGATGTTCCAGAGTGGCGGGGACACTACGGGGATGCGGCAACAGCAATGGAGGGCGACATCCAGGGCAGCGGGGACGAGCGGTGACGGGTCCGGAGCGGCGGGGACAGGTGAGTACAACTTCCTATTCTTTACATTGCACGGATCCCTCAACATACGATGGTTTCAACAAACGATGGTTCATTTGGAACGGATTACCATCGTATGTTGAGGGACCACTGTATATGTACTATCAAAGTGACCTACAAAAAATCTACAATGGACCACAGGTAAAGTATAAAAATATATATACGTTATTGACTAAAAGAATTAAAAGCATAATATAAGAGGACCAAAACAACACCAGATTAAAGCCAGTCGCAATAGTAATTCAAGGCCGCAGAACAGTATGATACTCAGAAAGGATAGCAGCAGTGTAAACAAAAGTCTAAGACGCCACACTGAAATTGCAAGTGTAATGGTAGAGCATATACACGGGACTTCAAATTATAACAATATAGTAACTATAAAGTGCAAGTGCAACAAACTTAACAAACAACAAAGAATTGGAAATGCATTTTCTGCTCCTTGAACAACCCCTTTAAAGACAATTTCGATCCATAAATAAGACCAACATTGTTCTATTTCATGCACTTTCACCTCCACTATTCCTAAAGTGCGATCTGTTTCACGTGTGGGCGTGGTTTTATTGGCACATGATAATCAGGGCCAAAACCCATCCACTCCCACTTTGGAATAGTATACTTTTGTGACAACGCAAAAGTGAAGCAGCTTTAGCAACCAGATTGCTTCTTTCATTTTTAAAAATGACTCTAAAAAGCTGGTATTTGGTTTCTTCTGGGAAACTGCTCCACTATACCTCTGTACAAGCTTTGATAAATCTCCCCTGTATTTTGGAGGAGCTGATAAAAAAGAGTGACTTGGCCCCAAGGAGCTGATGGCGTTACTTTTAGGTAAGATGTGTCTGCTGAGGACTCGTGTAGGGAAGCCAAGAAAGCCTGGATTGATGAAGACTTTGGTCGGGACTGGAGACTGGCTAAAGTGTGGCTTGTAGTATTTAGTCCTGATTGAAAGTTGTTAAAGGTGGCCAGTTATAGAAAGTCATTCAGGAATATGGTTGTATGTGGTAGAGACCCTCTTTCTTCTCAAAAGACTAAAGGTTATACTGTCATTTCATAACAGAGTCACATTTTAGAGTGCAAAACAGTGGTGAAGTGGGATGGGTTACTAACTGGCAGTAAACAATGCAACATGAGTTTAACCACTTAAGGATGCAGGGCGTACCCATACGCCCTGCGTTTCTCCGGTCCCCGACGCTCACCGGGCAGGGACCGGACAGGGATACCTGCTGAAATCGTTCAGCAGGCACCCCGTGCAACCCCCTCGGGAGGTCCTGAGACTCCCCCATGTCAATTCAGACCGGCGATCTGCAGCGATTCTGGGTCATACGGGTCTCCGGTGACCCGGAAAATAAGGGAGATTGGGGCTGTCCAAGAGACCCCAGATTCCCCTGAAAGGATCGGAGTGAGGTGGCAGGGGTGCCACCCCTCCTATCCCTGCTATTGGTCGGTCAGGGGGCGGGGGGGTTAAAGTTCGGTTCCCCCACTCACGGTAGGTCACTTACCGGCGGTTGCGGCTGGTGGCGATGACGTGCAGCTCCCTGGTGCAGACTACGGAAGCTGGTGAGCTGAATGCTGTTTGGGCATGGTGGGATTTGTAGTTTTGCAATATTTGGAGTGCTACAGTTTGGAGGTCACTGTGCAGTGGTTTCTAAACCATGGTCCTCTAAATTTTGCAAAACTACAACTCCCAGCATGCCCACACAACAGTTTGCTGTCTGGGCATGCTGGGATTTGTAGTTTTGCAACATCTGGAGAGCCACAGTTTGGAGATTACTGTGTGGTGGTTTCTAAACCATGGCCCTCTAAATTTTGCAAAACTACAACTCCCAGCATGCACAAACAGAAAACAGCTGTCTCGCCATGCTGGGAGTTGAAGTTGCGTACCTCCAGCTGTTGCATAACTACATCTCCCAGCATGCCCATCGGCAATCAGTGCTTGCTAGGGGTGGTAGTTTTGCAACAGCTGGAGGCACACTGGTTGGAAAATACTGAGTTAGGTAACAGAACCTAACTGAAAGTTTTCCAACCAGTGTGCCTCCAGCTGTTGCAAAACTACAACTCCCAGCATGTACGGCCTGTCAGTGCATGCTGGGAGTGGTAGTTTTGCAACAGCTGGAGGGTAAATTCACAAAGGTGGAGGTTTACAGTGAGTTTCCTGCTTCAAGTTTGAGCTGCAGCTAATTTTCCACTGCAGCGCAAACTCCTAGTGGGAAACTAAACCGTAAACCCCCGTCTGTGGGAATGTACCCTAAAAACACTACACAAAATAAAGGGTAAAACACTACATATACACCCACTTACACTGTCCCATCCCCCCCCCCCCAAATACAAAGGAATCGGCATGCTGGGTGTTTAGCAATGTATCGGCATGCTGGGAGTTTAGCAAGAGCTGGAGGCACCCTGTTTGGGAATCGTCCACCCCTATGCAATCCCTAATTTTGTCCTCAAATGTGCATGGCGCTCTCTCACTTTGGAGCCCTGTCGTATTTCAAGGAAACAGTTAAGGGCCACACATGGGGTATTTCCGTACTCAGGAGAAATTGTGTTACACATTTTGGGGGTCTTTTTCTCCTTTTACCCCTTATGAAAAGGAAAAGTTGGGGTGTACACCAGCATGTTAATGCAAAAACAATAAACATTTTTACACTAACATGCTAGTGTTGCCCCATCCTTTTTATTTTCACAAGAGGTAAAAGGAAAAATAGACCCACAAAATTTGTAAAGCAATTTCTACTGAGTACGGAAATACCCCATATGTGGGCGTAAAATGCTCTGCAGATGCACAACAAGGCTCAGGAGTGAGAGCGCACTATGTACCTTTGAGGCCTAAATTGGTGATTTGCACAAGGGTGGCTGATTTTACAGTGGTTCTGACATAAACGCAAAAAAATTAATACCCACATGTGACCCCCATTTTGGAAACTACACCCCTCATGGAACGTAACAAGGGGTATAGTGAGCCTTAACAGCCCACAGGTGTTTGACAAATTTTCGTTAAAGTTGGATGGGAAATGTTTTTTTACTAAAATGCTGGTGTTACCCAAAAAATGTATTTTCACAAGGGAAAAAATTTGTAACCCCATTTCTTCTGAGTAAGAACAAACCCCATATGTGGACGTAAAGTGCTCTGCGGGCGAACTACAAGAGAAGGAGTGCCATTGGGCTTTTGGAGAGAAAATGTATACGAAATTGAAGGCCACGTCTGTTTACAAAGATCCCATGGTGCCAAAACAATGGACTCACCCCAACATGTGACCCCATTTTGGAAATACTACACCCCTCACATAATGTAATAAAGGGTAAGGTGAGCGTTTTCGCCCCACAGGTGTCTGACAGATTTTTGGAACAGTGGTCCAAAGATCTGTCAAACGCCAGTGGGGTGTAAATGCTCACCGCACCCCTTATTACATTCTGTGAATGGTGTAGTTTCCAAAATGGGGACACATGTGGGGGCTTTGTAAATGCACATGGTCCCCGACTTCCATTCCAAACAAATTCTCTCTCCAAAAGCTCAATGGCGCTCCTTCTTTTCTGAGCATTGTAGTGCGCCAGCAGAGCACTTGACCTTGTAAAAATTTTAAATTTGGGGGGAAAACTGCATTTTAGTGAAAAAAAAATTAATTTACACATCCGACTTTAACGAAAAGTTGTCAAACACCTGTGGGGTGTTAAGGCTCACTGTACCCCTTGTTACGTTCCTTGAAGGGTGTAGTTTCCATATGCGTTTTTTTTTTTTTTTTTTTTTTTTTTGCTGTTCTGGTACCATAGAGGCTTCCTAAATGTGACATGCCCCCCAAAAAAACATTTCAGCAAAATTTGCTTTCCAAAAGCCAAATAAAACTCATTCTTCAAAATCCCATTGTCGCTCCTTCCCTTCTGAGCCCTCTAGTGCACCCACAGAGCACTTAAATCCACATATTAGGTATTTTCTTACTTGAGAGGAATTGGGTTACAAATTTTGGGGTGATTTCTCTCCTTTTACCCCTTGTAAAAATTCAAAAACTGGGTCTACAAGAACATGCGAGTGTAAAAAATGAAGATTTTGAATTTTCTCCTTCATTTTGCTGCTATTCCTGTGAAACACCTAAAGGGTTAACATACTTTCTGAATGTCATTTTGAATACTTTAAGGGGTGCAGTTTTTATAGTGGGGTCATTTATGGGGTATTTCTAATATGAAGGCCCTTCAAATCCACTTCAAAACTGAACTGGTCTCTAAATAATTCCAATTTTGAAAATTTTGTCAAAAATTGGAAAATTGCTGCTGAACTTTGAAGCCCTCTGATGTTACATAGTTACATAGTTAGTATGGTTGAAAAAAGACATACGTCCATCAAGTCCAACCAGGGCATTGAAGAGAAGGGTTTAAGGGGATAAGGGAAAGGGATGTAGTTTTATAATTCTGCATAAGCATTAATGTTATTTTGTTCCAGGAATGTATCTAACCCTGTTTTAAAGCTGTTAATTGTTCCTGCTGTGACCAGTTCCTGAGGTAGACCGTTCCATAAATTCACAGTCCTCACGGTAAAGAAGGCGTGTCGCCCCTTTAGACTAAACCTTTTCTTCTCCAGATAGAGGGAGTGTCCCCTCATCCTTTGGGGGGGTTTAACCTGGAACAGTTTTTCTCCATATTTTTTGTATGGGCCATTTATATACTTATATACGTTTATCATATCCCCCCTTAAACGTCTCTTCTCAAGACTAAACAATTGTAACTCCTTTAATCGCTCCTCATAGCTAAGATGTTCCATGCCCCATATTAGTTTAGTCACGCATCTCTGCACCCTTCCCAACTCTGCAGTGTCCCTTTTATGAACAGGCGACCAAAACTGAACAGCGTATTCCAGGTGAGGCCGTACCAATGCTTTATAAAGGGGGAGTATTATGTCCCTGTCCCTCGAGTCCATGCCTCTTTTTATACATGACAATATCCTGCCGGCTTTGGAAGCAGCAGCCTGACATTGCATGCTATTCTGTAGTCTGTGATCTACAAGTACACCCACATCCTTCTCTACCAGTGACTCTGCCAGTTTAATGTCTTCCAAAAGTAAAAACATGTCAACTTTATGATGTCAACATAAAGTAGACATATTGTGTATGTGAATAAATATATAATTTATTTGGGATATCCATTTTCCTTATAAGCAGAGAGTTTCAAAGTAAAAAAAAATGCAACATTTTAAATTTTTACATAACATTTTGGAAATGATGAAAGTATCAACGAAATTTTACCACTAGCATAAAGTAGAATATGTCACGAAAAAACTATCTTGGAATCAGAATGAAAAGTCAAAGCGTCCCAGAGTTATTAATGCTTAAAGTGACAGTGGTCAGATGTGCAAAAAATGCTCCCATCCTTAAGGTGAAAATGGGCTGAGTCCTTAAGGGGTTAAATACAAACAAACATATTTTACAATCTAACATAAATAAGTGATTTAAAAATTCCTTAAAAAATGGCTAAACACAAGTCTATAAAGAAGTTGTGCAAAAGTCAGAAGCTCTCCAAGGAATTAGTTTGCACTCATTGGCCCTCATTTACTAAGAGTGTTGTGTAGGTTTCTTTGTGGGTTTTAATTCCCTACAATTTATTTTCCACAGTATTCACTAAGGTTTCCCTACATTTTCCACTTTCCCTACACTTTGCTTCTTTTTTACACATGCTCTGATCTGTTGGGTTTTCCTCAGTTCAAATCCACTACATTTTATGTGGAAACCTTAGTAATTATGTTGGGTTTTTGTGAAAATGTCGGGAACATGCCCCTTTTCAGAGACCACGCCCCATTTCCCCGGCTGTCACACCACTTTTTCGGGTTTTCTAAGCAAAATGGAGAGTTAGTCGGGTTTTTTCAATTCTGGTGCAAATTCTGGCGCAAAATCTGGCGCAAACAGAATTTCTGGCGCAATGCGACAGGATCTGGCACACAACCAGACAAGACATGTTGGGTTTGCAATAGTAAATGAGGGCCAGTTATATTTAAGGCTGTCATAAATTTTGAGTCTTTAACACAGCAAAACAAGGTGGGCAGGTACTCCACTTGGGGCTTGTATGAGCTATCTGCAACTTGTACAGATACACGGCCCCATAAGAGGTTCTGAGGCTTTTTTGTCTCTTATATAAGGTCTAAGGGTTAAAGGGGTACTCCATTCACTGCACAGAGCTGTGCAGGCCATCGCATGAAGAGGAGTTCAACACGCCTGCTCCATGCATCTCTATGGGAGAACCAGAGATACACCGCTCAGAGATACAGAGATGCGTAGAGTGTGCATATCAACCGTGTGTGGGGGTCGACACAGCTCCATGCAGTATGCGGTGCATGGGAAGAACCCGGGTGCCAAGCAGGAGATGGTGGGGGTCCCAGTGGTTGGACTCCCATGATCAGACACTTATCCTCTATCCTGTGGTTAGCAGATAAGTTGTTAAGTACTGGAGTACCCCTTTAAAGAAGGAAAATAAAATATTCTATTTCACAAATATGGACTGTGTCTGTGCACAACTTGTACTTTTAATAAAGTGGCAACAACCACTACTGCTGTGGATTTGATAACGTTTATCTGCCAGGAATCTGAAAACAATATTACTGAGGAAGGGATATAAGGACAGAATATGAGCACGGGATATGAGGACCGGATGAGAGGACAGGAATATGAGGTCTTGCCTTGATGCGCTGATCGCCAAAACACCGTGATTTTAAAATGGGTTGTCTCTAATGAGTGGTGCACCTTTTGTGGTAACTGTGGAGCCCAGTTTAAAGTGCCATTTATTTTTGAAAATTTTTGACTACTTGAACACTGGAAACTGCACAATCACCAGTTATCACTTTTCTATGGTCCCCAAGTCCTTTTAATAGACTTTAATTTTGTTAAAATATGAAAAAATGCATTACCAAATAACATAGGCAGATGTGTAACTATAGAGGATTGAGAGATTGCAAGTGTTACCTGGTGTCAGGAGGCTGAAAAGGCCCAAAGGGTCTGTCTGACCCTGATGAGGAGTCCAGTACTACAAATTGGGACCTTGTTACAGATTTTGCATTGGTTCCAGGAGCCTTAAGTTACACATCTATAAACAGACACAAAGATCTCAATTTAGAGAAAAATGACACTGGAGCTCCACTACAGGTTGACTGCTCTGTTCAGACATGTGTTGTGATGCCTAATAACTTCCACTTCTTCCTCCTAATAACACACTTAGGTATTTTATAATTGAGATATCCTAAACTTGGCATGTAGGCATGCTATTCTAATAACCTGCTGCTGATGGATTTGTGGAAGCAGTAAGTTCCTTTGCTGAATATAGAACACAGCCTGGTAAGCTTAGCTAAATAGAAAATGTCTGGAGGGACCAAGTAAATGTTATCAACCCTCCATGTCTGTGTCTGAATGGAAGAGAGATAGAGTGTTATAGCTGAACATGGATTATCAGGTAATAAATATTTAAACATCTCATTAATATTACATGTGGGTCTATGTTATGGAATCCAGAGGAATTTATTTCCTGGCTGCTTTCTTGTAAAACAATCAAATGTTCAGTAAGCAACTCAGCGTTTTTCAATATCATGCAGTGTATTAGGAAACCAAATATTTTAGGGATACAGATATCGCCTTCAAGCACTTTATGACTAAGGGTCATTGATGCCCATAGAATGGCACATACTAGAGGTAAGTTTGTCTTTTTATTTCTTATTTTACCCAACTGTTTTGTTCTTTGTGGGACAAACAGGGTTAATAATGAATTATATATGTATAGACATATTTATGGAACACACATTATACCTCTGCCCCCTTGTCACATAGAAATAGTGATCACCCTGTTGCTTCTGCATTTAGTAACAGATTCAGATTGTGTGCTTTGTATGAATTTGCGCAGTTAACGGAATATTTTCAGCTTTTTTTAACCATTGGAAGGATCAAGCTCAACTGAACCCAAACTGCCATTAAAGCCAGCACATACAATGCATTCAGAAAGTCTTCAGACCCTTTTATTTTTTTCCCATTTTGTAATGTTGCAGTCTTGTGATAAAAAAAATCAAGTATTCCACTATTACACTGCACTCAATACCCCATAACAAAAAAAATTCTCATTTATTAAAAATGAAAGACTAAAATTGTGCATGGACATTAGTATTCAGACCTTTTCTCTGATGCTTGAAATTTAGCTCTGGGGGCCTCCCATTTCTCTTGATCCTCCTTAAGATGTTTCTATTGAACATGATTTGGAAAGACACAGCCCTGTCTATATAAGGTCTCACAACTGACAATGCATATCTAAGCAAAAAGTGATAAAATGGAAAGTACTGCCTGTAGAGCTCAGAGACAGGAGTGTGAGGAGGCACAAATCTGAAAAAGGTTACAAAAGGCACGATGGCCTCCATAATTCTTATACAGAGAGCTGGCCACATCACCAAAGTAAGTAATCAGGGGAGAAGGGCCTTGATAAGAGGGTGACCAAGAACCCAATGGTCACTGAGGCTGAACTCCAAAGATCCTGTGTGCACATATGAGCAGGGCCAGATAAAGGCTGCCTGGAAGACGGAGCACTTCGTTATGAAGGGCCCCCCCCAAAAAAAAAATTTGGCCTGGGCATATTAGACCATGTCGCTTTTTTTTTTTGTGGGTGTCACAGGAATCAGGCCCCCGTTAAAATAAAATGGGCTGCATGGTCTAAAATCACTTCAGTTCAGGTCACTCTTTCCAGCTGTTGCAAAGCTACAACACCCATTATGTCTGGAAAGCTTCAGGCATTTCCAGCTTCAGGCTGGAGCCTCAAATTGCGGTACAGTGTCATCCATTATTACTGCAAAACTTAGAAGTGACAAGAGACCTAATGTGACAGTCAGGAGATTACACAAACATAGAATGACTCACAGGAGACGTCTTCTCTGTTGTTTTTCCTTTTCTTCTTCATCTGGTCCAGACTCCAGGTCTTCTTCCAGCTCCATCTTCCTCTGTAAAGTTTGACGCCTTGACATCATTGGTTCCTCACTCTGCCATCCGATCCTCATCCTCTGTATAAAGACAACAATCATCATAAGCCTTCAAGGGACTGTGCTTCCTAAATATAATACTGCCAAACCCTGTGTGACCTGTATATTATACTGCCAAACATCATGCACTCTAAAAATAATACTACCACACACTGTGTCTTCCGTAGTGTGCACAGAGCAGCAGCATCCCATTGAAAACAAGCAAAATTCTGCTGGCGGAAGTTCGTAGTGTGGACGGGACGAGCCCTAATTCACCCAGACCCCTAAGTCCTCCTCCAGACTCCTGCTCCCAGAGACCCCTAAGGCTAGGTTTCCCTCTTTTTTTTTTCCTGCAAAAACACAGAAAAACTGCTACTGCTTTTTCCTGTGTTATGGTAATTTTTGGGCATTGTTTTTCTTGTGCTTTTGCCTTCTCCGGAAACTTAGCCTTAAGGACCAGGGGAGGACTAAGGCTAAGTTTCCGGAGAAGGCAAAAGCACAAGAAAAAAAATGCCTAAAAATTACCATAACAAAGGCTTCAACACTCCTGGTCCTTCTCCACGATTCCACTTTTCTGCACCCACACTGTGCTGCCAGAATGTAATAGTGCCACACACTGTGCTGCCAGGATATATTAGTGCCACACACTGTGCTGCCAGGATATAATATTGCCACACACTGTGCTGCCAGGATATAATAGTGCCACACACTGTGCTGCCAGGATATAATAGTGCCACACACTGTGCTGCCAGGATATAATAGTGCCACACACTGTGCTGCCAGGATATAATAGTGCCAGACACTACACTGTGCTGCCAGGATATAATAGTGCCACACACTGTGCTGCCAGGATATAATAGTGCCACACACTACACTGTGCTGCCAGGATATAATAGTGCCACACACTGTGCTGCCAGGATATAATAGTGCCACACACTGTGCTGCCAGGATATAATAGTGCTACACACTGTGCTGCCAGGATATAATAGTTCCACACACTGTGCTGCCAGGATATAATACTGCCACACACTACACTGTACTGCCAAGATTTGAGTGCCACACAATGTACCCCAGAACATATTAGTGCCACACAATCTACCCCAGGAAATAATAGTGCTACACAATATACTCTAGGACTTAATAGTGCCACACACTTTGCTGCCAGGATGTAAAAGTGCCACACATAGTGCTGTTAGGATATCATAGTGTCACATACTGTGCTGCCAGAATATAATAGTGCCCTGCACTGTGTCGCTAGGATATAATAGTGCCTAACACTACACTGCCAGGATATTATGGTGCCATATGCTGTGCTACCAGGACATAATAGTGCCATTTGCTGTGCTGCCAGGACGTAATGGTGCGACACACTGTGTTGCTAGGACATAATAACGCCACACAATGTACCCAGGACTTAAAGGGAAACTGACAGTCTGTTCACCTGCACTAAACCCAATACACTGGGTCATAGTGTAGGTGAACTGGAGTAGAAAAGGGTATAACGTACATAAATTTGTGAAGTAGTTTAGAAGATATTGTCCCCTGTAGATTAAATGCAGAGCAGCTTTGCTGCGCAATGGAGGCTGCTCCTGCTTCCCAGCCTCTTCCTGTATGAAGCGCTAGGCCTGCCCATTATTTGAATATTTATTACATATACACTCACTATATACATGTACTCATCAGACATTATGTATACACTCACTATATACATGTACACATCACACATTATACATACACTCACTATATACATGTACACATCACACATTATACATACACTCTCTACATACATGTACATATCACACATTATACATACACTCTCTATATACATGTACACATTATATATACACTCACTATATACATGTACACATCACACATTATATATACACTCACTATATACATGTACTCATCACACATTATATACACATATACACTCACTATATATACACATGTACTCATCACACATTACATTACAAGCACCAATATACTTACATTTTCCCCACATTGAAGTCAGAATCAGGTCTATGTCCTCCCGGAGGCTGCAGACTTCCTCCCCATACTCTTCACCAGCAGACGGAGCCATGCAGTGCAGACGGGGCCAGCCGAGGGGGTGGGGGCTTGTTAAGGAAGCACAGCCAGGATCTCCTCTTAAGGCGGCAATACAGCTGTGTTGTGAGATCCTCGGCCAGTAGGAATTAGCTGTACCGAGGATCTTTTTTATACAGTCTGCTGCCTGTGATCTCCTTCCCCCAGTCCACTGGCACCATGGAAGCTGCAGGGGACTTCTCAGGGTTTTTACTTGGGGGGGGCACAGCATGATGTAGGGGGGCCTTGGCCCCCTCTGGGCCCTCCTTAGTGATGCCTCTGTACAGCAGTAGTGAGACTCCGGTGGCAGTGGTGAGTTTCCCCCCCTGCAGGGAGCACAGCTGGGGCAGGGATATGCCGGTGATGTCAGCAGTGTCCCTGCCCTGGCTTACTGTGCATGAGGACCCGGTGAGTGCTGCACACACAGTATACATCCACACACACAATTATAATACCCCTGTCATCCTCCTTAACTGCGGCCGCCATGAAGGGAGATCACCGATGAGGCCTGTTGCTGATCAGGTCCCGGGTCCCAGCAGCATCAGAGGTACAGACTTCCTTCTTCCTTGCTCCCCTTCCTGGCTCCCGGGGCCTGCTGACAGTAGCGGGAGGGGCCCCCCTTGTTTCACTGGGCACATGGGGCCCGGAGCAGGAGCTCCATAAGCTCCAGTGATAATCCGGCCCTGCATAGGAGAAACTTCCAGAAGGTAAACCAACACTGCAGCACCAATCTGGGCTTTATGGCAGATCATCCGTAAAAGACACATGAAAGCACCTGAGGGACTCTGATTCTCTAAATCAGTCACCTGCCCAGTACCATTCATACAGTGCAGCATAGTGAGGGCAGCATCATTGTGTTTTTTTATTTGTTTTGTTTTTTAGTGGCTGCGGCAGGAATACTGGTAAGGGTTGAGGGAAAGCTGAATCAAACAAAGTATAGAAATAATCTTAATGAAAACCTATCAAGAGTTCTCTGGAACGCAGATTGGGCCAAAGGTTCACCTTCCAACAAGACAATGGCCTTAAGCACATAGCCAACACAACACAGGGGTGGCTAATAGACAACTCTGTGAATGTCCTTTAGTGGTCCAGCCAGAGATCTGACTAATCGAAAATGTCTGTAGAGACCTGAAAATGCCTGTCCACCCTGACAAAGTTTGAGAAGATCTGCTAAGAAAAATGTTTAAAAAATTACCAAATCCAGGTGTGCAAACCTTGTAAAACCTTTCCCAAAAGGACTGGAGGCTGTAATTGCTACCAAAGGGGCTTCGGGTACTGAGTAAAGAGTAAAATGTTCGAGAAAAAACTGGAGAGATTTTTGCCCATAACAACCAATCACAGTTATGCTTTAATATCCTATTGAACTCTGGTAAAGTGTAAGCTGAGCTCTGATTGGTTGTTATAGGCAAAATATCTTCAGTTTTTCTCTTAAACATTTTGATAAATCCGGGCCTCTGTTTTGCCTTTGCTATTATTGTTTATTTGACTGTAGAATGATGAGAGAATTTATTATTATTATTTTAACACAAGGCCACAACATAGAAAATGTGAAAAAGTTAAAGCCAAATCCTTTGAATGCATTGTATACATACAAAGGAAACAGATTAAGTGCCAGTGAGGCATTAATATTTGCTTTAAAAACATGAAAAGGGATAACTGATTTGTGTATTACAAATATATACAATTGCTTTATTCCCCTCGCCTACAATCAGAAATACTATACATGCTCATGTTTCCAGTTATCTATAATGTCTATTTTACTAAACTGCTACTTGACTATTTTCATATTTAATGATAAGAATATTCCCAGTCTAAACAAAATGAGAGGAGCCATCTACTGTACAGTTAAACAGCAGTTATTTCTGAAATTATCGCCAGTACAATCAGATTTTCCATCCGTTGTCCCAATAGCTTTAACTAACAGTTTGTAATCTGCTGCTTCGAAGGCCCGGAAGACAATTTTCTTGTGTTGAAAGAGGCATGGACTTAGCATAGATTTATAAGGGATCAGTCCTGTTAGACTAAACTGATCAGCTCCTATAAGGAGGTCAGTGCTAGAAGTTTTGAAGCAATTGATACTGTGCCACATATAAGGTTGGTACATACAATAATAATACTTGTTTCTGGGGAAAATGTACTTAAGTAACTAGCTCAATCATTGAAAACAGTGGGTGTATAATAACGTAGTAGTTTTTCATTTTTGCACTTTCGTTCTTTCTTCTCAGCTGATTGGGACCCCACAATTTTGCCGTGGGTGTCCCGATCAGTTCCACTGAGCTACCGCAAAGAGACTTTTTCCTCTTTAGATGCCGCAATTAACTTTGATCGCAGCATCAAAGGGGTTAATGCTGGACATCGGCCTGATCGGCAATGTCTGGCATAAGCCTTGGGTCTTGGTTGCTCATAGCAACTGGGTATGAAGCGGGAGCAGGACATACATGCTGGACATGCTTAACGCCTTTCTCCTTAAGAAGTTAAAGGTATAGCTTTACTCTCACATCCTAGGTTATGGTGGCCCCCCTCCATATTCACAGGAGGTTTTTTACATTGATAGTGGATCCAGCATGTCACCCAGTCAGAGGCCATATGCCCAGCAGAGGTGAGTCGATGGGGGACATGTTTTGATCAAAAAGTGCGCTAAGAGCCTCCATTTTGTTTACCAAGAGTACTGCTGCAACCTTCTTTTTTGTATACTTTGTGCTTGCCACGGCAGCGTGCACCGGTGTATTAGGTAGTTGTGCTGCTAGTTTTATTTTTGTTTTTGGCAATATTTCAGAAAACTAAATTCCCAGACCTCATCTCATCCTTTTTCTTAAAGACCATTGTCCCATCCTCTTGTTTCATGGATGCCTTTGCTAAACCCTCGCAGATTATACTAGGTGGGTATTGGACCCTTCACTGTATTCATAGGTTGGTAAATCCTCCCTATTCTTTGCAGACTCCACTGTACTGTAGACACTGACCCACCTTTCCTATAGCAGCATAGACATGATTTTTGTTAGTCTCCCGCTTCCCTCCTTCTCCCCTAAATCTTCTATCAATTCATTGTTGCAGAGGTATCTGGTTTATTGAGTTTCGACAGTATACACTATTGGTGTATGCACACATGAACTTAAGGTATTACAATATTGTTTACTGTTGGTCACTAAGAGGCTGGAAGAAATCCAAATGAGTTGAACAGAAGTCTCTATTTATGCAATGTGATCTATCTATAACTCACACCCTGATTTCCTTAACAAGATTAAGAAGCAGGCAAGGTGTTTGGAGAAAGGGACTTAATTTGTGCCAGAAGCCTGTTTTGAACTCCCCTAGCAGCCACATGTTTCCCATTAGCAGGTGATTGTATTTGGACTATCAGGTCAGCACCGGCAGCCAGAGAAATAAATAACTTGTATACTTTAGACAGAAATAGCTGGAGAGACGAGAAACGTATTTATTCAAGAGCGATTCAACTTTGTCCAACTGAACAATGTCCTGGTGCCCTGAGGAGTAGAAATGGCAGTCATGTCAGAAATGGCAGTCTGGGTCGATGTAAAACTTTACCTATTTTTCTGCATACACGCATAATTATTCTATTTAATAAGTATGCATAATTCTTCATATGCCAAAGACAAGCACACTTGCATACACAAGTAAATAAATATGACCAGTGACAATTCTACTATAACAGACATCAAAAGTGCTATAGTCAGCTGTCCCCATCCACTACTTCTGCTTTATGCACTTTAGACATTTAGAGATTAGCTAGTGACTGGTTCACCCTTCTTATGTAACCTACTCTCTATTTATAAAACATGGATGGACCATTATAAGAATAAAGCACTTTCTACCTTTTGTCTTAGCCCCATTTCTCATAGTCTGTAAGCTCTCACGAGCAGGGCCCTCACTCCTCCTGTTTGAATATTTAGTGTGAAATTTTGTAATGTATAATACTTGCCTTCATTTGTATCCCTATAATAGTAAAGTGCTGCAGGATATAATAATAATAATAATATTATTATTATCATCCTTAATAACATAGTGGTTAAAACATGGCTCAGAAGCCATATAGGGCTCATAGGCTTATTATCTGCCCTTCCAAACTCAACCCTTCAACTGACAAGCATTGTGAAAAAAACAAAATAGTCAAGAATGAATGTCATATAATGCCACAGATACAGGCAAACAATTGAGAGATGGCACACTGTTCTTCGAGTGGTGATATAAAAGCAGGTCTATGCCCTATATCTCTGGGCAGAATGTCAACATCTTAGTTAGTTAAAATAATAAGCCAAGGCTATTACAAAATGTATATGTTTTATTAACATTAATGTTATGGCTAATCTTGTCTTTTTATGAAGTAATGTGTGCATTATAAGCTATCAGATATTTAGCTATGATTTATTACTTACATATAGTAAATTATTGGTTAGAGGAAAGCCTGTACAATTCTGTACATTTCCAGTACTAACAGAGGTGAGAACCTCAGCTCAAACATCCTTGCTGTTATCTTAGATTCTTAAAGGAAATCTGTCATCAGTGTCACCTGCACTAACCTGTCGGTGCAGACAGGAAGTGCAGGTGACACTGATGACAACCATACTTACCTAATCCCTTTCCGTGTTCCCACTATTTCCTGCTTTCTCCTTATTTTCTCTTCCAGGGTTGAATTGTAAACGGCAGATCTTCCTGACATCACCGCTGTTGTTTGCTATCAGCGGGACCCAGCAGAGAGCATCATGTCAGGAAGCTCCACCTATGCTCCAAGTCGGCCACGGAACAGAACAGAGGAAGATAGCAGGAGAACGGAAGCACGAAGAGGGGACAGGTAAGTATGGTTGTCATCAGTGTCACCTGCACTACCTGTCTGTACCATCAGTGA
Organism: Hyla sarda; assembly: GCF_029499605.1. Lineage (NCBI taxonomy): Eukaryota > Metazoa > Chordata > Amphibia > Anura > Hylidae > Hyla > Hyla sarda. The sequence goes on along the minus strand of NC_079189.1, from coordinate 286,688,842 downwards.
CACTGATGACAGCTTTTCTTTAAAATAACAAGTTCACAGTATATACACTCATTTTTAACTAATAGTTAAGGTAAAGAATGGAAATTTAAGGATGGACATAGACAGCTAATGACCTAAATTAATCTTTAATGCTGGTCCTAATGTCTCTCCCCAGTAAATTACAGCATTCAACCTGTATTTTTGGGGGGCCCATCCAAACCTAGAATTTTTTATTTTTGCCTGACAATTGAATACAAAAAAAAAAAAAAAATGATTGAATGTCCTATATGCAGTGCTCCCAAATACAGCAGTTCTCTCAAAGCACAAATATCGGAGTATATCTACACTACTCAGTGCCACAAAAGAAAGGCTATGGAAAGGATGACTAAGACAGCTGTAGGCATAAAAGGTGTATGTAAAATTTGGCAACCAGGATTATTGTAACCCCCTCAGCCATATAAGTCCACGAGGAATATTATACCTCTATGTAGACCACTATGAATACTATGAATATAGTATAAACTCATTTAAATTAGACAAGTAGCTCAGGTTATAACTAACTGTGAAAATCCATCAGGTTAAGTCCAAGTTGGGACTTGAATTCAATTGGAGTATTTCATAAAAATGTGAGCTGTAACAGGATCCGCTTAAAGCTTATCCTCTCAGCTCAAACAATCACATAGCAATGAGAAACCTACTTGTAAAAAACAAATTCAAAAATGCCAAAGCCATGACAACTGGCTGCACTCTGACAACTTTATGCCATGACCTGAGTCTTAGCCGTGACCAAAAGGTGACTCGATTCTAATTTCTTACCTAGTCTTTGTGTGACAGTTCTTGTGTGTGTCAGTTCCTGCCAGCATCCTACCCTTACCATTCCTGTTATATTGTTCTCCATTTCCCGCTCTGTGGTCCTGGCCACCACAGCCATCATGCCCCTGCTTTTTCCTGCAGTTCCTAGGCTTGCTACCAATGTGCACATGCGGACTACTGATTTGCAGGACCTACTTAAGCCTGCTCCACCCTTTCCTTGGTGACTGAGCTTTGTTGTGATACCTAGTGTCAATAAGTGAAAGTGTTCACTTTCTAATCCAGCTTCCCTGTGGATTAACTGGTTTCAGTCTCCTGGTTTCCATCTCTGCCTGATCCCTCCTGTAGTGTATCATCTCTACTGTTGTCAACCTAGATTGTTGACTCTGAACCTGTGCCACCTGCATAAACCTTCTAGTTTGTTATTGACTCACCTATGTATGACCCTGCCTACTGACTATACATACTGTCTAATCGCCACATACCGTTGGGCCAGTCACTACCCACACCAGGACCATGCTTGTGGAGTGACCAGGTACATTGTAAGCAGCTAAAGTCAAGCTTTTGCATCCTAAATCAGGAGAAAGGTTAAATACCTAAACAAGATATCTGCTCCTTGGGGTCAAACATTTTGTAGTTGTATTTCCTTTCTTCCTATTTTATTTCACATCTCATAATAATGATTGTTTCATATATGTCCTCCATCATTTGTACTTTTTATTTTACCAGCCTCCTATTTTGACTTTCCATTAAAGATTCTCATTAATTGTGCTCGATTGGCACCTTAAATATTAAGAACTTTTGCCCAGGGATACCTTCTCCTTAAATTATTAAGGTCAACTTCCCATTGGCAGAAAGTACATAAGGGTAGGGGGGAATTAGTTTAAGAGTTGATGTATATTTGATGTGAGATGTGATATAAGAATGGTGATATGGTGAAAAGTTTAACAAACAATGTTTAGAACAAAAAACTCAATGTTCAGGTCAAAAAAAATAATTCTTGGAATATGATTGATCTTCAACAACCAAAAAAAATACTTACTTGGAATCATACTTTAAGACTGCAATATTTTGTATTGTAAAAGACAACCAGCCCCAGCAGTGCCCACATTCGTATAATCAATCCAAATATTTATAAATAAATAATTATGCTAGATATTGCAGAAATGTGCTAGATAATGCAGGATCCAGAAAAAGAAATACAGTGGTACTCAGACTAGCAATAATTCCTCGTTGCAATATTTTCATTGGCCTAAAATCTGCATAAAATTTGCCTAAATCTGCAACTGAAATCAACAGCTAATCATGTACCTATCGTGACACATTAGCCAATCAGCAGGCTCTGCACCAACAAGTCTACTGCCTACTGATTGGATGAATATTGTTGCATAATGGCATTGTACAATAGATTGTTTTTGTGTGCTTTATGTGGTCAGTCAGTAAAGAACAAAAAGTGATCTTGGATCATTGTCTATTTACTGCATATTAGCATACACACAGACTCTGACTGTACACTTATGCAACAACTTTATCTCCTGGTGGGGCATTCGCAAGGTCTGGCATACACCACCAGGGGTGTAGCTATAGAGGTCGCAGAGGGGCCTAATGGGGGCCTCAAAACACATCTGCCCCATAAGAGACCAGTATTTTAATTGGCACATGGGGCCCTGTTGCAGCTTTTGCATCAGGGCTCAGAAGCTACAAGCTATGCCTCCACCACAATATAGCATAGTTCCATATTGTGCTTAAAAGAATGCCCATTCCACATTACATTAAAAAAAATAAACCTCTACTTACCAACGGCACTCTCATGGTGTCTCGAGTGACCTGCTCCGCTTGGGCCCAGAAGGTCACTGCCCTCAGCCAATTACTGGCCACAGTGATGTCCCGCCTTAGCCAGCTATTGGCAGAGGGCAGTACGACACTCTTGGCCCTGACGTCACTCTGGGCCAAAGCTTCATGCTTTTTCACAGGAAGAGGATCGCAGCTAGGGACTGAAGTGGGACACCGGAGGCACCAGGAGCACCAAAGGTAAGTAAAAGTTTTTTCTTAATGTAATGTTGAATGGGCATTCTTTTAAAAAATACATAACTCTCCCACTGGAATAGTTTGGACATTTACACACAAAGCAATACAAGTTTATGATTATTTTTAATTATAGGTAAGAAATAAAATGGAGCAACTCACCAGGTGACTGCTGATAACAGAGTTCCTTTATTCTGGTAATACACAAACGTGCAGTACAGCATATGTGGGGAGACACTGAGAACGGCTAGGAGAAGGAAGGAGTGACATTTTGCACCTGACAGGTGCTTCTTCCGACTTCCTGCTGATGTAGCTCCACATCCTAAGTGCCTTTTAATACAGGTGAGGAGCAGATACCAGGGAAGGAGGGTAGGGGAGAAGTAGGTTGAAAAGGGAATTCTCATCCCAAAAAAACTGCAGAACGCCTTTTACCCCATAATCCAGAGCCAGCTAAGTGGTATATGATCCCTAAGGCCCACAAGTCGCTGACCTAGCCCCCTGGCAGGCCTATTTTTCACGGGGATTGGGTCAGCGACTGAACTCCTTTCCCAATAAGTTGATTGGCTACTACGCCCACTTTTGGCTAACACTGTAACATATATTAAAGACTAGCTGAGTACCCGGCGTTGCCCAGTTTTTCCTTCCTAATCCTTGTTGGGGAGGAAAATAAACAAAGGAGGAAGCTTTTGACTTCACAACCCTTCCTTCATATTGTTGTCATATCCCAACCCCATATCCCGACCTCCTATCCCGACTTCCTATCCCGTCATCCTATCTCGACCTCATATGCCATCCTCACATCTTGTCCTCATATCCCGACCTCTTATCCCATCCTCCTATCCCGTCCTCCTATCTCGACCTCCTATCCTGTCCTCCTATCTCGACCTCCTATCCCATCCTCCTATCTTGACCTCCTATCTCGACCTCCTATCTCGATCTCCTATCCCGACGATCTATCCTGACCTCCTATCCCGACCTCCTATCCCTTCCTCCTATCTTGACCTCCTATCCCGACCTCCTATCCAGTCCATCTATCCTGACCTCCTATCCCGACCTCCTATCCCGTCCTCCTATCCCATCCTCCTATCAAGACCTCCAATCCCGTCCTCCTATCTCGACCTCCTATCCCATCCTCCTATCTAGTCCATCTATCCCGACCTCCTATCTCAACCTCTTATCACGACCTCCTATCCGTCCTCCTATCTCGACCTCCTATCCTGACCTCCTATCTCGACCTCCTATCCCATCCTCCTATCTCGACCTCCTATCACGACCTCCTATCCCGTCCTCGTATCCCGTCCTCCTATCCCGACCTCCTATCCCGACCTGTAATATGTGTACCAGGTAGAGATGAGCGAACTTACAGTACATTCGATTCGTCACGAACTTCTCGGCTCGGCAGTTGCTGACTTATCCTGCATAAATTAGTTCAGCTTTCAGGTGCTCCGGTGGTCTGGAAAAGGTGGATACACTCCTAGGACTGTATCCACCTTTTCCAGCCCACGGGAGCACCTGAAAGCTGAACTAATTTATGCAGACTAAAGTCATCAACTGCCCAGCTGAGAAGTTCTTGGCGAATCAAATTTACTATAAGTTCACTCATCTCTAGTACCAGGTATTGAAATATCTCCAGCCGTACGGAAGTTATGTGGGAACATACATTTCCCATTGATTTGAATGGGACTTTAAACAAAAACCCCAACCCTCACAAATGGGGTAGTTAAGGGTTAAATTTACTATCCTATATTTTAAGTGGACATATAAGTAACATGTGACCAAGTATTATCGAAAAATCTCCAGCCATTTGGAAGTTATGCAGTAACATATATTTCCCATTGAATTGTATGGGACTTTAAACATAAACCCCGCCCCTGGCAAATGGGGGTGAGTAAGGGTTAAATCACCTATCCTATGTTTGTTGTTGACATATAAGTAACATGTGTGCCAAGTTTCATGTTAATATCTTTAGCCGTTTGGACGTGATGCTGGAACATACACACATACATACACACACACACACACGTTGAGTTTTATATATATATAGAGGGGCAGCATTTACTAAGGGGTTTAGTAATTTTTTTCTGACTATTTTTGGCGCAAAATTGTCGCAATTGCGCCTACCCTATTTTTTGTGCGACTTTCTCTAGCAAGAGCTAGAAAGTAAAAAAAAAAAAATTCCCGCTTAATTTACGCAAGTTTTCAGTTTTTACTTGCAGTGGTCAGGAATTTATTAACTGAGACAGTCGCAGTTGCGCAATAAACTGTCACAACGGCCGTAAAAATTTACTAAATTTACTCCAGCTCCAACATGGAGCAGGCAAAGCTACTGCCACCCAGGCTGCGACATGCTTTCTCCCTGCTACCCTCACTGCGCTACCGGGACACTACAGTGATTTACATCCCCCCTCTTTCACCTGCCAGCGCCACACAACTCCCATCTGTCTGCTGTTGCAAGACTACAAGTCCCAGCATGCCCTTACAGTGAGGTCACGCTGGGAGTTGTAGTCTTGTAGCAGCGGGAGCTGAGCGACGCGGGCGGGAGACAAGGGGGGGGATATCAGTGTGCCCATAAGTGAGGGTAGCGGGGAGGCCGTATGAGTAGCCCGGGCTCCTGCCCTGAGAGCCAAAAGCTTTGGCTGTCCAGGCATGCTGGGAGTTGTAGTCTTTCAACATCTGGAGGCACCCTGGTTGGGAAACACTGGCCTTAAACAGTGTTTCCCAACCAGGGTGCCTCCAGATGTTGCAAAACTACAACTCCCAGCATTGGGAAACACTGTGCCCGGCCTCCGCCCCACTTTACTGTAAGGGCATGCTGGGAGTTGTAGTTCTGCAGCTGGGGGAGGGGAACAAGCTTGTCACTTGCCCACACATCTCCTGCACCACACAACTACAACTCCCAGCATGTCCTTACTGTAAGGGCATGCTGGCAGTTGTAGTCGTGCGGGGCGAGAGATGTGTGAGCAGGGGATAATAAATGTACTAACCCATTTTTTTTTTCTTCTCATTTCAGATCCGTGTATCCTGTGGACTCCTTCGGATTCGGTGGACTACTTCGATGACCAGCGTTTTTCTTTGTTTGATTTTAATAAAATGGTTAACGAGGGCTTGTGGGGGAGTGTTTTTTGTAATACAATTTTTTTTAAAACCTGTTGTGTTTTTTCCTTACTTTACTAGATAGGCTTAGTAGTGGAGTCCATTACTAAGCTGGGCTTAGCCTTAGCCACACAAACAGCTAGAGCTAACCCCCTATTATTACCCCGGTACCCAACGCCACAGGGGTGCCGGGAAGAGCCGGCACCAACAGGCCTGGAGTGTCAAAAATGGCGCTCCTGGGCCTAGGCGGTAACAGGCTGGCGTTATTTAGGCTGGGGAGGGCCAGAAACAATGGTCCTCGCCCACCCTGGTAATGTCAGGCTGTTACTGTTTGGTTGGTATTTGTCTGAGAATGAAAATAGGGGGGACCCTATGCGTTTTTTTTTTTAAATAAATAATTAAATATAAAAAAAAAAACACGCTCCGGGCCTGTTGGTACCAGCTCTTCCCGGCACCCCTGTGGTGTTGGGTACCAGGGTAATAATTGGGGGTTAGTGCTAGCTGTTTTTGTGGCTAACGCTAAGCCCGGCTTAGTAATGGACTCCGTCTATAAGATAGCTTCCACTACTAAGCCTGTCTAGTAAAGTAAAAAAAAAAAAACACAACAGGTTTAAAAAAAAAATTATTACAAAAAAAACACTCCCCCACAAGCCCTCGTTAACCATTTTATTAACATCAAGCAAAGAAAAACGCTGGTCGTCGAAGTAGTCCACCGAATCCGAAGGAATCCACAGGATACACGGATCTGTAGAAGAAGTAACAAAAAAAAAGTGTAAGTACATTTAGGGAGAAAAAAACTGTGTTAAAAAAATGTAATAAACACACACACACACTAAATGCCGTTTACCACTATTCTGAGCCATGACTACAATTTAGTTATTGAATTATTTAGATGTGGTGAAAAAGCTAAAAAAAAAAAACTCAAAAACAAAAGATCCAGAAGGAAACCTAGCAGCCAAACCTATTCAGACAGCAGGAAAGAGGAACAGACTATTTTTTCTACTACATCAAGTAAATTTCCCACTTTTGCCTAGGTGTGCCAAATTTATTAATGCCATGCAACAATTTAGTAAATTTGTCGCACATAGTAAAAAATGAAGTAGAAATAAACAAGGTAAAAACCAGACTACATAGTAAAAGATTAGTAAATGCCCCAAATAGATATCAGTGACCTCATTAGACATCTTGCCTCCTTTAGATGACGGCCAGGATACAAATGAGCAACTGTGGCCATTGAGAGCCTGTGCACCTGCATCCCTTTGGATGCGGGTGTACAGGCTATATGCCATTTTTTTTTACTAAAACGGACAAGACCCAGGATTTCATAGACTTAATTTGTGAAGCTCTCACTTTCATCTTAAAATAACAATTCATTCAGTTACGGGACCCAATGGTAAGGACAAATTGTTGGTACCGCTATGGGTATTGCCGTATCCTGTACATTTTCAAATCTATTCATTGAGAGTGAATTTGTTCTTTCTACTACCAACCCTTATATATGCAACATCAAGCTGTTCATAAGTTATGTAGATTATGTGGTGATAGCATAGGAAGGTTCAGTTAAAACCATTGATGCATTCATTTATCATCTCAACAGTGTAAATACTTGGAATATGAAGTTCACTGCTACAAGTCTAGTGTTGAGCGGCATAGGCCATATTCGAATTCGCGAATATTCGCGAATATATGGACGAATATTTGTCATATATTCGTGAATATTTGCATATTCGTAATATTCTCGTTTTATTTTCGCAAATGCGAAAATTCGCGTATGCGGAAATTAACATATGCGAAAATTAACATATACAAAAATTAGCATAAGCGAAAATTCGCACACCAGTCTCACACAGTAGTATTAGAGCCTTCTTTACACCACACAAGCTGGAAGCAGAGAGGGATGATCACTGTGATGTGTACTGTGGGGAAAAAAAAAAACGAATATTCATAATTACGAATATATAGTGCTATATTCGCAAATATTCGTGAATATGCGATATTCGCGAATAAAATTCGCATTGCGAATATTCGTGAGCAACACTAGCTACAACTAGTGACACACAAATAGAATTCCTTGACACTATAATCAAGATAGAGAATGATTGTCAATAATAGGGTATAGAGAAGAAATAGCGAGGAGCACTTTACTTCACTTCCATAGTTCAAATCCGTATCATGCAAAGAAAGGATTGCCATGTAGTCAATTTATTAGAATTAAAGAGCACCTCTCATGATTTGTTACATTTTAAAATCCTCCCAGTTCACTGCCCCCATCATGATAAACCATCCACAGCCTTTATTTTTATTATTTGTTCATTTTCTACCTTGATATTGCTATGTATTTTCTGCTCAGTCAGATCCACAGAACAGGAAGGGGTGTTACCCAGCAGGTGTGACATCATCTGAAGCCATACAGGGGAGAACTTCCTCCCTCACTTCCTTCCTCGCTACACACAGCCCAGAGAAGTTCAGTGAGTGAGATGAGCTGCACACACACACCCTAAGCATTTCCTGTTTTTAGACTTCTGCCAGGCCAGCAGGAGTCCAAAGTCTGTGCAAAGGATAGGGGGAAATATGCTCTAAAAAGGTAGGGAGACACCTAGTGGCAGCTTTTTTAAACACAAATAAGGCATAGAAAACTTTTTTTTTTTTAAAACAAAGTACATTAGTAAGATTTTTTATGTACCATAAGGAGTGCAATAGCAAAACATTTTTTAATGAGAGTGCCCATTTAAATGTATCAATGGACGGCTTAGTAATGGACTCCGTCTATAAGATAGCTTCCACTACTAAGCCTGTCTAGTAAAGTAAAAAAAAAAAAACACAACAGGTTTAAAAAAAAAATTATTACAAAAAAAACACTCCCCCACAAGCCCTCGTTAACCATTTTATTAACATCAAGCAAAGAAAAACGCTGGTCGTCGAAGTAGTCCACCGAATCCGAAGGAATCCACAGGATACACGGATCTGTAGAAGAAGTAACAAAAAAAAAGTGTAAGTACATTTAGGGAGAAAAAAACTGTGTTAAAAAAATGTAATAAACACACACACACACTAAATGCCGTTTACCACTATTCTGAGCCATGACTACAATTTAGTTATTGAATTATTTAGATGTGGTGAAAAAGCTAAAAAAAAAAACTCAAAAACAAAAGATCCAGAAGGAAACCTAGCAGCCAAACCTATTCAGACAGCAGGAAAGAGGAACAGACTATTTTTTCTACTACATAAAGTAAATTTCCCACTTTTGCCTAGGTGTGCCAAATTTATTAATGCCATGCAACAATTTAGTAAATTTGTCGCACATAGTAAAAAATGAAGTAGAAATAAACAAGGTAAAAACCAGACTACATAGTAAAAGATTAGTAAATGCTCCAAATAGATATCAGTGACCTCATTAGACATCTTTCCTCCTTTAGATGACGGCCAGGATACAAATGAGCAACTGTGGCCATTGAGAGCCTGTACACCTGCATCCCTTTGGATGCGGGTGTACAGGCTATATGCCTTTTTTTTTTACTAAAACGGACAAGACCCAGGATTTCATAGACTTAATTTGTGAAGCTCTCACTTTCATCTTAAAATAACAATTCATTCAGTTACGGGACCCAATGGTAAGGACAAATTGTTGGTACCACTATGGGTATTGCCGTATCCTGTACATTTTCAAATCTATTCATTGAGAGTGAATTTGTTCTTTCTACTACCAACCCTTATATATGCAACATCAAGCTGTTCATAAGTTATGTAGATTATGTGGTGATAGCATAGGAAGGTTCAGTTAAAACCATTGATGCATTCATTTATCATCTCAACAGTGTAAATACTTGGAATATGAAGTTCACTGCTACAAGTCTAGTGTTGAGCGGCATAGGCCATATTCGGATTAGCGAATATTCGCGAATATATGGACGAATATTTGTCATATATTCGTGAATATTTGCATATTCGTAATATTCTCGTTTTATTTTCGCAAATGCGAAAATTTGCGTATGCGGAAATTAACATATGCGAAAATTAACATATACAAAAATTAGCATAAGCGAAAATTCGCACACCAGTCTCACACAGTAGTATTAGAGCCTTCTTTACACCACACAAGCTGGAAGCAGAGAGGGATGATCACTGTGATGTGTACTGTGGGAAAAAAAAAAACGAATATTCGTAATTACGAATATATAGTGCTATATTCGCAAATATTCGTGAATATGCGATATTCGCGAATAAAATTCGCATTGCGAATATTCGTGAGCAACACTAGCTACAACTAGTGACACACAAATAGAATTCCTTGACACTATAATCAAGATAGAGAATGATTGTCAATAATAGGGTATAGAGAAGAAATAGCGAGGAGCACTTTACTTCACTTCCATAGTTCAAATCCGTATCATGCAAAGAAAGGATTGCCATGTAGTCAATTTATTAGAATTAAAGAGCACCTCTCATGATTTGTTACATTTTAAAATCCTCCCAGTTCACTGCCCCCATCATGATAAACCATCCACAGCCTTTATTTTTATTATTTGTTCATTTTCTACCTTGATATTGCTATGTATTTTCTGCTCAGTCAGATCCACAGAACGGGAAGGGGTGTTACCCAGCAGGTGTGACATCATCTGAAGCCATACAGGGGAGAACTTCCTCCCTCACTTCCTTCCTCGCTACACACAGCCCAGAGAAGTTCAGTGAGTGAGATGAGCTGCACACACACACCCTAAGCATTTCCTGTTTTTAGACTTCTGCCAGGCCAGCAGGAGTCCAAAGTCTGTGCAAAGGATAGGGGGAAATATGCTCTAAAAAGGTAGGGAGACACCTAGTGGCAGCTTTTTTAAACACAAATAAGGCATAGAAAACTTTTTTTTTTTTAAAACAAAGTACATTAGTAAGATTTTTTATGTACCATAAGGAGTGCAATAGCAAAACATTTTTTAATGAGAGTGCCCATTTAAATGTATCAATGGACGGCTTAGTAATGGACTCCGTCTATAAGATAGCTTCCACTACTAAGCCTGTCTAGTAAAGTAAAAAAAAAAAAAACACAACAGGTTTAAAAAAAAAATTATTACAAAAAAAAACACTCCCCCACAAGCCCTCGTTAACCATTTTATTAACATCAAGCAAAGAAAAACGCTGGTCGTCGAAGTAGTCCACCGAATCCGAAGGAATCCACAGGATACACGGATCTGTAGAAGAAGTAACAAAAAAAAAGTGTAAGTACATTTAGGGAGAAAAAAACTGTGTTAAAAAAATGTAATAAACACACACACACACTAAATGCCGTTTACCACTATTCTGAGCCATGACTACAATTTAGTTATTGAATTATTTAGATGTGGTGAAAAAGCTAAAAAAAAAACCTCAAAAACAAAAGATCCAGAAGGAAACCTAGCAGCCAAACCTATTCAGACAGCAGGAAAGAGGAACAGACTATTTTTTCTACTACATAAAGTAAATTTCCCACTTTTGCCTAGGTGTGCCAAATTTATTAATGCCATGCAACAATTTAGTAAATTTGTCGCACATAGTAAAAAATGAAGTAGAAATAAACAAGGTAAAAACCAGACTACATAGTAAAAGATTAGTAAATGCTCCAAATAGATATCAGTGACCTCATTAGACATCTTTCCTCCTTTAGATGACGGCCAGGATACAAATGAGCAACTGTGGCCATTGAGAGCCTGTACACCTGCATCCCTTTGGATGCGGGTGTACAGGCTATATGCCTTTTTTTTTTACTAAAACGGACAAGACCCAGGATTTCATAGACTTAATTTGTGAAGCTCTCACTTTCATCTTAAAATAACAATTCATTCAGTTACGGGACCCAATGGTAAGGACAAATTGTTGGTACCACTATGGGTATTGCCGTATCCTGTACATTTTCAAATCTATTCATTGAGAGTGAATTTGTTCTTTCTACTACCAACCCTTATATATGCAACATCAAGCTGTTCATAAGTTATGTAGATTATGTGGTGATAGCATAGGAAGGTTCAGTTAAAACCATTGATGCATTCATTTATCATCTCAACAGTGTAAATACTTGGAATATGAAGTTCACTGCTACAAGTCTAGTGTTGAGCGGCATAGGCCATATTCGAATTCGCGAATATTCGCGAATATATGGACGAATATTTGTCATATATTCGTGAATATTTGCATATTCGTAATATTCTCGTTTTATTTTCGCAAATGCGAAAATTCGCGTATGCGGAAATTAACATATGCGAAAATTAACATATACAAAAATTAGCATAAGCGAAAATTCGCACACCAGTCTCACACAGTAGTATTAGAGCCTTCTTTACACCACACAAGCTGGAAGCAGAGAGGGATGATCACTGTGATGTGTACTGTGGGAAAAAAAAAAACGAATATTCGTAATTACGAATATATAGTGCTATATTCGCAAATATTCGCGAATATGCGATATTCGCGAATAAAATTCGCATTGCGAATATTCGTGAGCAACACTAGCTACAACTAGTGACACACAAATAGAATTCCTTGACACTATAATCAAGATAGAGAATGATTGTCAATAATAGGGTATAGAGAAGAAATAGCGAGGAGCACTTTACTTCACTTCCATAGTTCAAATCCGTATCATGCAAAGAAAGGATTGCCATGTAGTCAATTTATTAGAATTAAAGAGCACCTCTCATGATTTGTTACATTTTAAAATCCTCCCAGTTCACTGCCCCCATCATGATAAACCATCCACAGCCTTTATTTTTATTATTTGTTCATTTTCTACCTTGATATTGCTATGTATTTTCTGCTCAGTCAGATCCACAGAACGGGAAGGGGTGTTACCCAGCAGGTGTGACATCATCTGAAGCCATACAGGGGAGAACTTCCTCCCTCACTTCCTTCCTCGCTATACACAGCCCAGAGAAGTTCAGTGAGTGAGATGAGCTGCACACACACACCCTAAGCATTTCCTGTTTTTAGACTTCTGCCAGGCCAGCAGGAGTCCAAAGTCTGTGCAAAGGATAGGGGGAAATATGCTCTAAAAAGGTAGGGAGACACCTAGTGGCAGCTTTTTTAAACACAAATAAGGCATAGAAAACTTTTTTTTTTTTAAAACAAAGTACATTAGTAAGATTTTTTATGTACCATAAGGAGTGCAATAGCAAAACATTTTTTAATGAGAGTGCCCATTTAAATGTATCAACAGTACAGAAAAAGAGTATAAGGAACAGGCTGAGGAACTCAAAATATGGCTGAGAGTAAGACAACACCCAGAACACATCATACAAGAGGCAAACCAAAAAGCAGAAAAATTTAAATTACTAAATTTACTCAAACCCCAAAAACAACACAGGAACACGACAAAAAAAAAAGAAACAAGTTACATTCTCATTCAATAATACTCCTCTTAAAGGGGTACTCCACCCCTAGACATCTTATCTCTCATCCAAAGGATAGGGGATAAATATCTGATCGCGGGGGTCCAGCCACTGGGGCACCCTGCGGTCATCACTGCACAGAGCAAACTTGTTCTGTTTGTAATGACGGGCGATACAGGGATCGGAGCATTGCAACATCACGGCCCCACCACCTCATGACATCACGGTCTGCCCCCTCAATGCAAGTCTATGGGAGGGGGCTTGATGGCCACCACGCCCCCTCCCATAGACTTGTATTGAGGGGGGCGGACAGTGACATCACGATGGGTTAGGCCATGACGGCACGAGGGGGTGGAGCCATGATGTTACAATGCTCCGGGCCCAGTATCGCCCGTCATTACACACAGAGTGAGTTTGCTCTTACGTGTGAACAGAGACGGTTACCTTGTACAGATCGAAATAAGATGAATAATTAGATGCAATGTGCTTGGACCCCTAGGACTGAACGACCATGATTCCTATGATTGTTGTTGATTTTAACTTGTTTTTATGCTGAATTGAATACACGGGTGTCAATATCTCCTCTCCTCCCACTCTTCCCCCCCTCTCCCCCCACTCTACCCCCCCTCCCCTCTCCCCCACTCTACCCCCCACTCCCCCCACACTCCCCTCTCCCCCCACTCCCCCTCTCCCCCCACTCCCCCCCACCTCCCCCCACTCCCCTCTCCCCCCCACTCTCCCCCACCTCCCCTCTCCCCCCACTCTCCCCCCACTGCCCCCACTCCCCTCTCCCCCCACTCCCCTCTCCCCCCACTCCCCCCCCACTGCCCCCACTCCCCCCCCCACTGCCCCCACTCTCCCCCCACTCCCCTCTCCCCCACCTCCCCCCTCCCCTATCAGATCGCTGCTGGGGAGCCCCTGGGATCGCTGTTGCGGCACTGCGCTATCATTGCTGCACAGAGCGAGTTCGCTCTGTGCGTAATGACGGGCGATACAGGGGACGGAGCAGCGTGACATCATGGCTCCGCCCCTCGTGACACCGCCACACCCCCTCCCAGACTTGTATTGAGGGGGCGGGCCGTGACATCACGAGGGGTGGAGCCGGGACGTAATGATGCTCAGGCCCCTGTATTGCCCGTCATTACGTGCAGAGCGAACTCGCTTTGTGCAGTAATGATAGCGCAGTGCTGCAGCGGCGATCTCGGGGCTCCCCCACAACGGGACCGCAGTGATCTGACATCTTATCCCCTATCCTTTGGTACAATTTTGTTAATTTTATGAAAAACAAAATATTGTGAAAATTTTTAAAAATGCTTTCTTTTTAGATTAGAAATTTTTGACATTGCATTTATGGCGTACACTGTGTGGTGAAAATTATCTTATCTATATTCTGTGTGTCAGTATGACACTCAATTTATATTGTTTTTTGTGGGTGTTTTTTCCCCTTTTTTTGTGTTGCCTTGTTCTGACAACCATAACTTTTTTTCACTTTTCATATGACTGCATTATGTGAGGGCTAATTTTTTCGGGTCAAGTTGTACTTCTTATTGGTGCCTTATTTATTCCACTTTTTTGGAGGCAAGGTGACCAAAGTGAGCAATTATTGTGCTTTTTTTATTTATTTATTTTTTTATGGCATTCATCATGCGGGATAAAAAAAATAACATTATACTTTTAAAGCACAAATTGTTACGAACGTGGCTATACTTAGTTTTTTTTCTGTAATAATATAGGGCTTTATTGGGAAGAGTGCATTTATGTATTTTTTATACTTTATTGAAAAACATTTTATTTTGATACTTTTTACTTCTGATTGCTGTCATACTATACTGCAGTACATCTGTACTGCAGTATAGTATAACTGTCAATATAGACTGACAGTTCGCCTGTGAGACTCAGCTTATGGCTGAACCTCATAGGCTTCCATACTTGGCAGAAGGAGGCCGTTATGTGGTGTCTCGGGGTGCAAAGGTGAGGTGCATGGGGCAGATATTGTAGCCCAGGGGAAAGGTGTTATTAACCCCTAAATGTTCATGACATCAGGGCGTGGTTTTCCCGGTAACCATCCAAACGGCAGTACCGCTATCCCAAGGTTAGGTAGGGCAATAATAGTCCAAGACAAGGTTAGGGTTAACGGTAGCTTTAATGAGGTAGACAGATGGAAACAGTCTTTACAGCTAGGCCAGGATCCCAGAGAGGTGGCCAGTAACACAGAAGGACCTCGCAGCTTGCTGGGACTTGTAGTGACTTTGACAGACTTTAGGACAGCCACGCTGGCTATAATAGACTTGACTTGACTATAGACTTGACATAGAAGACTTGACTTACTGGCATGTGGCTGTAGGTAAGCTTGAGGCCTCCAGATATGATGGACATTAGCTCTGAGACGTCTGGTCTTTACTGTGCCTCAGGATCCAGAGAGATAAGAGAGAGATTGTAATGACTGCCCCTCTTATAAAGGGGGGCTGAGCCAGAACAGTGACAGGAACCTTCTTTTAGAAAAAAAACAGACGCAATCCAGCATCACTACAATAATAACACATGCAAGTCAGTGTGCAGCCACAACTCAGCTAAAGGGCAGAGGAAGTACATCCCAAGAGGAAGACTAAACATCATAGCAGCATCATGATGCGGTCCCCCCTCCTCTTCAGGACAGGTATGTGATCAACAAGAACAAATTTCAGGTCACCTTCTTTGACCTCAACGAGACAGGGAGATCCAAACAGCATTTCCTCATAGTCTGTCTATGTTGGTTAAAGTGGACCTTAATTTTGCTTGAGGTTTCGCCTACATAGATAAGTTGGCATAGACATAGAAGTATATAAACAATAAAACTAGACATTCGTGTTAAGTAATGTCTGATTTTGTTTTCTTTGTGGTTAAAGGGGTGTCTGAAGGCAGAGCCTTTCAACATCCTAGGACATGGGATGCAGTTACAAGCATGGAACCCTTGTTTTGTTTTTAAATGAAATGTATGGCTGTACCAGTCAGTCGCTTAAATTGGAAGGTATTTTGTAGGAGATCAGTGGAGTAGTTAGAATTTCTGATGTCAGGACAATTCAGTTAGAATTTCTGGTATTTCAGGATAATTTGTCGTAATATATTCCAGTATTTGTTTATCACACGTGCAATCTGTGATAACAGGTTGTAATAGATTGAAACAAACGTTGAGTGGGACAGACTCATTTTTTGGCTTGTTATGGCTCAGACCTTCTCTGTCCATGAAATTAACTTGTTTTTTACATTGGACCAACAATCTAGGATAACGCTGTAAAAATTTGGAAACCATCTTGTCCAGAGCTGGTTGAACATTATCATCCTGGCTAATGAAGCATCGTGCCTACAACATCTGACTGATGGGGAAGTAATGTAGCATAAGAAGGAGATAGCAACTAATCAAATGAAGAATTAGGGGATTAGGTGGAAAAATCTGTGACAAAATGATCATTTGTAATCAATACCAAGGTATCAAGAAATTGAATATATTCCCTAGAGAACGTTAAGATGAGTTAGATGTTTGCAAATGTATAAAAGTCATATACAGTAGTTGTGCCTCAGTGCCCATCCAGATGAGAAACACATCATGTATGTATCGCCACCATCCCAGCACATGGCCGAAGTGGTGCGACATATAAATGTGTGTTTCCTCCAGCGAGGCCAACTCAACTCAAGAAGCGATAAGATATAATTAGTATTGTGTGTAAAAAAAATCTGAACAAATAGCTTCTCTAACTGCATATAGTTCTTGACCATGAGAAATGGACATATACAAGAGTGCCAACTGTTGCCATCAACGTCTCAACCTTTTTTTTAATAAAATCTGTCTCTCTAAGAAAGAGTTGGAGAGAGGAAAAAAACAAACAGGGGGTGCTCCCTTGTGTAGTATATCAGTTGGTGTGCAAAACCTCCACCACACCAAAGTAATATACTGACCTTAAAGAGTTGAAAAAGTGGCAGGTTCAACTCAAATATTGGGACCAGATGGGATGATAGAGCTGCTGCACTCCGACCCTATCCTACTCCCAGATGGAATGGATAAACAAAAGAGGGATGGAAGAAACCAAGCAAAAAGTGGTCTAGGAGGCGCTGTTCAGTGTAAAGGTAATTATGACCACAAGCAAGCACAGGACAACATGTAGTTTTATTTTGTACAATTTGGACAATGCATTTTGGCACTGTACTGTGCCTTCCTCAGGTCCACCAGATATACCCCAGAGGACTGTGAAAACAAACCAGGGTGCTGGTATAATGATTCTGGTGAGATTCTGTGCTGCCGAGGGAGATAAAATAAACAATTCAGTATAGGAGACATTTATGGTCCCTAATTATTTTTTGGAGGGCAACTTGGGTTGAACCATTTTCATCTCCCTTTGTCCCCTGGTTTTAATGGGACCTTCCATGGCAACTGCCTTGTCAGAAATCATAATATTACAACCCTTCTTAGCATCAATCTTAGAATCTCTATTCTTTCAAATAGATAGATAGATAGATAGATACCTTTGTAAGGCTAGGATTCCACTTGTTTTTTTTTCTGCCAGTTTTTGGAATACTGCCACTGCAGTTTTTGAGCCAAAGCCAGAAGTGTATTCAAAAGGAATAGGACATATAAAGGAAGGACTTATACTTCTCCTCCCTTATGGATCCACTTCTGACTTTGGCTCAAAAACTGCAGTGGCAGAAATCCAAAAACTGCCAGAAAAAAAACCAAGTGGAATCCTAGCCTAAAAAGAATATGGTCATCTGAATTTAGGTATAAACTTCATAACTATTTCAGGGCATGCTTTATGTTTAAAAAACAAAACAAAACATTAAATGTCACTGTCTGTCAAAAAACCTCCCCCAATCTGATAGTCCATGCGATAAATAAGTAAATGAATACATAATATACTATATAGTTAGATAGATTTAAAGTGAATTATTAGTTTTAACTTTATATGTGATTTATATTTTCAGAATATATGCAGTCATAAATGGATTTTCTTTTAAATTAACATTTTGTGCATGTTCTATAAACACTATATATATATATATATATATATATACACACACACACATAGTCATGGCACCCCTGAAATTTTTCTAGACAATTAAGTATTTCTCACAGAAAAGGATTGCAGTAACACATGTTTTACTATACACGTTTATTCCCTTTGTATGTATTGGAACTAAACAAAAAAAAAAGAGAGGAAAAAGAGCTAATTATATAATGTCACACCAAACTCCAAAAATGGTCTGGACAAAATTATTGGCACCCTTTCAAAATTGTGGGAAAATAAAATTGTTTCAAGCATGGGATGCTCCCTTAGGGTACGTTCCCACACGGCGTATTTTGCTGCGTATTTGCTGCGTATTTGGTGCTGCGTATTTTCCTACCCATTGACTTCAACAGAGAAAATAAAATACGCAGCAGCAAATACGCCGTGTGGGAATGTACCCTTAACCTCTTCAGGACATCGGGCGTATGGATACGCCCTGAATCCCGAGTCCTTAAAGGGGTACTCCGGTGAAAACCTTTTTTCTGGTGGCAGAAAGTTAAACATATTTGTAAATTACTTCTATAAAAAAATCTTAATCCTTCCTGTACTTATTAGCTTCTGAATACTACAGAAGAAATTCTTTTCTTTTTGGAATGCTCTCTGATGACATCACGAGCACAGTTCTCCCTGCTGATGTTATTATAATAATGACGCTTTATTTATTGTTGTCCTTAGTGGGACAATGGTTGCATGGTTGCTAAAATGGACAGAGATGTCAGCAGAGAGCACTGTGTTCGTGATGTCATCAGTGTTCCAAAAAGAAAGGAAGTTCCTCTGTAGCATTCAGCAGCTAATAAGTACTGGAAGGATTAAGATTTTTTAATAGAAGTAATTTACAAATATGTTTAACTTTCTGCCGCCAGTTGATTTAAAAGAAAAAAGATTTTCACCAGAGTACCCCTTTAAGGACCGAGGGCGTATCCATACGCCCGTGGGAATTCCGGCCCCCACCGCTAGCCGGTTGGGGACCGGAGCCGGATGCCTGCTGAAATCGTTCAGCAGGCATCCCGGCATATCGCCCAGGGGGGTCATTATGCCCCCCCATGTCGGCGATCGCCGCAGATCGCTGGACAATTCAGTCCAGCGATCTGCGGCGATTCCGGGTCAATCGGGTCTCCAGTGACCCGGTGACCCGGAATTACTGGCTGTTCGGGGCCGTCTCTGACGGCCCCGAACAGCCAGAGCCTGCAGGGGTGAGGTGGCACTGGTGCCACCTCACGATCGCCCTGATTCGTCGGCCAACCAATCAGGGCGCCTGCTGCGGGTGTCACTCCCGCACCCGCTCCGCCCCTCTTCCGGAGGACGTGAGCGGGTGCGGGACGTGCACCCCGGGTGCTGGGGACCCCGATCCCCGGCGCCCCTGTTGGGATCGGGGCCCCAGGAGCAGCTGCGGCGGCGGGACTGACCTGCAGCGTCTGGATCGTTGGAGGTAAGTGACAGCCTCCTGCTGTTGCTTAGCAACAGCTCCCAGCATGCAAAAAGGGCATGCTGGTAGCTGTAGTTATGCAACAGCAGGAGGCAGACCACCACAACTCCCAGCATTCCCTTATGGGCATGCTGGGACTTATGGTTTTGCAACAGCTGGAGGCACATTCTTTCTATGGAAAAGTGTACCTTCAGCTGTTGTCTAACTACAACTCCCAGCTTGCACAAACAGCTAAAGTGCATGCTGGGAGTTGTAGTGGTGCATCTTCTGTTTGCATAACTACAACTCCCAGCATGCCCGTTGGCTGTCGGTGACTGCTGAGAGTTGTAGTTTTGCAACAGCTGAAGGCACACTGGTTGTGAAACTCAGAGTTTTTTTTTACCTAACTCAGTGTTTCACGACCGGTGTGCCTCCAGCTGTTGCAAACTACAACTCTCAGCAGTCACCGTACACCATGCACCGTACATGCTGGGAGTTGTAGTTTTGCAACAGCTGGAGGCACACTGGTTGTGAAACACTGAGTTAGGTCACAAACTCAGTGATACATAACCAGTGTGCCTACATTTGTTGCAAAACTGCAACTCTCAGCAGTCACCGACAGCCAACGGGCATGCTGGGAGTTGTAGTTATGCAACAGCTGGATGTCCCCCCCCCCCCCCCCCAATGTGAACGTACAGGGTACACTCACATGGGTGGAGGATTACAGTAAGTATCTGGCTGCAAATTTGAGCTGCCGCAAACTTTCTGCTGCAGCTCAAATTGCCAGCGAGAAACTACTGTGAACCCCCGCCCGTGCGACTGTACCCTAAAAACACTACACTAACACAAAAAATAAAATAAAATGTAAAAAACACTATGTATACACATACCCCTACACAGCCCCCCTCCCCTCCCCAATAAAAATGAAAAACGTCTGGTACGCCACTGTTTCCAGAACGGAGCCTCCAGCTGTTGTAAAATAACTCCCAGTATTGTCGGACAGCCGTTGACTTTCCAGGCATGCTGGGAGTTTTGCAACAGCTGGAGGCACCCTGTTTGGGAATCACTGGCGTAGAATACCCCTATGTCCACCCCTATGCAATCCCTAATTTAGGCCTCAAATGCGCATGGCGCTC
This sequence comes from Hyla sarda, assembly GCF_029499605.1. NCBI lineage: Eukaryota > Metazoa > Chordata > Amphibia > Anura > Hylidae > Hyla > Hyla sarda. The sequence goes on along the minus strand of NC_079189.1, from coordinate 286,668,006 downwards.
TCACTTTGGAGCCCTGCCGTATTTCAAGGCAACAGTTTAGGGTCACATATGGGGTATCGCCGTACTCGGGAGAAATTGTGTTACAAATTTTGGGGGGTATTTTCTGCTTTTACCCTTTTTAAAAATGTAAAATTTTTGGGAAAACAAGCATTTTAGGTAAAAAAAAATTTTTTTTTTTACATATGCAAAAGTCGTGAAACACCTGTGGGGTATAAAGGTTCACTTAACCCCTTGTTACGTTCCCCGAGGGGTCTAGTTTCCAAAATGGTATGCCGTGTGGGGTTTTTTTTGCTATCCTGGCACCATAGGGGCTTCCTAAATGCGGCATGCCCCCAGAGAAAAATTTGCGTTCAAAAAGCCAAATGTGACTCCTTCTCTTCCGAGACCTGTAGTGCGCCAGCAGAGCACTTTTCACCCCCATATGGGGTGTTTTCTGAATCGGGAGAAATTGGGCTTCAAATTTTTAGGGGTATTTTCTGCTATTACCCTTTTTAAAAATAAAAAATTTTTGTGAAAACAAGCATTTTAGGTAAAAATTATTTTTTTTTTTTTACATTTGCAAAAGTCGTGAAACACCTGTGGGGTATTAAGGTTCACCTTATCCCATGTTACATTCCCCGAGGGGTCTAGTTTCCAAAATGGTATGCCATGTGGTTTTTTTTTTGCTGTTCTGGCACCATAAGGGCTTCCTAAAGGTAACATGCCCCCCAAAAACCATTTCAGAAAAACGTACTCTCCAAAATCCCCTTGTCGCTCCTTCCCTTCTGAGCCCTCTACTGCGCCCGCTGAACACTTTACATAGACATATGAGGTATGTGCTTACTCGAGAGAAATTGGTCTACAAATACAAGTAAAAATTTTGTCCTTTTACCCCTTGTAAAAATTCAAAAATTGGGTCTACAAGAACATGTGAGTGTAAAAAATGAAGATTGTGAATTTTCTCCTTCACTTTGCTGCTATTCGTGTAAAACACCTAAAGGGTTAAAACGCTGACTGAATGTCATTTTGAATACTTTGGGGGGTGTAGTTTTTATAATGGGGTCATTTATGGGGTATTTCTAATATGAAGACCCTTCAAATCCACTTCAAACCTGAACTGGTCCCTGAAAAATACTGAGTTTGAAAATTTTGTGAAAAATCGGAAAATTGCTGCTGACCGTTGAAGCCCTCTGGTGTCTTCCAAAAGTAAAAACACGTCAATTTTATGATGCAAACATAAAGTAGACATATTGTATATGTGAACCAAAAAAAAATGTATTCGTAATATCCATATTCCTTACAAGCAGAGAGCTTCAAAGTTAGAAAAATGCTAAATTTTTAAATTTTTCATCAAATTTACGGATTTTTCACCAAGAAAGGATGCAAGTATCGACAAAAATTTACCACTATGTTAAAGTAGAAAATGTCACGAAAAAACAATCTCGGAATCAGAATGATAACTAAAAGCATTCCAGAGTTATTAATGTTTAAAGTGACAGTGGTCAGATGTGCAAAAAACGCTCCGGTCCTTAAGGCCAAAATGGGCTCCGTCCTGAAGGGGTTAAACTCACCTGGGGCAAGTAACAGGTGTGGGCAATATAAAAATACCACCTTAAAGCAAATAAAAAGGAGAGAAGTTCACTTAGTCTTTGCATTGTGTGTCTGTGTGTGCCACACTAAGTATGGACAACATATAAATAATCTCAAGGTTAAAAGTCTATCTCCAGAGGTCTAGATTTGCCTTTCTCCACAGTGCGCAACATTATCAAGAACTTTGAAACCCATGGCACTGTAGTTAATCTCCCTGGGTGTGACAGCAGAGAAAAATTTATGAAAGGTGTCAACGCAGGATAGTCCGGATGGGGAATAAGCAGCCCCAAACAAGTTCCAAAGATATTCAAGCTGTCTTGCAGGCTCAGGGAGCATCAGTGTCTGCGCAAATTATCCGTCATTACTTAAATGAAATGAAACGCTATGGCAGGAGACCCAGAAGGACCCCACTGCTAACATGGAGACATAAAAAAGCAAGACTACATTTTGCCAAAATGAACTTGAGTAAGCCAAAATCCTTCTGGGAAAATGTATTTTGGACAGATGAGACCAAGACAGAGCTTTTTGGTAAAGCACATGATTCCGAAAACGGAGTGAGTCCTACAAAGAAAAGAACAAGGTACCTACAGTGAAGTATGGCGGAGGTTCAATGATGTTTTGGGGTTGTTTTGCTGCCTCTGGCACTGGGTGCCTTGTGTGTGTTCAAGTCATCATGAAATCTGAGGATTACCAGCGGATTTTGGTTTGCACTGTACAGCCCAGTGTCAGAAAGCTGGGTTTGCGTCCAAGATCTTGGGTCTTCCAGCAGGACAATGACCCAAAACATATGTCAAAAAGCACCCAGAAATGGATGGCAACAAAGCGCTGGAGAGTTCTGAAGTGGCCTGCAATGAGTCCAGATCTAAATCCCATTGAACACCTGTGGAGAGATCTTAAAATTGCTGTTGGGAAAAGGCGCCCTTCCAATAAGAGAGACCTGGAGCAGTTTGCAAAGGAAGAGTGGTCCAACATTCCGGCTGAGAGGTGTAAGAAGCTTATTGATGGTTATAGGAAGCAGCTAATTTCAGTAATTTTTTCCAAAGGGTGTGCAACCAAATATTAAGTTAAGGGTGCCAATAATTTTTTCCAGGCCATTTTTGGAGTTTTGTGTGACATTATGTCCAATTTGCTTTTTTTCCTCCGTTTTTTGAGTTCCAACACACACAAAGGGAATAAACGTGTATAGTAAACGTGTTACTGCAATCCTTTTCTGTGAGAAATACTTCCTTTTCTAGAAGAATTTCTGGGGTGCCAACATTTTCGACCATTTCTATATATATATATATACATTCAACCTCGTGTTGTGACGGCAAAGATTGAGGTTTTTCTACAATTGTACATAAAAAAGCATGTCATCAATAATGAAAAGCAAATAACACATAGCACATATTGTTTAGGAACATAATGTATACACATATGAGAAAGTATACAGAATATGGCCAGAATACAATCATTAAATATTTCAGGTTTAAACAAAAGAGAATTGTTGCAGCAATACTAATATGTCATTGACATGCCAGTTACACATTAGTAATTATGGGATTATTCCTGTGATTTCTTTGAAGATTCATTTCATAAATGATTCTTTTCGGCATCACAAACATTGGCTTCAATTTCCACCAAAACAGACAGTAATCATAGCAGCAAGGCTGTACTCTACACCGATCCATGACATGCAGATAATTCCTAGCAAAGTGCAATTATCATGAGCTAATGCTTTCAGTTTGGCTTTAATTCCATGCAGTTAGGCTGATGAAGCAATTATTTCTGACAGCCCTTCAAACAAAGTCAGTGACTAATTTATTGTAGTCAGTCATCTGAATGGTAGAAATCCAGGACTAGATCTCTTAATTAGGGACTCACAGGCTTTTGCCCTCAAAATGTTTCCATGCCAAGTAAAAGTAATTATATAGGTTTGTAGAGAGGAGCACAGGCTACAAATATCAATTAAAGCAATATTACATTTATAAAACATTAAATAATAAAAAACAATATAGCTAAATTTAAGAACTTAAATAAGAATTCTAATTATAGTGGTAGGTATCCTACAGAGTCAAACAGATGCCAAGAATTAATAAAACAAAACCAATGTTACTGATGTATTTTTCTACCCCAGAGTTCATTGTAACACATGGTTTATGTATATTCACATATAAAGGAGAAAGTCATATTTTGAGGAATAAACTTATAAAGTCAGACTTTGAAACAAATCATGGCTGCTACATTCTTCCAAAAACAGTGCCACCCGTGTCCACAAGTTGTGTATCATATTTCAGCTCTACCCAATTCGCTTTAAGGTTAGAAAAAAACAAGTGGAAACCTAAACAGAAAACTGCCACTTCTTTTTGAAGCATTTTTTATTTATTTTTTCTGCAGTTTTTACTGCTAGGTTTTGGTTTTTTTTTACAGCTATTAGTGCACATCAGAAATGACATATACAAAATATATAAAGAGGAATTTACGTAGACCATCGTTTCTCTGGCAGTGCAGTGGCTGACCCATATGCCACTCTTAAATCTCCACAAGCTCCAAGATAGTGTAGATTTTACTTACAATTTATTTTAGCTCTCTGGTGTAAATTGTAATAAATTTAGTATCATAGGAAGTAATGCCCATTCCTCGCTCACTTTACACCCAAGCTCCACCCACTTGGTTGTACATTTATGTGCAAACCAGATTATGCAAATCCAGGCATGCTGTCTTTATGAATTGTCCCACTTAATAAATTACCAGACACTCAGTTCAATACCAACCTCACTTGGGTTACCTGCCACACTTTTATCAAGGTCCATTAAGAAAGAAAAAAAAAAAAAAAGACACTCAAATAACAGAATTACAAAAACTGCAGCTACAAAAGGTGTCTTCTCACATTGTCCCCTTCACATGGTCCCCACAAGCCTTAGCATTGTCTTTCACTTCTCAAGACTGAGATATCACTTGTGAGGCTCAACTTTGTTTCCTAGAGCTCCCCCAACAAGACTGGAGTGGAATCTGCAGACTGACGGCTGCCTCTCTATTTACTACATCACATTCTCCAACCCACTGGCCTCCATAATACAGGGTGGGCCATTTATATGGATACACCTTAATACAATGGGAATGGTTGGTGATGTTAACTTCCTGTTTGTGGCACATTAGTATATGTGAGGGGGGAAACTTTTCAAGATGGGTGGTGACCATGGCGGCCATTTTGAAGTCGGCCATTTTTAATCCAACTGTTGTTTTTCAATAGGAAGAGGGTCACGTGACACATCAAACTTATTGGGAATTTCACAAGAAAAACAATGATGTGCTTGGTTTTAACGTAACTTTATTGTTTCGTTATTTACACGTTTCTGACCACTTATAAAATGTGTTCAATGTGCTGCCCATTGTGTTGGATTGTCAATGCAACCCTCTTCTCCCACTCTTCACACACTGATAGCAACACCACAGGAGAAATGCTAGCACAGGCTTCCAGTATCCGTAGTTTCAGGTGCTGCAGAATGGGCAAAACAAAAATTGGAACAGGACCCTCAGTTTACGCAGAAGATTTTGTTCAGTGATGAGGCAAACTTTTATGTGAATGATGAAGTTAATAAACAAAACCACCGCTATTGGTCTGACTCTAACCCACATTGGATAGATCCCTCCAAGACTGTCAGAACACAAAAATTGATGGTATGGTGTGGTATATGGGGTTCAAAGATAGTGGGGCCATTCTTCATCAATGGAAACCTCAAGACCACTGGATATGCGAAATTGCTACATGATGATGTGTTTCCCTCTTTATGCACTAAAGCTGGCACGTTCCCTGAGTTTTTCCAGCAAGCCTGTGCTAGCATTTCTCCTGCGGTGTTGCTATCAGTGTGTGAAGAGTGGGAGAAGAGGGTTGCATTGACAATCCAACACAATGGGCAGCACATTGAACACATTTTATGAGTGGTCAGAAACTTGTAAATAACTCATGAAAGAATAAAGTTACGTTAAAACCAAGCACATCATTGTTTTTCTTGTGAAATTCCCAATAAGTTTGATGTGTCACATGACCCTCTTCCCATTGCAAAAACAAAAGTTGGATTCAAAATGGCCGACTTCAAAATGTCCGCCATGGTCAGCACCCATCTTAAAAAGTTTCCCCCCCACATATACTAATGTGCCACAAACAGGAAGTTAATATACCAACCTTTCCCATTTTATTAAGGTGTATCCATATAAATGGCCCACCCTGTACAACAATCTATCCAAGTGAAAAGTAGGAAAAATAAAATGTTTTACTTTGCATTTCATTTCAATGTCATAAAATCTATTCAGCCTAACGCGTTCTCTCTCTCTCTCTATACATTTATTTAGTGTGTATATACTAAAATATAAGCATTATCTTTAAAATTTAAAAAAAAATATATATTGAAAGGTTATTATACTCTCGCACTGTTAATAATACCATTGACTTCTAGTATCATTTGTCAGGATAAACAGTCATTCCACTACAACAGGGCTTTCCAGGCTTCTAGAATACACTTCCCCACATAGAATTACATATTCCAATTTACCTAATTCATGATGACCTTTATCTGGAACATCTCAGATAATACAAGATAATAATTAACTGTAGGCCAGGGCAGCTAACATCAATTCTGCTGCTTCTTATCAGCTTCACCTCTGTTAGATATGTTAGCAAGACTGAAATCCTTTAAAGTTAACACTATCTTCAAAGACCTTGATAAAACATGACGTATAAGGATAGTAGTACTTGTAGTGCTCGAAAGTTGTGAAAACACTTAAAAAAGAAAATGCAATGAAAAAGAAAAATGCAAAGAAAAATAACAACTACAGATGGTGAGTTACTTCTGATATAATGTCTGCACTAACCGGCATAATACACTGTCTACCCTATTGGCGTTTGGAATAATGGAAGTAGCGTGAAGCTTGGAGCTCTCATATGTAGGAGACATTTCAATCTAATACTGGTGGGTACCTGTGATAGTGAATCAGTTGTTAAGAAAGCAACAAGTAATGCTTCTCACCCCTTCGAACAAATCCGTAGCACCTGCGCAAGGACACGCCGGTCCCGCCCTTGGCTTTGTACAATAGTAAAAAGAAGAATTGTCCAGCGCTGGGTTTGCAGGTAAAAGCTTGCTTTTATTTAGAAAATCCAACAGAAACACCTGACAGAGGACAATGACTGACGCGTTTCGCACCTAGGTGCTTAATCGTAGACTACGATTAAGCACCTAGGTGCGAAACGTGTCAGACATTGTCCTCTCAGTTGTGTTGTATAAAGTATAAGGATAGTCCCAATATCTACTAGATGTAAATTAAGTCATCCCAGTTTCCAGTGCAACCGGCATGCTAAGATTAACAACAATTTGATAGGAATGGTGTACCATGTTGCATAATGTTTCTATGCATTGCTGCTTAAGTATTTCCTATGATCTGATCCTATACTTGACCGGGTCAATGGAACAAATGTGCACTGATCCAGAGCAGTCAGTATCCAAGCATTCAGTGTCAGTAATTGTCATTCAGTGTCAGTAGCTGTCTGAATTGTTATACCTTGTCACCTATAGGCCATAGGCTGGTTTTACACAAATGTATTACATGTGTATTTTCTGTCCACATTATGCTGAATTGACCCAAAATGACAGCTTTCACTGCAGGTCATGAGAAATGCAGTCAACCTGTAATACACTCCTGTTAAACCTGCTATGGCAGTGCTCACTTTCAAAGGGGTATTCCTGAGTTCAGACGAAAAACTGAAGGCTGCAGGGTCATTATACACAAAGCTGCCATATAACACTAATCCTACATCCTAAACAGGTATACTTACCTTTTGTCATACCTTTCCTCCCTATAGGATTCTTCTCAGCAAAGGAAGAGTAGACATGGCTACAACAGTAGGTTGTGGGGGTAACAGACGACAATTCCCATCCTGCACCTCTGTCATCTACTCTAGGCTGTACAACCTGTATACCCCTGATTGGCAGAGAATAAGTCTCCACACTATTGTACAGTTCTGGTACCTCACTGCTGAGCCTGGTGTTTTATAGACAAACAGTTTAGCCTTCTATAACTTCTATTGCTGCGAATGAGCATGTGCGACCAGTAGTGTTGCTCGCGAATATTCGCAATTCGAATATTATTCGCGAATATCGCATATTCGCGAATTCGCGAATTTCGCGAATATAGCGCTATATATTCGTAATTACGAATATTCGTTTTTTTTTTTTTTTTTTTCTTCACAGTACACATCACAGTGATCATCCCTCTCTGCTTCCAGCTTGTGTGGTGTAAAGAAGGCTGTAATACTACTGTGTGAGACTGGCGTGCGAAAATTCGCATATGCGAAAATTAGCATATGCTCATTTTCGCATATGCGAATTTCCACATATATTAATTTTCGCATGCGCGTATTTTCGCATACGCGAAAATAAAACGGGGATATAACGAATGTGCGAATATTCGCGAATATATGACAAATATTCGTCCATATATTCGCGAATATTCGCGAATTCGAATATGGCCTATGCCGCTCAACACTAGCGACCAGTAAAGATACAGCTGAGGCTTTTAAGAGGTTAATGACTGACAGTGTATACACTACAAAGTTATTGGAGAATTTCACCATGTGCAATAAATCTACAAGGGTGTGATTTTGCTGTGAATAGATTTTAGCTACATTGCTTTCCATTTTTACATCTGCAGATTCCATTCTTAAAGGGGTTCTCCACCATAAGGGGATTTTAGTACGTACCTGGCAGACAGTAATGGACATGCTTAGTAAGGATCTGCGCTTGTCTTGGGGATAAATGGCTATGTCTTGAGATTACCATAACACTGTGGCTAGCTTTTTGTGAACTTGTATTTCCTGTTTGATTTTTCTTTTTTTGCCTACAAATCCCACAATTCCATTTTCCTCCCTCCCACACATCAGCCACCCCACCCATTGAAACAAAAGGCCTGTGGTTTTCAATCAGGGTGCCAACAGCTGTTGCATTAGTTGCAGATTGAGCTCTCTCCCACCAAGCTATCACTCCACCCATTGAAGCAGACAGGCTCCCTGTCATCAGCTGACTAGTGAGTCAGGTCTCGTCCGCATTGCAACCTGGGAAAAATCTGAGACAACAGTCATTTTGTATGCTGGTTAAAATAAATATTGGGGTGAAAATCACAGAAGAATTGTGAGAAAACCGTCACACACAGGTGCAGACACTATATTATGAACTCAAATCCAAATATTAGAGAAGAAAGTACAGGCAACTCACCACATTGTAGTAACTTCGTGTTTATTACTGGGACATGCAGGTAAAGCGGCTCCACGCCACACCGGGATGCCGAACACTAGTGCGTTAACCGATGACAGCTGTTTCTTTCCGTTCAGGAACTTCAACAGATCGTCAACAGAGACGATCTGTTGAAGTTCCTGAACGGAAAGAAACAGCTGTCATCGGTTAACGCACTAGTGTTCGGCATCCCGGTGTGGCGTGGAGCCGCTTTACCTGCATGTCCCAGTAATAAACACGAAGTTACTACAACGTGGTGAGTTGCCTGTACTTTCTTCTCTAATTTTTGGATTTGAATTCACCTTGTTACTACTACAGTACATGAGCATCACCACACGAAGATACGCTGCTAGCTAGAGTGTGAACATAGACCATTCAAGGGAGAGCATAGAGGGAGAGCAGTGCCAGCACTTCACTTTCTGTTTTGAAGCCTTGTGACTATATTATGAACTACACTTACTTTACAGCCCCTGTAGCATAGTCAAATAAAAAAAATTAACGGAATACCCCTTTAAACCCCCCAACAACAAATCTGCACCAAAGTCTCCACAACTTGGTACAGGTTTACCAGGGGAAATGATGCAGATTTTATCATGCAGAAAAGTCTGCAGCATTTCCATCCCTTGTGGAATTACCAGACAGCTGTATTACCTATGACTCAAATGAATACAGATATTATAATACACATATATAATGTATATATATATATATATATATATATATATTTTTTTTTTACACACACCAACTGTAGATTAGGCCTGATACAATCATATATTTTATAGAGCCTATTCATCTGGCTAGCTGTACTATTTGCAGGACTTAAGGTAGGCATAGGTAGACATATAAAAGGTATATTAAAAAAATATTACATTAGGTATTGTCATTTTGAAGAGTGATGTGTAATGTATGATACAGCTGTATGTGATTGTTTGCCTCTTCAGTTACATACGTCTCCTCTTTGTAATATAAAAATGTGTAAATACAACATATGTAATTGACAAAGTTTTTTTTAAAGTGTTATAAAAAAAAGTTGCAATATCTTTGGCCACAGTGAAGACATGCAGCCCAAACCATGCACCCTGCATAACCATTGACCGCACTGTGTTGTCGGGGATTATTATCGCAGCCATTGTTGAACGCGTAGGACCATGTTTTTGGCTGTCCATCACAAAAGCTATGTGAACTGTGTCTTACATTGATCTTTTATAAATTCTTTGATTCACAGCCACATGGATTAACACTGAAAATACAGCTATGTGCCTGGATATTGCAATTCCTTCATCTCTGGTCATTTAAGTGCAATGAATTCTATCCTTGGTCATTTAAGTTCAGTGAGGTTGGATGAGAACATTGATAAAGAACTATTTTAAGGTCACTGTACATATTCTCAATGGGATTGGGGTCTGAGTATTGAGCAGGCTATTTCAGGGCATTTATCTAAAGACACTTTCATGTGGCTTCTGCTGGATGTTTGGCATGAGTATACTGCTGGAATATAAATACTTTCCTCGATTTTTCTGTAAGATTTATATATTCTTTGCTTTGTTACCTAAGCCCTCTGTGAGTGAAGTCTCCTCCTCGCACTGTGCTCCTGCCACTATATCTACAGTAGGGTGATATACGACATAGTTGTTATTAAATGATACATTGTGGCAGCTAAAGATGTTTCATTTTGGTTTCATTACAACATACAATCTTCTTCCACTTTCCTTTAAAGTCTCTCTTATCAATCTTGACATCCTCAAGGGAAGATCTAATCTAAACGCCATCAACAATGGTCTTTCTTTCATTACAGAGCCTTGTATAAATAAGTAGTGTTTCTGGATTTTTGTTAACCTTTGGATGACCTCTTACATTGTTACCTGTTATCTTTTGCTTAGGCCACAGCAATGTAACCCTGGATTCACACAGTGTCTTACTGCATGTATCATGCTTTTTTGGCATACGGTGGCTTGATTCTATTTTAAAGTCTATAATAAAATATAAGTGGTAGCGGGGAAAAAGGAATCCGATCCTGGCACTCACCCGTGCGGCAGCTAAGGAAATTATGTCAGGAGCCGTGATGAGGTAAAAGATGCACTTTATTTTGGATAAAGCAGGGACTACGCGTTGCAAGGGGACAGGCTCCCCTCATCCCCTCTTCCTCAGGTCCAATCAACGGATAATAAAATAAAAAACACAAAACACACTATGGATATTTTGTATTTGTGGTATTTGGGGTTTTGAATCACATTTGCTTCCATAGATCTAAACAAAATGTATCCTGCATTTAAAATGCATTAGCCCAAATGTACTATTGTTGTAGTTTTTTTCACCAAATTTGGCATGCCAACATCTAAGAGGAGATTTATCAAAACCTGTGCAGAGCAAAAGTGGAGCAGTTGCCCATAGCTAACAAAATGAAAGAAGCCATCTGATTGGTTGCTATGGGTAACTGGTCCACTTTCCCTCTGCACAGGTTTTGATAAATCTTCTCCTAAATGTCGGAATGGGCATAGTAAATCTAGGCCATTGTGTTAAAATGAAATTTTGTGAAATTAAATAATTTTTTTGTAAGATTTTTCCCATTACAAATCATTAACACTTCATGACTTCATGCAATCTACAAACAAAAAAATAAAACCAATGGTGTAAAGGAGCTCTTACAATCTTTCCGAATCTAAAGACAACTCTAAAATTACTGCAGGACTTTTCAATAAACTGGAAATGTGTTTTTAGGTCAACATGCTTTGAAGAACCACATTATCAGCATCATGCAAGTAACAATTTCTATATTTAGAAAATGTCCTTTTTAACAACTGTCACTATCACACATTTTGCATATTGCTTACCAAGCAGTTCATGAATGAATAATGACAGATGAAGATAGATGTTAAGGAAACAAAGAGTAAATAATTTTCGCAAAGGTGCCGTGTTGACACCATACTCATTCCATTGGGTCTGACTTGCAGAAATAATCTATCATTCAGACTGCTGTAGTGCCAGTCCATTGTTAAGTGAATTCTGGGAGATTTCAACACGCCCCGGGAACCGTGCAATGTAGCTTACGTCTGCCAGCTGGACTCCAGCAATGGGACCCAAGCCAAGCAAGTCACCTTCCATAGAAACATGTGTCTCCACTGTACCACATAGAAGAAATACTAATGAAGACCACTCTCTCTTCCTGTAATTCACCCAGCACTCCCCATAATTCCACCTCTCAGCCCTAAACAACACAGAATCTCCTTTATATGGTAACTTGGCTTCATCCACACATGGCTCATACATCAATCCCTTGAAAATGATGTATCTTTTTTTATAGGTTCAGTATTTAACATGCTAAACATTAATCTAATATTGCACAGAATAACGTACCATAACAAACGTTGAAATACCTCTGTTATTTATTACTACGAATCTTTAACGCTTTATTTATAGAGAATCCCAGAGCTCGTAGCTTTGCTTTGCATTAAACTTCCAGTGCTAGGGATAAGATGAACAGTTAAACACAAGCAGAAACTGTAAAGTTGCAATATTAGGAAAAAATGTTTCTTTTACAGATAGATTTTTTTGGCATTAAATGAATAGTTAAGCGCATTGTTTTATGTTGCCTGTTCTTGCTTTCGAAGGCACCGGGATTCAATTATTCCTTCATTTGAACATTGATGCTTTCTTTATGGTGTCGATAGAAGTGTTCTCGTTCTTACATCTCGGAAATTAATTTCAAAACCCCTTATGACCGTAAGACATTTTGAGACGCCCCATCTGCCAGACTCCTGGAGTGAATGGTTAGCGTTGGGAGGAGGAGTGGGGATGGCCGCTTTGTTGGTAACATTTGTTCACCAGGACACGCAGGTTTTCGAATGTCCCCATGTGATCTCAGTCAAGTGTCCTCTTTACATTCCATCCTATTGGCTGGCATGCCATGGTAATTCTTACATTTTATGACTTTGTAAGAACCATTTATAGTTTCTTTATGTTTTTGACAAATCTCCTTGTGTTCTACATCTTGGAAACTAAATTCCTACTTGTTCCAGTTGTAAAGACACGAGACATCCATGTGTGTGGAAACCGAGAAATTAAGGGCCAATATTCATCATGTTTCTGAAAATAAATCCTGGATTAAGCTGCCGTTTGCTGGTTTCTTTGCATGGTATATTGCCAAAAAAATATATATATTTTTTTTTTAATTGATTTTCACATTAAACTTTTTAATCTTTTAATTTGCATACTTTTAGTCCATCTGGAGGCATCTTAAATCTTAATATTTATTTGACTGATTCATATAAAATGATGCAATTGTATCATTACTCCAAACAAAGGATGGAAAGAATCTATACCAGAATCTCAAATTGGTTTGGCCTAAAGCTCGACTAAACAATTTTAGGAGAAGTTAGAAAGGAAGCAAAAGTAGGCTTTGTTGCAGAATCAAAAAAAGCATTGGACCAAAGTAAATAAAAATGTATAAACTCTGACAGAGTTCACGACAAAGCCATGTCTGGCACAAACATTAAATAAAAAATTATACTGCGTAAAAACTTTGAAGAAAATACCTGATGCATAGCAGAGAGGAATCTGCGCTAAAAGTCATTTAAATTAATAGATTAAGTATGATGCTGAACTATAATGGTAAAAAATACTCTTTAATAACATCACAATTTTATAAACATAAGCCTACTAAATATTTGCATATTTCATCACATTGGATCCTATTAAATTCAAAAGGGATCGTGTTGGTATCATCTGGTGCAGATCTCTGCATTTTATGAACCACATTTTGGACAAATGTTTGCCATCATCTATTTCTCACATTAAAACAATCTGTTTGCTGTGCTAGAGTCAGAGTAAATATACCCCTGGAATGTTCCATATTGGGGCAGTAAAATTATCCATATAACGACATGTCAATAAATAAATCAAAGTTAGGGGCTGATCACATCACTATTTTATAACACATATGCATTTTATGTTGGCATTCTGTGAAAAAGTGGTGCTGACATATACTGTGGCATAGCGTCATTAATTCCATTGAGTTGAATAGTCAACTAGTAATTACGTTCTGTCTACTTCCTGCTTGTATGCGTTTATTTAACAGAACTCAAAAACATGATCTGCTGCTACATGTGGGAAATAAACCAAATGAATACATTCAGTCTCTTTCTGACAGGATGCCAACTTATACCCTGAACATATAGTAAAATCTTGATGTAAACATAGGGGGAGATTTATCAAAACCTGTCCAGAGGAAAAGTTGCTGAGTTGCCCATAGCAACCAATCAGATTGCTTCTTTCATTTTTGAAAAGGCCTGTGAAAAATGAAACAAGCGATCTGATTGGTTGCTATGGGCAACTTTTCCTCTGCACAGGTTTTGATAAATCTCCCACATAGTGTATAGTTTGGAAAAAGACACAGGATGGTAATCCAACATTTCAGGCAGCATATAAAGTGCACCTGGAGTATCACAGCCATATTAAAATGTATTACTTTCAAGCACATCTGTCACATGGGTTAAGCAAATGAAACCACCTACATAGTTAAATATCTGCTAAGAATGTAAGAATGCAAAAACAAAGAAAAAAACACTTATGGGGATCCAAAGTATCACAGAGGCGTGGCCTGGGTTCTGCTGTGTCCTTCAGCTGCAACGCTTCACCCCTGTCATGACGTCATGCCCAAACCCTGTTTTTTTGACAAACAAGGCTCTTCTGCCAGAGATGAGCCATGTGGAGATCCTGTGCATGCATCGTGAACAGGGATTGATTGTGTTGGTCTGTGAGTTTAATTCCTAATCTACCAGACTCCGTACCGTAATTGTGCCACAATGCACAGTACAGGATCTTCACACATCTTGATGCTGGCAGACAAGCTGTGTGTATCAATCAAGCAGGGAGCAGGCATGATATCACAGAGGAGAGGCGTGACAGGCCAAGAGCACAGCGCACCACAGACCACACAACTTTGACACTCTGGGCCCCCCATATTTTGTGCAGCTGATTTTAATACCCATTAACTTCAACGGGAAGCAAAATCAACTGCACAAAATATGCAGCAAATCCTGTACATGTGAACATACCCTATAAATGTTTTTTTTTGTGCAATAAAAGCACCAAAAGCATATAGATTGGTATGGCATGCATTCTTACTCTAAAAGAGTTGGGGTCTCAGTCAGATTAATAATTGTGGAGGGATAACTTTTTTATTGTGGTGGTCTGATTTAAGGGGAAATAAAATAACATTGTGATTGTTTGTTCAATCAGTGGTATTTATCCCCAAAAAAGATACACAGCAACAACAAATTGCCTTATGCTCCCTGCTTTCCCAATGCACAGATCACTGATAACAGCGGTCTACCTATAACATTCATTTGTATACACAGATACGCAAGATTGCATCTCCCTTGCATGACCTTGAGCTGCAGAGGCCATGATATTAGCAACAATTCCAAGAATACAACAAGAATATGAAACTGTCCCCACGGGTTATCTAGTTGGCCCAACAAAATCCTTACATTTATATGTCTGTTCTACTATAGTCAGCACAAACTCAATAAATCCAGCAGATTGCTTTAGCAGGAATATCCCTATACAGGCAAGTTACAATAATTTCACCTGTTTTAAGTGATCTATTGTGTCTCGGCAAGTGTTTTCTAGAGCTTATATAGAGTCGGCATTCATGGAAACAATTAAAGGGCCACAGCTTTCCTGAATTAGTTGAAATGCCCAAAGGGACATTATTAACAAACATTTCCAGATCTTCTAATTGACTCTGGCATCAAAATTACCATCAGTTTCATCTCTATTTACCATAGGAAGGGACAGAAGAGATGCATGTTACATCTTTTAACTTGACTCACATAAAGACTAAACTATTCTAAAGTTTGGCTGGGATAATCTGGAAATACGTTAATATGTCATAAATGCACATGTTCAGGTTCTATGCACACAGGCCTCTCGACACATATTGTCTTCAACGGAAGATACCGTATATATTCGAGTATAAGCCGACCCGAATATAAGCCGAGGCCCCTAATTTCACCCTAAAAACCCAGGAAAAGTTATTGACTTGACTATAAGTCTAGGGTGGGAAATACATCATCCTCCCCTGTCATCATCCAGACCCCCGTCATTAACACCCCCGTCATCATCACCCTGTCATCATCCCCCCCCCCCCATTCATCATCACATGCTGGAAGTTGTAGTTTTAAAACATCTGGAGGTCCACAGGTTGAAGACCACTGCGGCCTTCGTCATCATCCAGACCCCCTTTAGTTTTCTACTCACCTCCCCTCGGTGGGAAGGAAGGGTGAGCTGGTCCAGGCCATCCATGCTGCAGGGACCGTCCGGTGGGGAGGGTTAGTCGTTCCAGGCTGTCCATGTATCCAGCACACCACTGAGCATACATGTAAGAGAACTTCAATAGCTAAATCCCAAAAAGCTGCACTTTCCAAAAATAGGTGCAAAAAAATTTGAAATTACTTTTAAATACTTTTTCCATAGCAGCAATGTATCAGTCCAGCATTAAGGTTTTTCTAAAGCCCTTCTAAATCTGTATGCAGTGAGCTCTCCCTTGTGGTTCCTTCCAGCAATAAGATTTTTATCATGTAAAGATGGCTTTATGATGGGATTCAGGAGCTTTGAAATGGTAAACAACCCCTAAAATAATATATTATGAGTTGACTCAGAACAGAATTTTAGACCTAAAGATACATTAATCACCAGCGCTGGAGGGACTGGGATAGATCTAAAATGGTACTGCTGCTATACTATTAGTGCGTTCTCCTGTGGATCCCCACTGCAGGTGTGACTAAAATCAAAAAGTAATGTATAGTAAGCGCTGTATTTATTTGTGGAGAATAATGACTAAAATTAATAACTAACCTGGATAATGACTGAATAAAACGTTTTGGTAAAATGGTCAGATGCAAATAAGGAAGCAGGATTCAGATAAATAGCTTCAGTATTACTGTGAACTGTCAGTGGGTCTGAAGAGTGCATCAGAGGAGCTGCTGCGTCCGGTCGCACTGAAGTGGGCTCTGGATGGAGGTACTCCAGAGGTTGCAAATTAAGTTTTCAATGATCCATGTAGTGGAGCTTCTTTTATGGTGAGCCAGTCAGGTTAAGGGAGCGTGAGCGGCGGTGAGAATGCGCCCTGGCCGGTGGCGCTTCTACCGACCTGCATGCATGCTGCTATGAGATTAGAGTTTGCATGAGCTGGATACTAGTGACGTCACTATGGTGTCCTCAGCGGTCCACAAAACCTATCGTTGCATTTCGATTAATGCTTTAAGGGATCATTTCCCCCAATATTTTGTCTTCCATCAGTATATCCCAATGTTTTTTCACTATTTTTTTTAAAAATGTAACTTTGTTTGTTGTATTGCGTTATGATTGGTATCTTCATTTTGCTAATTTGTGTGTCTTCTTTTTTGATTTTATCCCTTTTTGTTATTAATTTTTCTCTATCCATATCTGACACTTGCTGCTGAATTTTGTTCAGATTCTCTTCTTCATAGCCCTTACTGATGATTTTTTTCTTAAGTTCTTCCGACTCTTGGCTCTATGTTTGTTCCTCCGTGCAGTTTCTGCGAAGTCTTAGAAACTGGCTTTTGGGAATATTTTTCAGCCACACAGGTAAATGGCAGCTGTCCATCTGAATAAAGGAATTGTTATCTGTCGGTTTGGAATATGTGTGTATAATTATTTAATTATTTGTGATATTTATAGTCAAGTCTAAAAAGTGCACTGAAGAATGGCTAAAGGAGGCCGTAAAGGTTAAAAAAAATTCATTCTTATAAATTTCCGTTAAAAATGTGGATAAACTATCGGGACCCCCTTTCCAAATAAATAAATAAAATATCATCAATGAACCTCCGCCATAGGACGAGGTCTGCGCTCAAGTTACCCCCCGGCTACCTGTGTGGATGAAATATATTCCCAAAAGCCTGTTTCTAAGACTTCGCAGAAACTGCACGGAGGAACAAACATACAGCCAAGAGTCGGAAGAACTTAAGAAAAAATTCATCAGTAAAGGCTATGAAGAAGAGAATCTGAACAAAATTCAACAGCAAGTGTCAGATATGGATAGAGAAAAATTTATAACAAAAAGGGATAAAATAAAAAAAGAAGGCACACAAATTAGCAAAATGAAGATACCAATCATAACGCAATACAACAAACAAAGTTACATTTTTCAAAACATAGTGAAAAAACATTGGGATATACTGATGGAAGACAAAATATTGGGGGAAATTATCCCTAAAACACCGTCCTTCATATATAAAAAAAAAAAGCTCAAAACATAGGGAACTATATAGCCCCTACTGTAAAGAACAAACCCACAGCTAATCATAACAAGGGAAAAAACAATAAGAATTTTTTACCCCTAAAAAATGGCTTCTACCCATGCAAAATGTGCAATGCTTGCATGGCCATGGAAAATAAACATCCCATAACAACTGTGAAGAGTAGTAATGAACAGGTGGAATGCACAATAAGAAGCCACATTCACTGTAAATCACAGGGCGTTATTTATCTATCCGATGTCCCTGCAATAAAATTTATGTAGGACGTACCAAAAGACAACTAGGCACCCGAATCAGGGAACATATCTACAATATCCAGCGAGGATATGAGGGTCATCCCCTATCCTCACACTATAAACTCATGCACAATCAATCTGTTAAAACTTCAAAATTCTTTGGACTAGAATTAGTCGCTCCCCAGTGGAGGGGTGGCAACTACATTTCACAATTATCCAGTAATGAAACAAAATGGATATTCAATCTTAATTCTCTAATTCCCCATGGCTTAAATGCTGAATTGGAATTATTTGCCTTTCTATAATACAACATAGATGAGGAAAATAACCTGAACAGGAACCGGTCAGGAAAGAGTTAATACCTGTAACAACAGCAACACGCTGCTATAAGAATGAGCATCTCACCCACACAGCCAATCTTGACGAAGGAAGCCGACAGTCTTCCGAAACGCGTCGATAGGTTTTGTGGACTGCTGAGGACACCATAGTGACGTCACTAGTATCCAGCTCATTCAAACTCTAATCTCATAGCAGCGTGCACGCAGGTCGGTAGAAGCGCCACCGATCACGCTCCCTTAACCTTACCGGATCACCATAAAAGAAGCCCCACTACATGGATCATTGAAAACTTCATTTGCAACCTCTAGAGTACCTCCATCCAGAGCCCACTTCAGTGCGATCGGATGCAGCAGCTCCTCTGATGCACTCTACAGACCCACTGACAGCTCCGTAATCCAGCGCGAGCACTCCAGCAGGTACAGGGTACAGTAAAAACACAATAACGAATGTTTCTCTTTGCAGGCACTTTAGAAACATTGTGTCCTGATCGCTATACTGCCATCTATCGTGGTAGTTTCTAGCTATACTACCAACGTATGTAGTATAAGGCATACTGTTCTCGATGTGACCGTGCCCCCTGATCACATAGCAGCTGCACAGCGGACTCATTTATGTTAAAAAGCACCAAACAATAGCTAATCACATCTTCCTTCTGTTTCACAGTAATACTGAAGCTATTGCATCTGATCATTTTACTGAAACATTCTATTCAGTCATTATCCAGGTTAGTTATTAATTTTAGTCATTATTCCTTACAGAATTTTAGACCTATTGTAAAAATATTTACAATAATTAAAACAAGGGCAACATTCTGTTGCCACTTTGTTTTTTAATGAAGAGCCTGGTACTGTTTATGGGGCACACCCTGCTGATGATCATGGGCTTTCTGCATTTTAATTCAGCTGAGCAGTTTTGAAGTTATTGCTATCTATTCAAAAATCACATTGTGAGTTTCTTTATGCTGTACCTATAATACAAGTGTAAGGGCCCTTTTACAGGGGCCAATGTTGCCCAGAATACAAGTACCAATATCGGAGATCATTTACTGAGACTTTACAATGATAAATTAAAGGGGTTATCCAGAAATAGAAAGATAGAACTAATTTCTTTCAAAAACCGCTCCCCGTCTGTCTCCAGGTTGGGTGTGGTATTACAACTTGGCTCCATTCACATCAATGGAACTGAGCTGCCAAACCACACCCAACCTAGAGATAGACGGGGGAGCAGTTTTTGGAAGAAATTAGTTCTATTTTTCTATTCCTGGATAACCCCTTTTATCATGTCCTGTGCATGGCACCGAAATATCTGTATTGTGGCTTTTATTTGAATCTAACAATGCTTTTAACTAAAAAAAAAAAAAAAATGTGTTACAGATATCTTTGCAGTTTGTCTTCTCAAAAGTTATCTTCTCATATTTTTTTTAAATGTACTGTATACATTGTCTATGAGAGTGCCAGAGATACCTAAGAGCTGTACTTGGGTGCTCCCATGAACAATGCATGGAGTGTGTACCAACCTATCACTCCATGAGTGTTCTGGAGATTACAGCGGTCCCAAATGGAATTCCCATTTATGTATCCTTATTGTTCTGTTTAATAATAAAGTTAAAAAAATAAACCTTCCTATGAGTAAAAAATAACATTAAATAATACAGAAAAGAAAACTGCTCTTACCATGCAAATTAAAGTTTACCTGTCACTCAAAAAACTTTTGACGTGTCCCAACATCAAAAGTTTTGATCGTTGGGGGGGAGGGGGGGGGGGGCTGAGTGTCCAGACCTCCACTCATCAGGAGAACAGGCTGGGAGAAGATCGTGTGCTCCTCCCCCTGCTCAACATCACGTGATCGAGACACACTCCATGGACTTACCTTGACAGTGTATTTCAATCACATGACACATTTGGGAGATAACACATTAAGAGCAGACTTCTCCTGGGTCGTTCTCCTTATCGGTGGAGGTCTGAAAATGCAGACCCCCACCGATCAAAACTTTTGATATGTTGCCAGGACATGTCAAAAGTTTTTCCAAGTGACAATGCCCATTTAAGCACTAATGCATCTTTCTTGACATATAGATATATGGTATATTTAAAGTGACCTATACAATACATTTACCAATTAATTTGGTTTCATTAAAATCTTGCCAGCCAAGTGGTATTGACTTTCAGTACTAGGGTCCTGGGTTCAAATCTGGCCAAGGACAACGTTTTCATAGAGTTTGTTCTATGTTCTCCCTGGGTTTACTTGCGTAATATACTGGCTCTGTGTCTGAAATTTGGCAATCAGCCACATAGGGGACAGGGACTGATATACAGCGCTGTGAATCATAAGATAACTGAATGAAAAAAATATGAGCTTGCTCCAAGGAGTTTTGTCCTTAAGTAGTTAACAATTTGGTGGAATCCGTGTAGTCTCCATTTCAGCCTGCCTGTTCTCTGTTTAACAATTCTAGCTTGGAAAATTCTAAAGTGGCATTTAGAAAGGTAAAAGTAACAGGACCATAACCTTTGCCAGTCACCTGTATAGAAATATGTCATAGAAATAATAATGGGTTTCTTTCTGATAGGCCATTCATCAACCATCTGGAGCTAGGTGACATTCTTCTCCCTTGAGCAAATATAGTTTGCAGATCGTAGATTTCTCACATATTCTGTATTTTCAGACCAGGAAATCTTTCACGTTGAAGCACCATCTGAATTTAATAAGCAAATTAGAGAATGAATGAGTTGTGAGCCAAGTTAGCACTCACTTGTAGGTTATGGGGAAATAGCAGAAAGCTCAGTATGAAATATAGAAGACAAGTTAGGATAAGTCATTAATGAATAGATGGTAGCACAGAAATATTGCTTTAGGTCTCATTCATAAATTGAAATACAAAGCCAAATACCGGATCATAGTTTAAGATTTTGCTTTGTATTTACACCAACCAGCCATAACATTAAAGCCATTAAAACTTCTAAAGGTGTCCTGTGGTACTGCTGACGTCCTCGATATCACAATTTTGCCTGGATCCTTAAGGATTGCGCATTTTATCATTTTTATTTACTTTACCTAAGAGTGGTTTTAATGTCATGGATGATGCACATGTGAAGGGTCATTGTAGTTTGTACCACAGCAATTTGCTATTTGTTTTCTGGGGCATTTACATATAGAGGCGTTATGGCTTTGTTCTATAATACATCCTGCTGTTTGTTTTATAGTTTGATGTGATTTATTATTAACTTTTTTACTTGTAAAAAAATTTCCAATTGTTGTGAGCCTGTGTGAATTGTAACTACAGTTTCCTGTTCTGAGCTCTCAGGAGTGACACCTAGTGTGGCTTTCTGCTGTTGGAGCCCATCTGCTTCAAGATCCATGTGTTGTGCATTCAGAGATGGAATTATGCATTTCTTGGTTGTAACAAGTAGTTATTTGAGTTACGGTTACAGTCGTCATCTCATATCAGTCTGCCCATTCTCCTCAACGAGGCATTTTTGTCCACACAACTGCCAGTCACTGGATATATTCTCTTTTGCTGACCATTCTCTGTATATCCTAAACAAGGCTGTGTGCCGGGCTGGCCCAAGACATTGTACTGCCTGGGTCCAAGAGAGAGAGGCTCTTGGACCCAAGATGTTAGGCAGATGTTTCCCCACATTAGTTAGGCACCCCCCACAGCCCCCCTGGCCTGCCCCACATACTTACCTCCTGCGGATCTTTCTTCTTCTTTCCCAGCGGCTCCCACAGGCATCTTCTTTCTTCTTCCTCTGCACTCTGGCATCTGATGAAGTCACTCGTGCGACGGAGCGCAGAGGAAGTTCCGGCCTCTAGTGAGTGATTGACAGGGAGAGTCAATCATTCACCGGAGGTATGCAGAAGCAGGAGAAAGCTCTTTACACAGTGGTCTTCTGTTTCTGTCCTCCGGTTGCCACAGGGGGGTACTTGCTGTATCCCCCTGACAGTGGCCATGGGATTGGGGGCTGGTAGCACGAGAGTGCTGCCCTGAAAAAGTGCCGACTGGGACCATGGCCCCACCAGGACCCATGGTAGGGCTGACCCTGGCTGTGTGTGTAAATACGAGTAGATCAGCAGTTTTTAAGACACTGAGACCAGCCCATCTAGCAATAAAAATCATGCAACATTAATGCCCATTCAAATGCTCGGTTTGAACTTTGGTTAGTTGTCTTGACTACATCTCCCTGTGAGTTGCTGCCTTGTGACTGGCTCATTAGCCATTTGTATTAACAAGCAATTGAACAGGTGTACTTAATCAATTGGGCAGTGAGTGTACGTACCCTCTAGTTTTTTAGTTCTCAGTTGCTGTACATCTCTTGTTATGTTGTTACATTTTACTTGTTAAGTTTGTGTGTCTATATATATCTGCATTGCATTGCATTGTACGATTCTCCTTTCTAGCTGCAAGAATTATTTACCACATTGTTAGTTCTCTGAAGTCATCCAACATTTCAGTGTACTTACACAGCCAAAATATTTATATTACCTCTTTGTATACTAAAGTAAATGTCCCCGTTACTATCATGGGACATAATGGAAAACTCTTCCCAGTTAGCTACTACATGGCTAACGATTTGCTCGCAAACCTCCCTGGCCATCACTTGTGTGTCATACAATATATAAGAAATAGCCCGAAACCAACAGGCTCCATCTCCAAATACAGGAATAACGTTGTGGGGCACCATAGTCCCATCTATTTTCAACAATTCTACATTCATTGTGATAGATACCAAACTAAAGGTAAATTATAGTCAGAATAAAGAAACAAAAAGGGGGAACTCGCCTTCTCGCTCTGCTTTTATGTTTTCCTGGTGCAGCACGTGCAAATTTTTTCGTGTTTTGACAGATGTTGTTTTTATTTAAGAGTAATGATGCAAATTTTCAAATTGAAAAATCAACCTAATCTTAATTAATACAAAAGTTGAACCCCCGTTTCACCCATTCAGGGGTGGAATTTTAGAAAACATTAAACCATGTGTTTCTTTATCTCTAATTGTTGGCCTAAAAACAAAGTTCCATGCTTCTAGCTTCAAAAATTATGGACTTTCATACAAACTTTCAGCCCCCTTTTTCACCCCCTTAAGGGTTGAATTTTGAAAAATCCTTTCTTATTCCTCGTCTACGTCTTAAAAACTACACCTGTGAAAAAATTCAGCTTTCTAGGTCCAAGGGTTTAGGCTGGGCAATGATGAGTCAGTGAGTCAGGCCATCCCTCTCTCCCCCTCTCTCTCTCTCTCTCTCTCTCTCTCTCTCTCTATCTATATATATATATATGTGTGTGTATAGATTCTTTTATTCCCTCTAGTACAACAGTACTACAGTGTTAACTTTTTTCAGCAATTGGGAAATTGCCTTTTTGACAAATTTGTACATATATATTTAGGTCTTAGACAGGCATGGTAGGTATTTCTCAGTAGGGATCTTACTGCTACATACACGTGTTACATGTTTCTCCAAGACCATAGAAATGCTGTTGATTTGTAAATCCACAGCATCCCCTAAATTCTACTCAGATTTTTTCTGTTACATGTGGAGAGATTTTCGAATATCCCATCGTCACATATTGCAGATTTCACATGAAAAATCTTCACAAATTCCAGCACATCTGTACTTCCCTTATTCACATGCCGCAGATCTGCAAGTCCCATTCAGGGAATGTAATAGCGCCATTTTAGAAAATCTGCTGCACGTGAAAATCCTCCTAGGTTGTGTTCACATACGTGAACAAATCAAATTGGCTGTTGTGGGCAACTGCACCACTTTTTCTCTACACAGGTTTTGTAAAGTCTCCCCCATAGGCTCGGTTGTCTCTGCCCTAGACAAAAATGTGTGATTTTCCCATAATACCCAATCATAGCTCAGCTTTCATATCTTAACAAGCTCTGATAAAATGAAAGATGAGGGCTGATTGGTTGCTGTCTGTCTGAGATCCAAAATCAAAAAATTTTGTCTCAAATGAACGGATATCTGCAGCGTTATAGCACTTATCCCCTCTACACAGGATCGGGGATAAGTGTTTGATCACAGGGGGGTCTTACCGCTGGGACCCCTGATCTCCTGAACAGGGCCCCTGCATTAGCGCTCAGTGAGAGCGCTAATGCGCGTAGCATAGACCTAGAGAGTTTGATGGTATGCCCCCTCCCCATACAGTTCTATGGGAGAGGTGGGGAGGCACGAATGCTGCCTCCCCGCCTCTCCCATAGAATCACATGAAGGAGGCGTGTCGGTCGCAATGTCATGCTGCGTCCGGCACGCCTCCTGCATGGGAGGGGAGAGCAGAGCTGTGGCCCCGTGCAGGAGATCGCATGGGGATCCCAGCGGCCGGACCCCTGCGATCAAACACTTATCCCCTATCCTGTGGATAGGGAATAAGTTATTTTAAGTCACAGATGGCCAGTGGGCCAGTATTTTGGTCTGTTCTTTCAGCAAAACCAGGAGCTGGTCCAAAACACAGAAAAAGGTGCAAATTGTTCCATTACAGTTTTTCTCAGTGTCTGCTCAGCTTCTGTTTTTAAAAAAAAATACTTACCAAATACTGACTATTATATTACATGTGAATCCAACCTTAGAAAGAAAAATTATTAGTAACACCTTGTCACGATGCCGGCTGGCAGGTAGTGGATCCCCTGTGCCAGAGAGGGATGGCGAGGACCGCGCTAGTGGACCGGTTCTAAGCCACTACAGGTTTTCACCAGAGCCCGCCGCAAAGCGGGATGGTCTTGCTGCGGCGGTAGTGACCAGGTCGTATCCACTAGCAACGGCTTACCTCTCTGGCTGCTGAAGATGCTGAAGATAGGCGCGGTACAATGGAGTAGGCAGAAGCAAGGTCGGACGTAGCAGAAGGTCGGGGGCAGGCGGCAAGGATCGTAGTCAGGGGCAACGGCAGGAGGTCAGGAACACGGACTAGGAACAGACTAGGGAACGCTTTCACTAGGCACTAAGGCAACAAGATCCGGCAAGGGAGTGCAAGGGAAGTGACTAGATATAGGGAAGTGCACAGGTGAACACAATAAGCTAATTGGGCCAGGCACCAATCATTGGTGCACTGGCCCTTTAAATCTCAGGGAGCTGGCGCGCGCGCGCCCTAGAGAGCGGAGCCGCGCGCGCCAGCACATGACAGCAGGAGACGGGAACGGGTAAGTGACCTGGGATGCGATTCGCGAGCGGGCGCGTCCCGCTGTGCGAATCGCATCCCCAACGGCCATGACAGGGCAGCGCTCCCGGTCAGCGGGACCGACCGGGGCGCTGCGGAGAGAGAGACGCCGTACGCGCTCCGGGGAGGAGCGGGGACCCGGAGCGCTAGGCGTAACAGTACCCCCCCCCTTAGGTCTCCCCCTCTTCTTGGGGCCAAAGAACCTGAGGAAAAAAAATTCAAT
This sequence comes from Hyla sarda, assembly GCF_029499605.1. Classification (NCBI taxonomy): domain Eukaryota; kingdom Metazoa; phylum Chordata; class Amphibia; order Anura; family Hylidae; genus Hyla; species Hyla sarda. The sequence continues at coordinate 286,641,949 of NC_079189.1, read as the reverse complement.
TTTTCCGTGATGAGGTCCGATGCAAATTAGGAGGGGTTCTGTGTGGAAACGAACGAGACAGTCCAATCTTTTATTGTAAAAACAATAGATGTAGAGGGGTCTGGCGAGACTGGTCACAGGAACGTAGAACCTGTTGATGAGAGAGGCCAAAAAAAATTTTCCTGCAGATCCGGAATCCAAGAAGGCCACTGTAGAGAAGGAGAAGGCAGAGGCAGACATCCGCACAGGCACAGTAAGACGTGGAGAAGCAGAGTAGACATCAAGGACTGTCTCACCTTTGTGCGGAGTCAGCGTACGTCTTTCCTGGCGGGGAGGACGGATAGGACAATCTCTTAGGAAGTGTTCGGTACTAGCACAGTACAGGCAGAGGTTCTCCATACGGCATCGTGTCCTCTCTTGAGGTGTCAAGCGAGACCGGTCAACTTGCATAGCCTCCGCGGCGGGAAGCACAGGAACAGATTGCAGAGGACCAGAGGAGAGAGGAGCCGGGGAGAAAAAACGCTTCGTGCGAACAAAGTCCATATCCAGGCGAAGCTCCAGACGCCATCCGGAAGAACGCATGTCAATGCGAGTGGCAAGATGAATGAGTTCATGTAGGTCAGCAGGAGTCTCTCGTGCGGCCAGAACATCTTTAATGTTGCTGGATAGGCCTTTTTTAAAGGTCGCGCAGAGAACCTCACTATTCCAGGACAACTCGTAAGCAAGAGCACGGAACTGAATGGCGTACTCGCCAACGGAAGAAACACCCTGGGCCAGGTTCAGCAGGGCAATCTCGGCTGAAGAAGCTCGGGCAGGTTCCTCAAAGACACTTCGAATTTCCGAGAAGAAGGAGTGTACAGAGGCAGTGACGGGGTCATTGCGGTCCCAGAGCGGTGCGGCCCATGACAGGGCTTTTCCAGACAGAAGGCTGACTACGAAAGCCACCATAGACCTCTCAGTAGGAAACTGGTCCGACATCATCTCCAAGTGCTGGGAACATTGCGAAAGAAAGCCACGGCAATACTTAGAGTCCCCATCAAATTTGTCCGGCAAGGACAGGCAGAGGCTAGGAGTGGCCACTCGCTGCGGAGGAGGTGCAGGAGCTGGCGGAGGAGAAGATTGCTGGAGAAGTTGCGACTGAAGTTGGTGCGAAATGGTGGACATTTCCGACAGCTGACGGGTTAGAAGGGCGATCAGTCGGGCTTGCTGGGCGGCCACCGTGGTGAGGTCAGCGACCACTGACAGAGGAACTTCAGCGGGATCCATGGCCGGATCTACTGTCACGATGCCGGCTGGCAGGTAGTGGATCCCCTGTGCCAGAGAGGGATGGCGAGGACCGCGCTAGTGGACCGGTTCTAAGCCACTACAGGTTTTCACCAGAGCCCGCCGCAAAGCGGGATGGTCTTGCTGCGGCGGTAGTGACCAGGTCGTATCCACTAGCAACGGCTTACCTCTCTGGCTGCTGAAGATGCTGAAGATAGGCGCGGTACAATGGAGTAGGCAGAAGCAAGGTCGGACGTAGCAGAAGGTCGGGGGCAGGCGGCAAGGATCGTAGTCAGGGGCAACGGCAGGAGGTCAGGAACACGGACTAGGAACAGACTAGGGAACGCTTTCACTAGGCACTAAGGCAACAAGATCCGGCAAGGGAGTGCAAGGGAAGTGACTAGATATAGGGAAGTGCACAGGTGAACACAATAAGCTAATTGGGCCAGGCACCAATCATTGGTGCACTGGCCCTTTAAATCTCAGGGAGCTGGCGCGCGCGCGCCCTAGAGAGCGGAGCCGCGCGCGCCAGCACATGACAGCAGGAGACGGGAACGGGTAAGTGACCTGGGATGCGATTCGCGAGCGGGCGCGTCCCGCTGTGCGAATCGCATCCCCAACGGCCATGACAGGGCAGCGCTCCCGGTCAGCGGGACCGACCGGGGCGCTGCGGAGAGAGAGACGCCGTACGCGCTCCGGGGAGGAGCGGGGACCCGGAGCACTAGGCGTAACACACCTATCCTTAGTAGCAAAAGAAGCCACACATTTTGACTGTGTCCAAACATTGTCCAGTCTTTTTACCACAGTTTTTGCCAAATTGGAAAGTCTGTTTCTGGAAAATATGCAATATGCTCAAAAACATTGTATGCTCTATGTTAAATGTTGTTTTGCCATTTTTATGTATCATACTGTAATTTTTTATGGATTTTGATTTGAAATTACTTTTTATACTTTTTTTAAATTACCATTTTATAAATTATTTTGCTCAAAAGACTGAAGGTGGAAAGTCATATCAGATGTTCAAGTTACTATGTTTTTAAGAAAACACAACAATGTTTCTAGACAATAACAGGAACAGCAGTGATCTTGTGATCTCTTGTATCATCGGTATGATGCCTAAAGTATGGACACACTTAGAAGAGATTAAGATATGCATCGTGACAGTATAAGCATTTCCAGCATTTAGTATACTATATTGGTTTGCCACTATACATTCTAAGTAAGACTGCATTTTAGGCTATTAAAGGAGGCTTATTAATTCAGGTTAGGTGTTCTGTGCTACCATCTTGTGGTAATGAAAGAATATGACTATGAATACTTAAAGGCTTTGGCAAAGATTATTTTTTTTTTGTACATAAAATGAATTAGGTAAATTAAGCTCATTGAACATTTTACCAAATTCTTTATGTTTGTTAGGAGGCTTTTTGCCTGCCAAACAAGGTTTATACCAATTTCACAGGAGACTAACTTGGGCACATTTCTGCATAAATTATTGTTGCAAGTGGGATTTTTGGTTCTTTGAATGTGAATCATGAGCAGCAAAGTTAGTCTTGTTACTTATATAGTACTTTACCTTTGCTTACCTGTATCGGTGGCTTGGTGAATTTCCTTGTCTTTCTTTTCCCCTGAAGTTAATTTTCTGCACGGAGTGTTACAGTGTTGTGGTTAAACTTTACTTTCCTGGAAAAGCTGCTGAGTTGCCCATAGCAACCAATCAGATCGCTTCTTTCATTTTTCACAAGGCCTCTGCTAAATGAAAGAAGCAATCTGATTGTTGGCTATGAGCAACTCAGCAGATTTTCCTGGAAAAGCTGCTGAGTTGCCCATAGCAACCAATCAGATCTCTTCATTCATTTTTCCCAAGGCCTCTGCTAAATGAAAGAAGCGATCTGATTGGTTGATATGGGCAACCAATCAGATTGCTTCTTTAATTTTTGAAAAGACCTCTGAAAAATGAAGGAAGCAATCTGATTGGTTGCTATGGGCAACTCAGAAACTTTTCCTCTGGACAGGTTTTGATAAATCTCCCTCTAAATGGGATATTTATCAATACCTGTGCAGAGAAAAGGTTGCCCAGTTGCCCATAGCAACCAATCAGATTGCTTCTTTCATTTTTCAAAGGCCTTGTTAAAATGAAAGCAGCAATCTGGTTGCTATGGGCAACTGCACCACTCTTCCTCTACACTGGTTTTGATGAATCTCCCCCTATGTTCCTTAACCTCCCATTCATTCATTCATACCCAGCCTTACACATTACATCTATTTTCAATTAACCCCAATACTCATATTTGGTACCCCATTAAACTAGTTCCCACAGTTCAAAGGCTTTCTTAATTACCAATTGACCTACATTTTTCAATCACGAGTAAAAATGTTAAACCACAACACTGTAACACTCCGTCCCACCCCGACTGCCGAGTCCCTCCTGCTTATCTTACAGTTTTACATACCGTGAGATCCCCATAGACCACAATAGGCCTATTGGTTTCAATGGGCAAAAAATCACAGAGTTAATGCACTAGCCTATTAGTTCCCTATACCATTAAAGAAGGGAGGGCTCAATATTCGCGAATATGCGCATATGCGAAGAGCAGAGGGGGATGATCAGTAATCACTGTGATGTGTGATGTGAACAAAAAAAAAGTGAATATTCGTAATTGCAAATATATAGTGCTATATTCGCAATAAAAATTCGAAATGTGAATATTCACGAGCAACAATATTGCTCAACTCATCCAGCTGGGACAGGCTGCCTGCTGATTGTGCTATGTTGTGGGTGGGTGTTCTGCTCAGCTCCTCCGGCAGGGTCATGCTATCTGCAGGTGGTTCTACATTGCACATATTATCTGCTTAGCTCTTCTTGCTGTTTCATGCTATGTGCAGGTGATGCTTTACTGCTTACATGATCTGCCCAGGGTACATGTCATCTGCTGAGCTCCTCCTGTTCCATACCATGATGCCTGCAGATTGTACTATATTGTATTTTCCATCTGCTCAGCTCCTCCTGCTATGTGGCATGTTGCCTACAGATTGTACTGTGTTGTATATATAATCTGCTCAGCCCCTCCTGCTCTATAATATGACACATGCAGATTGTACTGTATTGTATATAACTACTCAGCCCCTCCTGCTCTATAACATGATACCTGCAGATTGTACTGTATTGTATATATCATCTGTCAGCTCCTCCTGCTCTATAACATACCTGCAGATTGTACTGTATTGTATATAACTACTGAGCTCCTCCTGCTCTATAACATGATACCTGCAGATTGTACTGTATTGTATATATCATCTGTCAGCTCCTCCTGCTCTATAACATACCTGCAGATTGTACTGTATTGTATAGATCATCTGTCAGCTCCTCCTGCTCTATAACATGATACCTGCAGATTGTACTGTATTGTGTATATCTACTCAGCTCCTCCTGCTCTATAACATGATGCCTGCAGATTGAACTATATTGTATATATCATCAGCTCAGCCCCTCCTGTTCCATGCCATGATGCCTGCAGATTGTACTATATTGTATATATCATCTTCTTAGCTCCCCCTGCTCTACAACATGATACCTGCAATTTGTACTGTACTGATCCCATCACATGTTCAGCTCCTCCTGCTCAATAACTTAATGCCTGCAGATTGGACTGTATTATGTATATCATCTGCTCAGCTCCCTCTGCTCCATAGCATAATACCTACAGATTGTACTGTATTGTATATACAGTATTGTCTGCTCAGCACATTCTACTCTTGCATGGTGCCTGCAGATTGTACTGTGTTGTATGTATCATCTGCTCAGGTTTCTGCATGACCCCCTTCAACACGGTGGCATTCAACGGCTGCTTTACATTATTCCGCTTTTGCTATATTACTTGTATAGGGTCTTATGGGTTTTCCTAAATCTGTTCCATGTACTTCTTCAGTCACTTAATGTTCAGGTTGCAGCTTTAGCTACTGCTATGCTTTCACGTTCACCTATCCTCATTGACGATTCCGTTCATTTCCTCTTTAAATTCTTATATTTTCTGTTGTGTAAGAATGATCATTCTGTTGTAGGTCCAGTTCAAGCCTCTGCAAGTTCACTTGCATTGTACATTCATCCCTTGTCTTCATTCATTCTTTTGGGTCTAGCTTGGTCTCAGCCCTAGCCATTCAATTCGTTCATTCACGGACTAATCCTTCATCTTCATTCACGTTCCATGGAGTTCATTTCAGTAAGTACCGTGCTGAAAACACCCCCCTCTGCTTATATTCGAGTGAACTCTCCGCCCTCAGTGGTCTTCAACCTGCAGACCTCCAGATGTTTCAAAACTACAACTCCTAGCAAGCCCAGGCAGCCATCGGCTGTCCGGGCTTGCTGGGAGTTGTAGTTTGGAAACATCTGGAGGTCCGCAGGTTGAAGACCACTGCGGCCTTCGACATCATCCAGCCCCCCCACCCTCTCACCCCCTTTAGTTTTGTATTCACCTCCGCTCAGCAGGACGTTAGGGTGCGCTGGTCCGGGCCATCTGTGTTGCAGGGACCGTCCGGTGGGGAGGGATAGTCGTTCCGGGCTGTCCATCTTCACCGGGGGGCCTCTTCTCCGCGCTTCGGGCCCGGCCCCGGAATAGTCACGTTACCTTGCCGACGACGCACAGGGACGTTCATGAGCGTCCCTGTGCGTCGTCGTCAAGGCAACGTCTCTATTCCGGGCCCGAGGCCCCCTGGTGAAGATGGACAGCCCGGAACGACTATCCCTCCCCACCGGACGGTCCCTGCAACACAGATGGCCCGGACCAGCGCACCCTAACGTCCCGACGAGCGGAGGTGAGTACAAAACTAAAGGGGGTGAGAGGGTGGGAGGGCTGGATGATGTCGAAGGCCGCAGTGGTCTTCAACCTGCGGACCTCCAGATGTTTCAAAACTACAACTCCCAGCAAGCCCAGACAGCCGATTGCTGCCCGGGCTTGCTGGGAGTTGTAGTTTTGAAACATCTGGAGGTCTGCAGGTTGAAGACCACTGTTAAATCAGACATTGACAAGCGGTGATGATGAAGGGGGTGGGCTGATGACATGTGGTGATGATGAAGGGGGGTGGGTGGGCTGATGACATGTGGTGATGATGAAGGGGGGGTGGGATGATGACAACGGGATGATGAAGGGGGTGTGTGGGATGATGACAAGGGGATGATGACAGGCGGTGATGATGAAGGGGGGGGGGTGGGATGATGACAGGCAGTGATGATGAGGGGGGTGGGATGATGACAGGCAGTGATGATGAGGGGGGTGGGATGATGACAGGTGGTGATGATGAAGGGGGGATGATGAAGGGGGGATGATGACAGGCGGTGATGATGAAGGGGGGATGATGACAGGGTGATGATGATGAGGGTGTTAATGACGGGGGTCTGGATGATGACAGGGGAGATGATGTATTTCCTACCCTAGGCTTATAGTCAAGTCAATAACTTTTCCTGGGTTTTTGTGGTAAAATTAGGGGCCTCGGCTTATATTCAGGTCGGCTTATACTCGCGTATATACGGTAGTGCTTTGAGCTTGCTTCATGGTTGGTGTAAGTTCACACTCGCTTATTGGCCACGTCGGGCCCTCTTTAGTGTTTGTCTTTCTTTTCCGTTCAATACAGTAATATTTCATCATAGGCTCAGCATTAGCTTATTCAGCTCTTTTAGTCAAGCATTAATCCCTAGTCCTCATTCAGGTTCTGTTAAGTTTATTTTGGTAGTAGTGCTAGATTTTCTTCACGGTTGGTATATGTTGACCCTTGGTTTACTTACAGTGATATTTCATAGTAGCTATCAACGTTAGCCTTTTCAGCTCATTTAGTGAAGCATCAATCCCTTGTTGTCATTTTTACGTTCCGTCAAGCTCATTTTGGTAAGTAGTGCTTTGAGTTTTTCATGGTGGGGTACATTTACTCTTGGTTATTGGCCATCACGGTTCGGGACCTCTTCAGCGTTTGATTACTCACATGTGTTGACAGTAACATATCATTGCAGGACTCATCTCAAGTCTATTCAATCAATTACTCAAGCATCAATTCCAGGTCGTTATTTACTTCCAGTTGGGGTTTAGTTCGGTAAGTAGTGCTTTGAGTTTTTCTTTGTGGTTGGGTTTGTACACCCTCGATCCCTGGCCATCATGGGTCCGGGCCCTCGATATTGGTTAACGATCAATCTTAGGATGTCTTTGGTGTTGCATGTTAAGTTCTCACGAACGGTCATTCATTTCGGACCATCATTAGTTTTCATATATTCTCTCCTGACATACCCATGTACTTACGTTTCAGGTAGTTGGGTCTTTTTCTATTCTTACCCTCTCCACAAGTCAGTTGTGCGCTTGTCTTCATACTATTTGTTTACTTTTTATGCACAGGCTGTGCATGTCACTCAGGGGTTAGTGGCCACCTTTAAGGTCAGGCTCACGTACGTCTCATCGGTACCCTCAAGTAGCACAGTTCATGGTCGGTTAGATCTGGGTAGAATCGTCACTGCTCGTTCTACCGAGAAGTCCCTTTCTAGTTTTGTATAACACAATAGCGCTAGTACCATTACGAGTCTTGTTTAGCATGACTGTTCTTCCAGGTTCATACGGTTCTTCGTATTCAACATTCAATTGCTTTCCATCTATTCTCCCGTTATTCTTCAGGTATTGCATATAGCAACGCGTATGCGATATACGTGCACTTGCAGAATGTGTGCTGTACAGGTGTCGATAGTTTCACAGAACATACACTCGTAGCATTTACACTGTATAAATGCTCATAGCATTTATACGGTACATATGCTCATAGCATTTATACTGTACATATGCTCGTAGCATGTATATCGTTCAAATGCTCATAACATTTATACTGTACATACGCCCATAGTTTCAACACTGTAAATACGCTCATAGCATGCATACCATACATACGCTCATAGCAGTCATATTGTACATTCGTTCATAATATTTATACAATACATACACTCAAAAAATTCACTGTACATTCATTAGTTTTATATTGTTCACACGATCATAGCATTTATATTGTCCATATGCTCGTAGAATTCATACTGTTCATATGCTTGTAGCATTATTTGTTTATACGCTTACTGCATATACGCCCCGTAGCAGTTATACTATACATACGCTCATAGCAGTTATACTGTATATACGCTCATAGCAGTTATACTGTACATACGCTCAGATTTATACTGTACATACACTCATAGATTAATGCTGTACATACGCTCATAGATTTATATTGTTCACACGATCATAGTATTTATATTGTTCATATGCTCCTAGCATTTATACTGTTCATACACCCGTAGCATTATATTGTTCACATGCTCATAGCATTATACTGTACCTACGCTCATAGCATTTATACTGTACATTCGCTTATTACATTATGCTGTACATTAGCTCATAGCATTTATACTGTTCATATGCTCACAGGATTCATACTGTACATACGCACGTAGCATGTATATCATTCAAATGCCCATAACATTTATACTGAACATACACCCAGAGCTTCCACACTGTACATATGCTCATAGCATGCATACCTTACATACACTCATAGCGTTCATAATATTTATACGGTACATACGTTCAAAGCATTCCTACTGTACATACGCCCATAGCATTTATACAGTACATTCGCTCATAGTTTTATATTGTTCACACGACCATAGCATTTATATTTTCCATATGCTTGTATAATTCATACTGTTCATACGCTTATAGCATTATTTTGTTTATATGCTCATAGCTTTATACTGCATATACGTTCTTAGCATTTATGCTGTACATACGCTCATAGCAGTTATACTGTACATACGCTCATAGATTTATACTGTACATAAGCTCATAGATTTATATTGCTCACACGATCATAATATTTATATTGTTCATATGCTCATAGCATTATACTGTACATACGCTCATAGCATTTATACTGTTCATATGCCCGTAGCATTATATTGTTCATATGCTCATAGCCTTATACTGTACATATGCTCATAGCATTTATACTGTACATTTGCTTATTACATTATGCAGTACATTAGCTCGTAGCATTTATACTGTTCATATGCTCACAGCATTCATACTGTATGTACGCTCGCCGCATGTATAACGTTCAAATGCCCATATAATTTATACTGTATATACGCCCATTGCTTCCACATTGTACATATGCTCATAGCGTGCATACCTTACATACGCTCATAGCATTCATACTGTACATTCCTTCATAATATTTATACCATACATACGCTCACAGCATTCATTATGTACATATGCCCATAGCATTTATGCGCTCATAGCATTATACTGTACATACGCTCATAGCATTGATACTGTACATACGCTCATAGCATTGATACTGTACATACGCTCATAGGATTTATACAGTACATTCACATATTGTTCACACGATCATAGCATTTCTATTGTCCATATGCTCATAGCATTTTTACTGTTCATACTCCCGTAGCATTATATTGTTTATACGTTAATAGCATTTATACTGTACATATGCTCATAGCATTTATACTGTACATACGTTTATTACATGCTGTACATTAGCTCGTAGCATTTATACTGTTGAGATGCTCATAGCATTCATAGTGTACATAAGCTTGTAGCATTTATATCATTCTCATGCTCATATCATTCATACTGTACATTCGCTCATAGCATTCATACTGTACATATGCTCATAGCATTTATACCATACATACGCTCATAGCTCCATAGGAGACCGTGAACTGTTGGCCATCAAGTTGGCACTTGAAGAGTGGAGACATCTCCTGGAAGGGTCCCTTCACCCTATCACCATCTACACTGACCATAAAAATCTGTCCTATCTTCAGTCCGCCCAGCATTAAAATCCTCGCCAGGCCAGGTGGTGGTTGTTCTTTGCCCGCTTCAATTTCCAAATTCATTTTCGTCCTGCAGATAAGAATATCAGGGCTGATGCCTTATCACGTTCCACCGATGCCTCCGAAGCCGAGACCCCTCCTCAGCACATCATACCTCCAGAGTGCCTGATCTCCTCTGCTCCTGCTTCTCTGTGCCAGTTCCTCCAGGAAAAACTTATGTTCCTCCACGTCTTCACCTCCAGACTCTCAAATGGGGTCATTCCTCCCATCTTGCTGGTCACGCTGGAATAAAAAAATCCATACAGTTGATTTCCAGACACTACTGGTGGTCTTCCCTGGAAAAAGATGTGACTGATTTCCTACGGGCCTGTACAGTTTGTGTACGTGATAAAACTCCACGCCCCCTGCCGGTGCCTGAACAGCCTTGGTCCCACATAGCCATGGACTTCATCTCAGACCTTCCTTCATCTCATGGCAACACCGTCATTTGGGTGGTCGTTGATCGTTTTTCCAAAATGGCTCATTTTGTCCCGCTTTCTCCCCCGGAGCGCTTGCGGCATTCTGTTCTTGCTTGCAGCGCCCCGGTCAGACTTCCTGATCCACGCGGATGTGCCTGCCCGCGGGTCGCATCCCGTTCTACTCACCTGCCCCGTCCTCCTGCTCAGTCCCGGCGCGCGCGGCCCCCGCTCTCTAGGGCACGCGCGCACCGGGTCTCTTAGATTTAAAAGGCCAGTGCACCATTAATTGGTGTCTGGCCCAATCAGTTCCAATCACTCCCCACACTATATAATCCCACTTCCCCTTCCTGTCCTTGCCGGATCTCGTTGCCTTGTGCCCTGAGAAAACGTTTGTGTGTTCCCTAGCCTGTGTATCCAGACCCCTTGCCGTTGCCCCTGACTACGAACCTTGCCGCCTGCCTTGACCTTCTGCTACGTCTGACCTTGCCTTGCCTTGTCCTTGTGTACCGCGCCTGTCTCAGCTGTCAGTGAGGTTGAGTCGCTATTGGATGGAACGACCTGGAAGTTACCTGCCGCAGAAAGTCCATCCCGCTTTGCGGCGGGCTCTGGTGAAAACCAGTAACCTCTTAGATTCCGTTCCCCTGGTACGGCCCACGCCATCGCCTCACTGACACAGAGGATCCACTCCAGTGCTCTTCCTGCATACCAGCCCAGATCCTGACACATATCCTTTTAAAAAAAATGCTAAAGATTTCATCAAGAAGTCTCTTTCACGCAATACTACTAGGAATACTATTAGGAACAGATCGCACAGAATACTTGAGAGTGCTTCTCAGGAGAATACAATGTGCTATCTGGTTAACTCACTGAGTAGACAACAGTCTCTGGCAATTGTTCAAGAAATTTATCTGCCTCCCTAGACACAGCATCTTTTGGCCATCTACCTAGTCGTGCAATAAAGGCGGCTACATATCTCGGCTTCTGCGGCTTCTTCCGCACTGGCAAATTCACCAGGGTTTTTGCCAGCTATAAGGGATTGTTAAAAGATCAGTTGTCTGTAACCAGGATCATTCCACTATTTATTCTTGTTTCTCTTCTCTAAGCGACACTTCAGACACCAGTCCTCTACTTCCTTTGCAGGTCATGTTTTAAAGGGGTACACCGCCCCTAGATCGCTGGGGTCCCGCTGCTGGGGACCCCTGGGATCTACCATGCAGCACCCACCTTTAGCGGCTTCCAGAACCGTTGGAGGTCCTCAGGCTGAGTCCATCTCGACCACGAGGATGGAAGATTGTGACAGCTGTCACGCCCCCTCCCATAAACTTGCATTGAGGGGCGGGGTGTGATGTCACATGGGGGCGGAGTCATGACATCACGATCTTCCATCCTTGTGGTTGAGATGGACTCAGCCTGAGCTCCTCCAGCGGCTAAAGGTGGGTGCTGCATGGTAGATCCCGGGGGTCCCCAGCAGCGGGACCCCGGCGATCTGACATCTTATCCCCTATCCTTTGGATAGGAGATAAGATGTCTAGGGGCGGAGTACCCCTTTAACCTCTTCCCAGTTTATAATTCACATTCGGTCTATAGTCTTCAGTCTGGGCATTAACCCTTTGTTCTTCTCGGCCATTCATTTAGGATCGGTGCTGCCACAGCTGCTTCCAACATAACGTTCCTGGTCATTTCACTAGGAAGTTGGGCCGCTGGCGGTCCTCTTATTTTCCTGCTGCATTCCAAAACCATTCATTAAAATGTCTCATGCTTTGAAAACTGGCTTTATAACTATTCAATAAATCCCTTCTCCTTCTTTGGTTATTTTTTGCCCCCTTATAGGTTTTACCCTCGACGATGGTATGGGCACACCGTCACCATCCTAGTCAACTACATGGATTCAGGGTTATCATTGGTATACTGCTGTAGCCATGACCACAAATAGTTAAGGTTGATTTATCAGCCTGTGTTTGTGGGAAGGGGCGGAGGCTCACCAAATACGGCCTGCCGCTCTCCAGATAGTTAAGGCTGATTACCAGCCTGTGTTTGTGGGAGGGGCGAGGGCTCACCATAAATACGGCCTGTTGCTCTCCATTATCATTGCAGCTCTTGTTCTTCTGATCCTCCCTCCCCTTTTCTCACACTTCACCTTTTAGGGTATGCCCCCTTATAGGTTTTTCCTTTAAAAACACACCATGAACAGATTAAGAGCATGATTCTAAAGCACTGGTATATGTTGGAAGAAGATAATGATCTGAAAGAAGTAGCTGCTGTATTCTTTTGTGTTTTTATTCATGATACAATTTATGGGGAAGTGGCTACCTTCATTTTGGTTGTGCATTTCCCATGTCTGCCCTAGATTGGCTTTAATCAGAGCAGAGTATAGCTGGATACCAAAAGGAAAGGTGATTCTGTTTAGTGAGGGGGCCAAGCTGAATGGTACCTGCCCTGGATCCTGTCTTATGAGGTCATCTTAAAGTGTTATTGTCACCTAACATAGGCTTGTGAAGCTACACAAGTGGGGCTTCACCAACCTAGGCATACCTGTGTTAATAATGCAGGCTGCTGTATATTCACAAAAAAGACATTTGAATTCCCTTTGATAGTTGGTTGGACAGTCGGAGAGGTAAGGCCCAGGGTCCCCCATTCTCCAGGGTTGCGTGGGCAGAGAGCCCTGTGTGTCAATTAACAGCGTAACACAGCCAGAAAGAAGGGGCCCTGCTTAGAGGACTTTGGGCCCTGCATCTTCACCAGTACAGCCGACTCCTGGAGTGATTACAAATGCCTCTTATGTGAGTATACAGCAGTCTGTATTATTAACCTCTTAAGGACTCAGGATGTATGGGTACGTCCTGGGTCCCGGTCCTGCGATATAATGCGGGGTCACATGGGAGCTATAACACTGCAAAAAAATTTTTGAATCCCCCCCCTTTTCCCATAAAAAAAAAGTGTAAATAAAAAAAAAACATATGTGGTATCGCCGTGTTCGGAAATGTCCGAATTATAAAAATATATTGTTGATTAAACCGCACGGTCAATGGCGTACGCGCCAAAAAATTCAAAAGTCCAAAATAGCGTATGTTTGGTCACTTTTTATATCATGAAAAAATTTATAAAAAGTGATCAAAAAGTCTGATCAATACAAAAATGGTACCGCTAAAAACTTCAGATCACGACGCAAAAAATTAGCCCTCATATCACTCCGTACGCAGAAAAAAAAATGTTATAGGGGTCAGAAGATTACAATTTTAAACATAAATTTTCCTGTATGTAGTTATGATTTTTTCCAGCAGTACAACAAAATCAAACCTATATAAGTAGGGTATCATTTCAATCGTATGGACCCACAGAATTAAGATAAGGTGTAATTTTTAATGGAAAATGTACTGCGTAGAAACGGAAGCCCACAAAAGTTACAAAATGTCATTTTTTCTTCAATTTTGTCCCACAATGGTTTTTTTTTTCGTTTCGCCGTAAATTTTTGGGTAAAACTTCATTACAAAGCAGAATTGGTGGTGCAAAATATAAGCCGTCAAATGGATTTTTAGGTGCAAAATTTAAAGCGATTTTTAAAAGGTACGGAGGAAAAAACGAAAGTGCAAATACGGGAAAACCCTACGTCCCCAAGGGGGTTAACACAGATATGGCTAGAATAGGCTTGTGAAACCATAGTGCACTGTGCGGGCAGCTTCACAAGCCTAATTTAAGTGACAGTTGCTTTTTATTGTATTGGATAACAAAACAATATAGGTCAGCTCACCGTTCAGATACCTGCACCACGTCTTGTATGCCCAGACCAGCTAAGTCTCCCCAGGTAGCTTCTCCAAAGGACAAGTCAATAAATAAAACATCCAGCATGACAGGAATGTTCTACAATCTTCATTTACCAAACACCCATTAAAATAGAAATAAGATTAAACGGTGTGGGGTACCGGGGTACCTCAAGTAGCTGACACATTTCAGACATGAATAATTCTTAATCATAAGTATTGTCTTAACTGTAAATTTTGTTCTCATGATTAAGGATTATTGATGTTTGAAATGCAATAGCTATGTAATGTTCCACTCTGTTCGATTATATTGCATTTTAATGGATTTCTAATAAAGGGAGATTTTAGCACACTTCTGAAGTGCTGTTCAATTGAAAACTTTTTTTTTTTTTTTTAATCAACTGGTGTCAGAAAGTTTAACAGATTTGTAAATTAAACTAAAAAAGTAGCCAACCCTTCTAGGCTAGCATCAGTTGCCTGATACAGTGATGTAATGGTAAAAATGATGACTGGATCGTGCTTCAATTATAATATGAAAGTGCAAATTTATTACACAATAAAATACATATAAAATATAAAATATAAACAATAACTCCTCGAAACACAAGGGCCCTTGTGCCGAGGAAAAATTACAATATAAAACTTATAAAACTTATACACACACCAATAGCTAGCATTGAGATTTTTTGAGAATTTTTTAACAATGCAATAATACTTTAAATCCGGCCTCCGATATTTCGAATGGGTTAAATGTCCCTTAAAGGTATGGATTCCAATTATACCTAAGGTAAAGTCCCATATAGGATATAGATTCCAAATTTTAAACGTAGAATGGGTAAATTATAGTTACCAGTCTGCAATACATCCCGATAAAAAGTCACCTTGAGTTGAAATGTGGAGTCCGCACGATTAGGTGGTACCAGACGCTGGCATGCGTCCTCGCGGCGGTCTGCCTGCCACAGACCAGCTGTAATAATAACCGCTTGCTGATGTTTCGCTGCAGATGGTAACCACACGATGAAACAGGTGCGGACTTCTAGGTAACTCGATGGTGGGTGACGTCACAGGCGCTTGGGCAATGCTGCCTGGAAGATGATTCCGGGAATGGTGTACTGCTTAGCAGAACTGGATCGGAGTTCGCCTTTGAACAGTCAGGTAGCGGTGATGTATATTAATCTTATACCTAGACGCGTTTCTGGGCTCACATGTGCTTTATACACAGCCCTTTCCTCAGTAGGTTTGCATGTGAGCCCAGAAACGCGTCTAGGTATAAGATTATTATACATCACCGCTACCTGACTGTTCAAAGGCGAACTCCGATCCAGTTCTGCTAAGCAGTACACCATTCCCGGAATCATCTTCCAGGCAGCATTGCCCAAGCGCCTGTGACGTCACCCACTATCGAGTTACCTAGAAGTCCGCACCTGCTTCATCGTGTGGTTACCATCTGCAGCGAAACATCAGCAAGCGGTTATTATTACAGCTAGTCTGTGGCAGGCAGACCGCCGCGAGGACGCATGCCAGCGTCTGGTACCACCTAATCGTGCGGACTCCACATTTCAACTCAAGGTGACTTTTTATCGGGATGTATTGCAGACTGGTAACTATAATTTACCCATTCTACGTTTAAAATTTGGAATCTATATCCTATATGGGACTTTACCTTACGTATAATTGGAATCCATACCTTTAAGGGACATTTAACCCATTCGAAATATCGGAGGCCGGATTTAAAGTATTATTGCATTGTTAAAAAATTCTCAAAAAATCTCAATGCTAGCTATTGGTGTGTGTATAAGTTTTATAAGTTTTATATTGTAATTTTTCCTCGGCACAAGGGCCCTTGTGTTTCGAGGAGTTATTGTTTATATTTTATATGTATTTTATTGTGTAATAAATTTGCACTTTCATATTATAATTGAAGCACGATCCAGTCCTCATTTTTACCATTACATCACTGTATCAGGCAACTGATGCTAGCCTAGAGGGGTTGGCTACTTTTTTAGTTTTGTTTCCCTTATCACAACACCAGGTGTAGGTGTACAGCCCTCTTACCTCGGCTAGTTAATTGTGAGCTTGCACATCCCCAGTTTTTTACAGATTTGTAAATTACTTCTATTGAAAATCTTAATCCTTCCAGTACTTATTAGCTGCTGAATACTACAGAGGAAATGGTTTTCTTTTTGGAACACAGAGCTCTCTGCTGACATCATGACCACAGTGCTCTCTGCTGACATCTATTTCCATTTTAAGAACTGTCCAGAGTAGGAGAAAATCCCCAGAGAAAATATATGCTGCTCTGGACAGTTCCTAAAATGGACAGAGATGTCAGCAGAGAGCACTGTGGTCATGATCTCAGCAGAGAGCTCTGTTGTCCCAAAAAGAAAACCATTTCCTCTGTAGTATTCAGCAGCTAATAAGTACTGGAAGGATTAAGATTTTTTAATACAAGTAATTAACAAATCTGTTTAACATTCTGGCACCAGCTGATTTAAAAAAAGAAAAAAAGTTTTCCACAGGAGTACCCCTTTAAAGTGTCCCTGGCATTAAGAAAATCTTTTAAAATAGCAGACAGACATGTCAAAAGTTTTAATTGCTCAGGATTTGAGAGTTCAGACTCCATAGACCTATAATGGAGCCCCTCTAGTGCAACTAGATGGAGATTGCAGCCAGATAGTTTGGGTTAAAACACACAGACCCTGAGCGATCCAAACTTTTCACATGTCTGTATAAGGCTGCTTTCACTCTATAAAAATACCTCCATTATAAACGCCTGTTATAAAAACCCAGGAAATGAGCCATTAAACGTTATTTTGTGGCGGGCGAATGAACAGAAGAAATAGTGCATGCACTATTTCTCCCGTTACTATTGCCCGTCACAAAATAACGGCCGTTATTAATAATTAATGAATTGGCTGAATTGCAAAGCTGAGCCCCTTCCATTCCACCTGGAACTGCTCTCCACAAAATGTCAAGCGTGCCGTTTAGAGATTTATTGAAAGTCTCCTACATATAGTTATAGTTGGCTGCATTCTTTGGAGCTGGTGATTTTGAGACTTTGGAGTGTCATAATAATACACTACAGGCAAACACAGTTGTCTTACAGAAAGCACCATATGTAAATGAGTAGAAATATATTTGTCTGTATATATTTTTTACATTTAGAGAGGATCAGTATTACATTACTATACAATGATTTTTCTATAGATCGGGATATTAGGATTTTTTGACAAGTGGGTAGTCCATATTGGGAAATTATCTAGTAAAAGGGCATATAGAAAGCAATTTGAAATAGTGACAATCATTGTACACTTAAAGGGGTACTTCGCCCCTAGACATCTTATCCCCTATACAAAGGAAAGGGGGTAGGATGTCTGATCGCAAGGTCTCGCTGTTGGGGACCCCCGCGATCTCTCCTGCAGCACTCCCGTTTCTCAGCTGCACAGAGCAAGGATCGTTCTGTGGCTGATGACGAGCGATGCAGGGGACGGAGTATCATGATGTCAAGGCTCCTCCACTCGTAACGTCCCGCCCCGCCCCCGCAATGCTAGTCTATGGGAGCGGCATGGTTGTCATCACACCCCTCCCATAGACTTGCAATGTGGGGGTGTGGTGTGACGTCACAAGGGGGCGGAGACGTGACATCACAAAACATTGCAATCCTCGCTCTGTGCAGCTGAGAAACAGGGGTTCTGCAGGAAAGATTGCGGGGGTCCCCAGTGGTGGGACCCCAGAGATCAGACATCTTATCCCCTATCCTTTGGACAGGGATAAGGGGGGAGATTTATCAAAACCTGTGCAGAGTAAAACTTGCCCAGTTGCCCATAGCAACCAATCAGATTGCTTCTTTCATTTTTCACAGGCCTTCATAAAAATGAAAGAAGCAAGCTGATTGGTTGCTATGGGCAACTGGGCAAGTTTTCCTCTGCAAAGGTTTTGATAAATCTCCTCCACGATGTCTAGGGGCGGAGTACCCACTTAAACTGTCACAATTGTTATTCACTAATTACCCCTGTCAAGGCTAATAAATTCATGGGATGTATCAAGAGAGGCATAGAGATTTGTGACAAGGACATAGTTTTGCCTCTGTATAAATCACTAGTCGGACCACATATGGAGTATTGTGTCCAATATTGGGCCCCTGTCTATAAGAAGGACACGGCTGAACTGGAGAGGGTGCAGAGGAGGACGACAAAGATTATTAATGGTATGGGAAGATTAGAGGACCGAGACAGTTATCAAGCTTGGGGTTATTTCGTTTAGAGAAAAGACGTCTTAGGAGCGATCTGATTACAATGTACAAATGTATGAATGGACAGTACAGAGATCTTTCTAGTGATCTTTTTATACATGACAGGGGGGCATCCCCTAGGTCTAGAGGAATGAAGATTTCACAATCTTCACAGACAGAGATTCTTTACTGTAAGAGCAGTGAGACTGTGGTACTCTCTTCCAGATGGTGTTGTGATGTTTAACTCAATAAATCAAATATTTTATTACAGTTAACGGATACTAGATTTATGGGAATAAAATGTTGATCCCCAGATTTATTCTGATCGCCATATTTGAGTCGGGAAGACTCTTTTATGGGGCAATTGGCATCAGCCTCATAGAGGGCTTATGTCTTTCTCTGGATCAATATAGTAGGGTTATTAGTTGAACTCAGTGGACTAATTAGAAAAAAAAACTACCAGTCGACATGTGTTGACACAAGTGGTGGCCGCTGACTCTACCTGCTTACTGGCACATTTGTCAGCTGATCACTATTGCAGAGGGTGATATTGGCCTGTTCAGATGATAATCAGCCCATGAAACAGGGCCCTTAGTGAAATCAGCAGATACAAGATAGAATAATACATTTAATAAGAATTCTAGACTGGATGTCAGAGTTAGGAAGCAGCTTTTTGCCAGACAATCTCGAAACCAGGAAAAAAAATAAATTTCTTTAAAAATCTCTTTTCTTTTACTCTTGTCATCAACGTTAAATTTTCCACCAAAGATATATATTTTTTTTTTCCGTTGGTTTATTCTAGTCTTCTTTTCAGTGACACAGTAAAAAACTGGATGTATGCCTCTGTTATTCTTTGTTTATAACCAAATTAAATATGAAT
This sequence comes from Hyla sarda, assembly GCF_029499605.1. Classification (NCBI taxonomy): domain Eukaryota; kingdom Metazoa; phylum Chordata; class Amphibia; order Anura; family Hylidae; genus Hyla; species Hyla sarda. Next base: position 286,622,505 of record NC_079189.1, on the reverse strand, counting down.
TAAATATTCCACCTATTGTGTGTGCTGCTGACAGGACTAAGGAAGAACAGATTTTCCAAAAGCTCATGCTGTCATAATTTCCATCAAGGTCAAAAACTGTCACAGAATTTTTGTCTGGTAAAAACAACTATTAGAGAAAATGATGGCAATTAACTGCAGCATTTGTCTTGTAGGAATCTTATCTGCCGTAACCATACATATAATGATCAAAACAAGCTATTTGAAAGGGCTCATGGTTCTTCATTTATTTCTGGCACAGAAAAAGATTACCTTAGAAAGAACATTACCTATTGAGATCACTTTCAGGCATGGCTCAACATTTCTGTATTTCATTTCCGAATCCCGGTGGCTCATAGGCAATTTAAGGTCTCCAGCTCCCTCCGTCAGTGACAGATTCATTTAGAGACGTCAAAATCTAAATCCATTTGTGACAGGGTAATAAGTCTTGGATTGGAGAGCTGTAAATGAATGTATGATCTGGCTATAACTTGAATGCTTTCCCCATACTTTTCTTATTTCCCATTTGACAATAATTTATATTCACTCATTTTTAACTATCCTAAAATAACCATTAACAATCTAAGAAACACTGCGAACCGCCAAATGTAAATACAGTAATATGCCACAACTACAACTACTACAACTAAAATAGATATGCTGTAATTGGGTCTAAAATTGTCTTCATGTGCTCAACAAGTTCTACAAATGGAAAATGTTAGATAAATAGAAAAAAAAGACAAAGGTGCGCTCATAGTGCAGGAGGTTAAAATTGAGATAAGGTGCACATATAAGATTGGAGGCTTACCAGATAGTGCTGTGCTCAGGGCCCAACACCTACGCAGGCACGTAGAATCGCTGTTGGAACAAAGGTCAGCAGCCATGGTGTTCTTTCCAGATAGCCAAGGTCAGCTGGATAATGCAAGTGAGATCGTGGATAAATCCAATAAAAAGACAGGACTTTCCGACTGGTGCTTCTCCTCCCAGGAAAATTGTGGAAACAGCAGCCCACAGTGTAGAAAATGGTCATTTATTGATGCAACATAAAAGTTTCGAGCCCGCACCGGACTCTTCATCAGGTTTAATACAAAGATACACAAACACAGTTTAACAGGAGACAAACTTCATCAAAGGTCACAATAAAAAATGAAAATTTGCATAAAGCTAAAACAATATAAAATAGCCATTTCCATTATAACTTAAGAATAATGATGCATTATTTAGAAATTACCCAATTGAAAGGAAGGCAATGGAACCATATGTTTAAAATGTTAGGCTGCGCTGATGTCCCCTTACTCGCTGCCCACGGCTTGCAGCGAGTTATGAATGAGTTTGAGATCGAGGCTGGATAAACAGACCGTAGTGGAAGTGCGGTCCTGCTTAAAAAGTTGAGATCCCACTTTTATAGATGCGATATTGTAGTTTAATGGGAGGCTTAGAGCACATGAACAGTTTGCTGTTCACGGCCGGGGGGTTGAGTGCGTATTTCTATAACATGCCTGTTGTTCAGAAGCGCCGAGGTCCACTTCTTCAATGCCCACTCACGGCAGTAAGGAATGAATGAATTTCAAACTGAGGCTGGGTATACAGTAGTAGAAGCACAATCCTGGACGCAAGGTTGCGCTCCCACTAACAGTACTTTAGCTGGTGATGGACTTTGTTGCCTTGAGGCACATGAACAAACTGCTGGTTACGGCAGAGGTATTTCTTTATTAAAGCGACAGTAAGATAATTTATAGCAGCATTGAGAAATACATATTAAAACAATGGGATGATTAAAACATAATAATATTAAGAAAAATAGCATGCATGATTGCTAATAATGCAGTGTCTTATGCATGAGCGCATGATGTGAGTTGAGGTAGCATATACTGAGGTAGCAAAGAATAATATAAAAAATAATAATAAAATTAATTATAAAATTCACACGTTTTGCACCCATGTCCAAATTGCTGATACTGTTTCTATATTATAAGGTATAGTTATTAATGCCACACTGAGTTCATATGACGGTCTCAGCTATTTCATTGAGTCCTCTCGGAGAGATAGTGGACAATTTGTACATCCAAAAGACCTCCTTCTTTTCAAATATTTCCAACCGATTGGATGAGTCGCTGGGTATATGATCAATTGGCATAACTGTAATAATATTCTCACTACCCAGATGAGAAATGGCGCAATGCCTGGATACGCTGTGAAGCATGAATAATAATAATAATCGCTTATTGCCGTGAGTGGGCATTGAAGAAGTGGACCACAGCGCTTCTGAACAACAGGCATGTTATAGAAATACGCACTCAAACCCCCGGCCGTGAACAGCAAACTGTTCATGTGCTCTAAGCCTCCCATTAAACTACAATATTGCATCTATAACAGTGGGATCTCAACTTTGTAAGTAGGACCGCACTTCCACTACGGTCTGTTCACCCAGCCTCGATCTAAAACTCATTCACAACTCGCTGCAAGCAGTGGGCAGCGAGTAAGGGGACATCAGCGCTGCCTAACATTTTAAACATATAGTTCCATTGCCTTCCTTTCAATTGGGTAATTTCTGTTATAATGGCAATGGCTATTTTATATTGTTTACGATTTATGCAATTTTTCATTTTTTACTGTGACCTTTGACCCAGATGAAGTTTGTCTCCTGGGTCTTGTAAACTGTGTTTGTGTACCCTTGTATTATGCCTGATGAAGAGTCCGATGCGGGCTCGAAACTTTTATGTTGCATCAATAAATGACCATTTTCTACACTGTGGGCTGCTGTTTCCACAATTTTCCTGGGAGGATGAGCGCCAGTCGAGAAGTCCTCTCTTTTTATTGGATTTATCAGGATCTCACTTACAAATTGAAATTGTCTTTAGTAAGACTGGCACATATGGCATAGCTGATATACATTTTAGCAATTACATAAAATTTTATTTTACAACGATAGCAAGAGCTCGTACTTACCAAAGTAAGTACCAAACACAGGAAAAAAACAGAAGCTGAGAAAACTTTAAGTGGGTAAATGCACCCTAATAATTCATTTGATAAGTTCTCATTAGTTTTTTTTATTCTTCTATTATTTCTGTGACAGAAAGAGATTCCCTTAGAAAGGACATTACCTATTAAGATCACTTTCAGGCATTGCTCAACATTTCTGTATTTAATTTCCGAATCTAGGTGGCTCATTGGCAAATTAACCTCTTAAGGACCCAGCCATTTTACACCTTAGGACCCGGCCATTTTTTGAACATCTGACCACTGTCACTTTAAACATTAATAACTCTGGAATGCTTTTAGTTATCATTCTGATTCCGAGATTGTTTTTCGTGACATATTCTACTTTAACATAGTGGTAAAAAAAATGTGTAACTTGCATCCTTTCTTGGTGAAAAATTTGAAAATGTTATGAAAAATTAGAAAATTTAGCATTTTTCTAACTTTGAAGCTCTCTGTTTGTAAGGAAAATGGATATTCAAAATATTTTAATTTTTTTTCACATAAACAATATGTCTACTTTATGTTTGCATCATAAAATTGACAAGTTTTTACTTTTGGAAGACACCAGAGGGCTTCAAAGTTCAACAGCAATTTTCCAATTTTTCACAAAATTTTCAAACTCACTATTTTTCAGGGACCAGTTCAGGTTTGAAGTGGATTTGAAGAGTCTTCATCTTAGAAATACCCCACAAATGACCCCATTATAAAAACTGCACCCCCCAAAGTATACAAAATGATATTCGGTCAGCCTTTTAACCCTTTAGTTGTTTCACAGGAATAGCAGGAAAGCGAAGGAGAAAATTCACAATCTTCATTTTTTACACTCGCATGTTTTTGTAGACCCAATTTTTGAATTTTTACGAGGGGTAAAAGGAGAAAATGTATACTTATATTTGTAGCCCAATTTCTCTCGAGTAAGCACATACCTCATATGTCTATGTAAAGTGTTCGGTGGGCGCAGTAGAGGGCTCAGAACCGAAGGAGTGACAAGGGGATTTTGGAGAGTACGTTTTTCTGAAATGGTTTTTGGGGGGCATGTTGCATTTAGGAAGCCCCTATGGTGCCAGAACAGCAAAAAAAAACACATGCCATACCATTTTGGAAACAAGACCCCTTGAGGAACGTAACAAGGAATTAAGTGAGCCTTAATACCCCACGTGTTTCACGACTTTTGCATATGTAAAAAAATAAAATAAAATTTCACTAAAATGTGTGTTTCCCCCCAAATTTCACATTTTTGCAAGGGTTAATAGCAGAAAATACCCCCCAAAATTTGTAACCCCATCTCTTCTGAGTATGGAGGTACCCCATAAGTTGACCTGAAGTGCACTACGGGCGAACTACAATGCTCAGAAGAGAAGGAGTCATATTTGGCTTTTTGAGAGCAAATTTTGCTCGGGGGCATGTCCCATATAGGAAGCCCCTATGGTGCCAGGACAGCAAAAAATACCTACATGGCATACCATTTTGGAAACTAGACCCCTTGAGGAACGTAACAAGGAATTAAGTGAGCCTTAATACCCCACAAGGGTTTCACGACTTTTGCATACGTAAAAAAAAAATTATAATTTCATTAAAATGGGTGTTTCCCCCCAAATTTCACATTTTTGCAAGGGTTAATAGCAGAAAATACCCCCCAAAATTTTTAACCACATCTCTTCTGAGTATGGAGGTACCCCATAAGTTGACCTGAAGTGCACTATGAGCGAACTACAATGCTCAGAAGAGAAGGAGTCATATTTGGCTTTTTGAGAGCAAATTTTGCTCGGGGGGGATGTCGCATTTAGGAAGCCCCTATGGTGCCAAGACAGCAAAATAACCCCCACATGGCATACCATTTTGGAAACTAGACCCCTTGAGGAACGTAACAAGGGGTACAGTGAGCATTTACCCCCACTGGTGTCTGTCAGATCTTTGGAACAGTGGTCTGTACAACATTTTTAATTTGCACAGCCCACTGTTCCAAAGATCTGTCAGACACCTGTGGGGTGTAAATTCTCACTGCACCCCTTATTACATTCCGTGAGGGGTGTAGTTTCCAAAATGGGGTCACATGTGGGGTTTTGTTTTTTTTGCGTTTGTCAAAACCGCTGTAACAATCAGCCACCCCTGTGCAAATCACCTCAAATGTACATGGTGCACTCTCCCTTCTGAGCCTTGTTGTGCGCCCCCCAGAGCACTTTGCGCCCACATATGGGGTATCTCCGTAGTCGGGAGAAATTGCATTACAAATTTTGGGGGGCTTTTTTCCCTTTTACCTCTTGTCAAAATGAAAAGTATAGGGCAACACCAGTATGTTAGTGTAAAAAATGTATTTTTTTACACTAACATGCTGGTGTAGACCCCAACTTCACATTTTCATAAGGGGTGAAAGGAGAAAAAGCCCCCCAAAATTTGTTAGGCAATTTCTCCCGAGTACGGCGATACCCCATATGTGACCCTAAACTGTTGCCTTGAAATACGACAGGGCTCCAAAGTGAGAGCGCCATGCGCATTTGAGGCCTAAATTAGGGATTTGCATAGGGGTGGACATAGGGGTATTCTACGCCAGTGATTCCCAAACAGGGTGCCTCCAGCTGTTGCAAAACTCCCAGCATGCTTGGACAGTCAACGGCTGTCCAGCAATACTGGGAGTTGTTGTTTTGCAACAGCTGGAGGCTCCATTTTGGAAACAGTGGCGTACCAGACGTTTTTCATTTTTATTGGGGAGGGGAGGGGGACTGTGTAGGGGTATGGGTATATGTAGTGTTTTTTACTTTTTATTTTATTTTGTGTTAGTGTAGTGTAGTGTTTTTACGGTACAGTCACACGGGCGGGGGGTTACAGCGAGTTTGAGCTGCCACGCAAAATTTGCTGCATCGCAAACTTGCAGCCTGATACTCACTGTAAGCCCCCTGCCCATGTGAATGTATCCTGTACATTCACAGGGGGGGACCTCCAGCTGTTGCAAAACTACAACTCCCAGCATGCACAGTCTATCAGTGCATGCTGGTAGTTATAGTTTTGCAACAGCTGAAGGCACACGGGTTGGGAAACACTGAGTTAGGAAACAGACAATGTTTCCCAACCAGTGTGCCTCCAGTTGTTGCAAAACCACAACTCCCAGCATTCTCAGGCATGCTGGGAGTAGTAGTTGGCAACATCTTTAGAGCCAGATGTTGCCGAATTACAACTCCCACCATGCTTGGAGTTGTAGTTTTGCAACATCTGGAGCACTACAGTTTGCAGACCACTAATACAGTGGGTCCCAATCTGTGCCCTTCCAGATGTTGCAAAACTACAACTCCCAGTATGCCAAAACTGTCCAGGCATGCTGGGAGTTGTAGTTCTGCAACATCTGAAGGGCCAGATGTTACAGAACTACAACTCCCAGCATGCCTGGACAGTAAGGGCATGCTGAGGATGTGTAGTTTTGCAACATCTGGAAGGGCACAGTGGTCTCCAAACTGTGGACCTCCAGATGTTGCAAAACTGCAACTCCCAGCATGCCCAGACGCCAAGGGCTGTCTGGGCATGCTGGGAGTTGTAGTTTACAGGGCCCCATTACAGCAATGCATGTCGCTTTACGGCGACGTGCATTGCTGTAAAGGGCCCGACCGCGGCTGAAGATCAACTCACCTGTCGCCGCCGCCGCCGTCTTCATCGCCGGGATCCGAGTCTTCAGGGACGAGGTAAGTACCGGGGCCGGTCCCCAGCACTCCCCCGTCCCCCGCCGCGTCCTCTGGTCTTCCTCCCGTCCTCTCCGGACTTCCAGGGGCCGGGCAGGACGGGAGGAAGTAACCGCCCCCCCTCCTGCGATTGGTCGGTTAACTAACCGACAGATCGCAGGGGATCGGACCTCGCTCCTATACTTCAGCATGGTCCTGGCTGTCTGTGACAGCCGGGATCATGCAAAATTACCGGGCGGTCGGGTCCCAGAGACCCGATCTGCCCGGTATCGCCGCAGATCGCAAGGGCGGTTTCCCTTGCGATTTGCGGCGATCGCCGACATGGCCCCCCTCTGCGTTTGCCCTGCATGCCTGCTGAAGGATTTCAGCAGGCATCCGCTTCCGATCTCTGCCCGGCGCGCGGCAGAGACCGGAAAACGCCAGGGCGTATGGATACGCCCTGGGTCCTTAAGGCCCAGGGTGTGAGGGCGTATCCATACGCCCTGGGTCCTTAAGAGGTTAAAGGGGTACTTTGTTATAAAAAAAAAAAATTTCAAATCAACTGGTACCAGAAAGTTAAGCAGATTTGTAAATTACTTCTATGTAACACTTCCATTACTTGTCAGCTGCTGTATACTACAAATAGAGTTGTGTAGTTCTTACCAGTCTGACCACAATGCTCTCTGCTGACACCTCTGTCTGTGTCAGGAACTGTCCAGAGCAGGAGAGGTTTGCTATGGGGATTTGCTCCTACTCCGGACAGTCCCTGACACGGACAGAGGTGTCATTAGAGAGCACTGTGGTCAGACAGGAAAGAACTACACAACTTTCTTTGTAGTATACAGCAGCCGACAATTAATGGAAGGGTTAAGATTTTAAAATAGAAGTAATTTACAAATCTGTTCAACTTTCTGGCACCCGCTGATTTGAATTTTTATTTATTTTTTTAATAGTTTTTTAATCCCTAGTCATGTTTAAAGGCTCTTAAAGGGGGCAAGAAAAGAATTGCATTGACACAACCTCAAATAAGTGGCACCAAAGAGCAAGCTTTTTGCATTTTTTCCCCAGTGGAGCATTGCATGACCTTGATGTTGGGCAGCTGCTTCTGCTTGCACCTAATTATGGTAGCTTAGACAGCAGGGGCAATGGGTAATAAATTTAGGGCCTGAGCCCCGAATGCTTAATCCTGTCACCCTGATTATGATGGAGGTAGTAAATTCCACTGACTTGGTGAGGATAGTCAAAGGGTTACTATTATTATATCTCTGATATTTCAAAGTAAAGTTTTGTCTGAACATAGTTACAAGCCAAAAGCTTTGATCAGTGGGGTCCACGTGTTAAGACCCCCACCAATCACTTAAAGGAAGGGGCAAAAGCACTTAACCTGGTATTGTGGGATTCCACTCAGCTCTTCTTAGAGAGAAGCATGCAGTGTACACATTTATAGATCTATGAATGTTGAGCAGTGTTGAATAAAAGTGAAAGGGCACAGTACTCTGCTGAGTGCTTCTGCTCATTCATTGTAGTGATCAGTAGGGGTCTCTGTACCTGTACCCTTTAAATCCATCTTAAACAGGGTCAAGTCCTGGGGAAAAAAGTGTGGGAACTCACCCAAGATTTCCACTTAAGGGCTGGCCCTGCAGGACTCCTGCTAATGGGAACAGTGTTCCTGCTGTGAAAAAAAAGTGCAGGAACTCCATTCCCACGTGTTCCTGCAGGACTTGAGCCCTGATCTTAAATCACCCACACCATTTTGAAAATATAATGCTGCAACAAGCCAGGTTCAGCCAATCCCTAGAAAACTTACTATAATGGGTATTCCCATCTCTACAGGTTATCATCTATCCATATATTAAAGGGGTACTCCGGCGCTTAGACATCTTATCCCCTATCCAAAGGATAGGGGATAAGATGCCTGATCGTGGGGGTCCCGTCACTGGGGCCCCCCGTGATCTTGCACGCCGCACCCCTTTAAAATCAGTCCCCGGAGCGTGTTCGCTCCAGGTCTGATTACTGTCGATCACGGGGCCGGAGCCTTGTGATGTCATGGCTCCGCCCCATGTGACATCATGCTCCGCCCCCTCAATGCAAGCCTATGGGAGCAATCAGACATCTTATCCCTTTTCCTTTGGATAGGGGATAAGATTTCTAAGCGCCGGAATACCCCTTTAATTGTCCCTGGAATGAACGGTGCAAACGATAAATAAAGTGCTAGCTGCACACGTGAGTTTATCCATGGACAATTTTGTCCCTGTTCTTAGGATCAGTGGGGGTGCCAGTGGTCAGACCCTCAATCAATCAGCTTGTTATCCCCTATCCCACGGACAGGAAATAACATCTTGAAGTGGAAATACCCCTTTAAATCTATGAAGTAGGTATTCTGGGTAGATTGTATATAGTTCTTAGTATAATGCCCAGTGCAAGGCCTGAGGCAGCAGTGCAGGATAATTCCAAGAACACCAACACCAGAATCCTTGTGTCATGTACCACCCTTTTAGATCCTGCACTGTACTACGCATAACAAAGTAAATTAATTTTGCCTGGACTGTTCCTTTAACTTTACTATGTGTGATTTGAAAAGTTCTGTATTTTATATTATCCTCAGTGATAGATATAACATTACCCATTAAATCCTTTTGCATTACAAAAATGTTCCTTTCTTAGTGCGGTTCATTACATTCTGTTGCTGTGGTTTGTCATTTGTAACACTTGCATATTATTAATAGACTGAAAGAGTTGCAGTATATTTATTGGATCATGTCAGCTTACTGTTTCAAGGTAAAAGTATGACGTTTAGGACAAGCATCCCGGACAGTTACTTAGCGCTGATGTTTGTGCCATGCCCTTTATGTTTTCCAGAGCTGTGAGTGGTTAACCCAACGTCTTCCCACAGGGTGATGCAGGCAAATAAAGGAAAGAGCACATAAAGTCAAGCAGAAGGTTCAGTCATTTTCCACATGTCTGGCCAATAGATCTTTAACATGCATATGACATAAGTGTGGCACACTCCGCACTCTTTGTGTGATGCAATGTTAAGAACTGGAGATGTTCTCTATTAAAATGGAATGTAGAGGTCACATATGTTGTGAACACACATGCTAGCAGCTGATTACCTGGTCCGCAACTAAAGCCTTTGTGTGCTCCATCTACTTTTAACTCTTTTTTAAATCAAATTGAACCTTTGGTTAAAACAACAGGATTGCAAAGGGACGTATATAGAGTTATCCTACTTTAGTAAAAGCTTATAATTAACTTTATTTTTTGGAGTCTTAATTTTATCTATGAAATATATATATATATATTATATATAAAGTAATGCTGCAGCACTCCAGCGTATATGGTGAAAAAATATGGTTTATTCCATCCAGACAGGTGGAACGTTTCAGTCGCCAACTGCAGCCATTTTCAAGCATGTGCCACATATAAATAGAGTGTCTCATTAAAATGCAATTACAGAAAAAAGTGCATAGAATTACAACAGTAAATACAGTTAAAAGTATTCAAGTGCATAACAAAACCCAATGCAGGATACTAGACATCACAGTATATATAAAAAACATTGAGATACATGCCTACACTTGTATGCTTGAAAATAGCCGCAGTTGGCGACCGAAACGTTGCACCTGTCTGGATGGAATAAACCTTATTTTTTCACCATATACGCTGGAGTGCTGCAGCATTACTTTCTATTGCCTACAGTGCCTGGGACCAGGCTTGTGTCTGCGTGCACCCACTTCTTCTTTACGGGGAGTGCTGCTCCACCATTGTTTGCTTATATATATCTATATATATACACACACACAGACACACACAGGGGTCAAGTCCTGGGACAAAAAGTGTGGGAACTCACCCAAGATTTCCACTCTAGGGCTGGTCCTCCTAAGGGGAACAGTGTTCCTGCTGTGGAAAAAGTGCAGGAGCTTAGTTCCCACACGTTCCTGCAAGACTTGAGCCCTGTATGTATGTATGTACACACATATATATATATATATATATATATATATATATACACACACACATATACAGATACATACAAACTCTAAACTCCAAACTCTAGAGATAAATAATGATTCTAATCACTGAAAAGATTTTCTGGGTGACACCATTATGGAAGACTAAAAGCCATAATAATAACAAGACTAATAAAATAAATAATAAATAAATAACGTCTATTGAAATATATCTTTAATGTACAACTAGATAATCTGAACATTATTTGGACATATGAAAACAATCGACTTCATGAGTACATAAAAAGAACTGTAATAGAGAAATTGTAATTTATAAACGTATTAAAGGACAACTGTAGTGCAACACCTTTATATATTCCCGTGCCCAGGCCTCAAAAATAAACAAAATAAACATTAACATACCTTCCTACGTGCCCCCGTTGGTCCGGCACAGGCCTCACGGTCCGGCAGTGCTAACCTCCTTCCACTTCCTGGGGATGGGGACGCTGGCATGTCACCGGCCGCATCAATGTGCCGGTGATAGGCTGAGTCATGTATGGAGCTCTGGCCGGCTTCTTACATGACAGTGGGCTCAACCTATCACCAGCCGGGGCGGGAAATCTCTGCGGCCGGTGATACGCCGATGGCCCTGGGGCGTCCCCGTCTCCAGGAAGTGGAAGGAGGTTAGCACTGCTGGACCGTGAGGCCTGTGCCGGACAAACGGGGGCTCATAGGAAGGTGAGTTAAAGTTAATTTTGTTTATTTTTGAGGCCTGGGAATATATAAAAGTGTTTCACTACAGTTGTCCTTTAAGCATAAATAAGTGAGGATGATCATAGAGCTCATATTTGATAAGTATAAATATATATATATATATATATATATATATATATATATATATAGATATGCATTATAGTTGCGTGGGTAAAATGTAATATTACATTTGTATACAAAGCCGGTTTCACACAGGTGTATTACGTACACATTTTTGCAAAAGTATAATTTTCCTTTTCCATTCTGCCAATTGAGTATGGTGAAACAAGAATACCACGTTTTGTATAAAGGGATATTCTTGTTTCATAACCTCTCTGATCTTTGGACTGTAGCGGATAGAAGGTAAGGGAAGATATTCAACTGGAGTTCTGATAAGAAGGATGTGCAAAGTCTTGCAAATTCCCAGTAGAGCATGAATGCCTTATAAGTCTCCACATGCCTTTTTGGCACTCTCCTCAAGGAGAAACATTCCCCTTTTGGTCTTACAACTGAAGTTCAAAATGCAAAAGTGGATATACCATTTAATTTTCCAGTATCTTTTGCTGCCTTTGCTGTTGAAGGAATCTATTTTATGATTTGTGATTCTTATTACTCATTTTTATTAATGTGAATAGACTGGGGATCTGGCTGTCTCCTTAAGTATCTTCAAAAATTTAACTATTGTTTAAGCTCTAAACAATATATGTGCAAAATCCTGAATTCATTAAGAAATTCAACAATTATCAATTGCAAACTAGATGCTAAAGGAGCTTTCCAACAAATACTGTCACGTATGGGCAGGTAACAGTGAAGCCCTAAACTCACCCACAGCCACTGTCCCCCTCTATTGCCTATCCGCCCTAGGTGACAGATCGACAACCACGATGACAAACCCTCCCTGCTTAGTGCTGGGGCACCGTTGTCAAAATAATAAACTACAAACAGTCAGAGTCAGGGAACCGCTGGAGGCACACAACTAACAGAGACACTAAGACAAACACACAGTCTAATCGTAATAAGTATAGCCAAGGTCGGTAACAAGAGATAGCGAAGTAACAATGCAAATACCAGAAGAGAAGTCAAGAACCATATATATGATAGTGCAGGTGAAAGGAGAATCCTGATTGATAGAAGAAACCAAAGTACAGATATGCTGGGTAGAAATTCCATCACACCCAAGCAGCTCAGGGCGTAGTCCCAGTAACAGAGCTATGCAGAATTAACCCAGTCATTAAAAATACTTTCTATTCATATGTCCTATTAGAAGGCTTGCCAATCTGAATTTTTCTTTCTTCTGGACAAATTGTTCAAAATTCATGATCTGCAAAACTTTTTTTTTAACAAATTAGAAAACTATAGTGAACACTTAATATTATAATTAATATGTTTCACTATCCCTGTATGTTATGATTTAATTACCTGCATTTACTGTAACATGTTTTATCCAATCACAATGAAAAAAATTACATATTTTTACAGACTGTTCATGAATTTATTAAAGTCCCTGTTAGGGACTCAATGAGACAGAGTGTGTCTATTAGGGTATGTATCCTTGCTGAATTTCTTCAGTGGATTCATGCTGTGTAAAATGGCCTGTAATCGGCACCTATTTTGCACGGAACTTGAAAATAAGTGCCGAAATTCAAATTGACTAATGGACTTTTCCGGGTGAATTATTGTGAAAAAATTAAAATGTTTAGTCTTAATCCGCTATGAAAAAGTTTCAAAGTGTAAAATGAGCAACAGCCTCATATTGAGATCAATGAAAGGCTGCTGGTAAGCAGAGTCCATTTGGAATTTCCTTGTGAACATTCAAAATGGTGAAATCAAGCAATTTGTATTATAAAGGTCAGCCATTGATTTAAATAGTTGAATGTAATACTACATGTATAGCTTACCTCTCTCGCGATTGAATAAATCTAGAAGAATTATTTTATTTAAAAATTAAATCTCAATCTTTACCGTGAGGACTGTGAATTTATGGAACGGTCTACCTCAGGAACTGGTCACAGCAGGAACAATTAACAGCTTTAAAACAGGATTAGATACATTCATGGAACAAAATAACATTAATGCTTATGAAGAAATATAAAATCCCATCCCTTCCCCAATATCGCGCCACACCCCTACCCCTTAATTCCCTGGTTGAACTTGATGGACATATGTCTTTTTTCGACCGTACTAACTATGTAACCCAAATTTCAAGGCTGATCCATCTGAAAGCAGGGAGTGGTGTCTCATACTACTAAAGTACACTGTGCATAGGGTAGTCTGAATATCTGGCAGATATCTTACATTAATGGGAAGGGAATGGGATGAACTGTTGCAGCAAGATCAAAAAGGAGAGTATATGATGTGTTCACCATACATTATGCATGCATACTTTTAAACTTTCACTATGAACCAGAAAGTCACTTTAAAAATGACCTGTCATCAAGCCATATTTTCTAAACTAACTCATATTATATTCCTTAACTACTCCTAAGACCCCTCCTGCCCATAAAAAAAAACATTCAGAGCTTTAAAAATCTCTGTATCATACCTTTCCACTTGCTCACATTGTGAGAGCTACCAGCCGGAGAAAGTGGGCGTTCCCTAGCAGGCGCGATGTCACTGAAGCCTGCGAGAGCTGTGCCTCGCCATGCCCCACATGCAGTTTGGTCTCCTGTCAGGAAACAGAACAGAGCCACCTAGTGGCCGTTTTTTTTAAATCACACTAAAAACATATAAAGGTTGAGAATTTTACCAGCGAGTAAAAAACAAAGTGTCCAATAATAACATTAGGAACAATATATTAAAAGTTTAGTTTGGTGACAGGTACTCTTTAATTGAAGTTTTAGTCTACTTTTCCCTTTTAATCTTTAAAGAGTCTGTGCACTCAGGGCCAAAACATTGCCTGAAGTGCTGTCATGATAAATTATACATTCATAATCTCTTCTCACTTGAGATTAGAAGACAATAACTCAACCATATAAAACTTAATCTGTTTGCTGCATTTGTTATCCCAGGCCACTAAAAAACATGAAGATAAAATATAAAATATCACTTTTAAGTGCTTTACCGGAAAACTGTTTCCCAACTTTCTTACCAATGGATCCATTTGTGTTTTGCTTCTGTTAGCACGCTGCCATGAAGAAATAACCTTCATAAAGAATGTTAAAATATGGGAGAGATGCCAGGATAAATAAGAGCATTCAATATATTAATGATTCTTCAAACACTTTATACTATGTACACCACATATGTCATAGGTTAATAGTTGAATGCCTGGCTGTACTGTCTGTTTGGCCAACTTGTCAAACAAAGAATTCCATACCCCAAAGCATTCTCTTTTGTCCCGAATCTCTTTCTTTGCTCCTCAAATGTCCCTTTTTTGACATGGGATATAGATTTGCAAAAATTCTATATTAATTCACAAACTGTATTTTTTGTTTCCAACTATATAATAGACCCAGGGGCGGACTGACCGGCTGGGTAAAAGGCCCACTGCCGCCGCTCCTGAGGATCCACGACACTAGTCCCGGATCCCCAGCAGACTTTTACTGGGCAAGATAGATTAGGACTTCATGGGTGCAGGAATTTTGGCACTGATCAAGGCAAGAAGTCGAAGAGGTAAGATTGTCCAGCTTGGAGTTTATTAACAACAATGCAACCCGTTTCACTGTGCATGCGCAGCTTTATCAGGCATGGCAATACAGAGCAGCACTCAGGGTTAAATACCCTAATGGTGTTAACCCCTGAGTAGTATCTAATGGTATTTAACCCTGAGTGCTGCTCTGTATTGCCATGCCTGATGAAGCTGTGCATGCGCAGCGAAACGCGTTGCATTGTTGTTAATAAACTGGACAATCTTACTCTTCAACTCCTTGCCTTGATCAGCGTCAAAATTCCTGCACCCATGAAGTCATAATCTATCTTGCTAATCTACACTCCAGGAAGGCTGCAGACGGGCATATAATACCTACTTACGTTTACCATTGTTGTGTATGTTAGTACACAACTATCGGTAAGCAGTGATTTAACCTCCCCCTCCCCGGTGTCCTTGTTGCAAGCAATACTACACAAGGAGTGCCTTTGTTTCTCACTTTTACTGTGCAGGAAACCAATGAGAGCTTTATAACAGTTAGGGGCTCATAGATGAAAAGTCTAACATATTTGTCCTGCAGATATTAAGAGATCGACATGGCGGTCTGATCAGGATGGAGAAGAAGGAAAGAGGGCGCCACTGATCAGAAAGGTTTTTATTGTGAGTCCCTTGATGTAACTGTAATCACTTATATGGTATACAGATCCTGTGTACAGCTGGTATCTACCGCTATGTGGTCCTTAAACGCAAAAACATGTACAAAAGTATAATATTTCTGCCTATATACTAAAAGGGGCTAGCCCTGCAATTATTAAAATAACCCCTAAAGTGGGAATAATAGTATTAATTTACAGCAGAGAAAATCCCTCAGATAAGTGTGGCACTGACTACCATAATAATCTATATAGACTCCAATTATACAGATAACACAAAGAACACGGGAGCTATTAACATAGGTAATTAAATAATTAATCTTTATTGGAATACATTATTCAAATACATAAAACCAGTTAAAAAAGGAGAAAATCGGCAGCAAAAGGCAGCAATACCTGGAACATACAATAATCCAATACTAAGTACCAGTGTATGAAAATTATACTGTAGCCACAGGGTGAAATAACAGCTTTATTTAATCAATATCATTGTGGCAAACAGCTTGGGCTAAAAAAGTGGCCTTAAAGTGCAAGTGCACTACGCTAACGCCACATATAAGTATCAGTAAAAACTTAAAGCAACAACCACAGTGTATACATACCAAAAATAGTAATGAATAGTACTAGAAGTCCCAGGATGCCGGTGGCCCTGTGTCTACAGTATAATTTTCATACACTGGTACTTAGTATTGAATTATTGTATGTCCCAGGTATTGCTGCCTTTTGCTGCCGATTTCTCCTTTTTTAACTGGTTTTATGTATTTGGATAATGTATTCCAATAAAGATTAATTATTTAATTACCTATGTTAATAGCTCCCGTGTTCTTTGTGTTATCGCTATATGGTCCTGTATATAAGCACTTATATTGTATACAGATCCTGTATAGTATATTGGTCTGTGTATAGTGGTTTTATTCAGCACAGTAAGGCGGCATTATCTAGTTATTGTGTGATAGTATATATTTACTCTTTGTGTACTGGTATTATTGGTAATGGAAAATTATTTTACCTACCTTAAAGTATTTCTTATATATAAAATGTATTTCATTTTGTGTGTAGGGCTGGTGGAGGGATTTGGGTAGAATATGGGCAGAAATGTGACCAGCAGCAGAGCATCGCAGGGGGCCCTTACTTTTTTTGGTCTGGGGGCCTTGAGTGTTGTCAGTCTGCCCCTGAATAGACCCCAACTTGCATAATATTCCATAATATTATGCCAATTAGATGCTATCTTTTAAAATTGTTTAACAATTACAGAACACACAAATGAACCTGTGCACTCTGGCTTCCTGGCACTTGGCACATCAGGACTCACTTCATAGACTGCTTCATATACTGTGGGTTCTGGCTGCTCTTTATAGATTGTTCTCTCATGTTGCGGACAGTTGCTGGTGGTGTGGACAAGGAGTAGGGACCCTCCCCCATATATTTTGGGACTGTACACATATCAGTCCATTCTGGGACGTGGTACTAGCTGTAGCAATCCAGTTATACCCCTTCGAATATCTTTTCACTGTGCCACCTAAATAAATAAGGAGGATTCTCACCAGACTGCTCCTTCACATTCCTACTGCTTCCACATGCTCCATCGCCTCATACTGGAAATCTACCTTGCCCCCTCCTGACTGATAAGCCTGCCAGGGGTGTCTCTTTCCCATATCATCTCACCCTTACCCCTCCCCTTTCCCTTGTCCTTCCATTTGTCTTGTCTCTTTTTTGTGTGAATAGGTTATTAATCTTTGATATCTATTGTGATATACCTACTGTGGGAAAAGACTCCTCTTCGGAGTTTCTTCATTGTAACTTTAAGTATGCAGGACCTAGCCCAAGTGGTCACTCTCCCTAATTTTTTTTCTCCCTTTTACCTAGTTTTCATTGCTTTAAATTGTATGACCAATTTAGCACTATGTATCACCTGTTATATTGCTGTCTCAATGTCCTTGCATTAACAGGATCTCTTTAAAAAACTCTTAAAGCAACTCTAAATAAATAGTTAAACCAAAAAAAATTGAACTTACAGACAATAAACCATAAGTGTCCCTCCTTGGCCATCCAAAAAGTTGGGAGGTATGAAATTCTATATAAAAAAATTGGAGAGCAAATCTTTCTTTTCTATAAAGTATCTGCAAACTTTATCAAATAGACAAATAGTTATGTGGAGTGGGTATGTTTACACGTTTAGTATATGTAGTGGATTTCAAAGTGTGTAAATAAATACAGTGTAATATAATAAGTGTGCAAAAAATAAATGGTTAAGCACAACATAAAATCTGCAGCATACAATCATAGTGACTACCTCACTATTATACTATTATTAATCGATTGGGGGGGGGGGGTACGACGTTTGCACATATGTGCCGTAATTTTTTGGTTGTCCTGTATTGTTGATTCTGTCTTTAAACAAATAATAAAAATACTTGTAACTGACATTTTCTTTACAGCAGACATCACATGTGGCATTGTCCATCAAAGAGCAGCAGAGCAGCTTACCACAGAGGGTTAAAGAAGGTAAACCTGGGTAACCAGTATGTCACCATGCTGGATTCCATTTAATAAGGAGCGGTTTTCATGTGGCAACCCCTTTGATTATATTTTTATGTAGATTATATACTAACCAATCTTAAAATTAATACTATCTGCCTATTATTAATGGAGTACCAAAGGATAGGGGATAAGATGTCTAATCGCGGGGGTCCTGCCGTTGGGACCCCTGCGATCTCCAGGCCGGCAGCAGCGGCATCCAGAACATGGAAGCTTGGAGCTTCTGTGTTCGTGATATCACGCCACACTCCCTCAATTCATGTCTATTGGAGGAGGTGGAGATTGCTCCATACACTGATGACTGGGGTGCCACCCCAGAGATCGCAGGGGTCCCGCTGCTGGAATAGGGGACCCCCACTGGATAGGGGATAAGGTGTTTTTTTTGCCAGAATACCCCTTTAATACCGTTGTGCTCAAGAAAATCTCTGGTATATTGTGGTTCATTACTAGCAGGTCCTTAAAAGGAGTATTCCTATCCATTTCGGAGTAAAGTTCCTTTGGCCTTCCAGTCTACATTATTCTGAAGACATGCAACCAATAAAATAATTAAAAATTCTGTACAGACCAGCCTTGCCTGATGCTTTCTTCCTTCCCTCCAGTTTGGATAGTGTACTCAACCTGTTTTGCCACACAAGCTTCCTCAGGGAACACCATTACAGATAATTCCATAATGTAAAAGATCTCAGCATAGGGTTTTCCAGTAAAAAAAAAAAAAAAGGTCAAATGTTAGGTCACACATGCTACCAGAAATTCTCTGTATACAACAGCATATTAATGGAACAGTATGTGACATATAATGCCAAGTACCCAAGCTGCAATCATTTATTTGAATATATAAAGAAGTGGACACAAATAAGAGGTGGATATACTGTATCACCAGTTAAAGGGGTTATCCAACATAAGGTGATTTTAGTAAATACCTGGCAGACAGTAATGGACATGCTTAGGAAGGATCTGCGCTTGTCTGGGGGCTAAATGGCTATGTTGTGAGATTACCATAACACTGTGGCTAGCTGTTTGTGAACTAGTATTTCCTGTTTGACTTTTCTTTTTTTGACTACAAATCTCACAATTCCATCTTCCTCCCTCCCACACATCAGCCACTCCACCCATTGAAACATAAATGAGCAGCATCCATTCAAATCAGTGTGGTTTTCAATCAGGGTGCCTACAGCTGTTGCATTAGTTGCAGATTGATCTCTCTCCCACCAAGCGATCCCTCCACCCATTGAAGCAGACAGGCTCCCTGTCATCATATGACTAGTGAGTCAGGTCTTGGCCGCATTGCAACCTGGGAAAAATCTGAGACAACAGTCATTTTGTATGTTGGTAAAAATAAATATTGGGGTGAAAATCACATAAGAATTGTGAGAAAACCGTCACACACAGGTACAGAATACAGATATTATGAACTACACTAACTTCACAGCCCCTGTAGCATAGTCAAATAAAAAGAATTCCTGGATTACCCCTTTAATATAAAAGACAGCTCTGTCAAAGACAGAGTAGATCATCCACTTTTTAACCCTCGCTGAGGTGAACTAAACATTATGAACTAAAACATTTTACCCAGCACCTCCACCCTGCTACTGTCTGTTATGTCATGGCTGCTACAAGAGCATACAACATACATATAAGATATACTGAGTGCACCTGCAGAAGAAAACAGGGCATGTTGCTGTATTTAAAACATCTCATAGAGCCACCCTTAGGGGCTCTGTAAGATGCAGTAAAACTGACATATTATCTGCATTCTTTAGATCAGCGTAATTACAATAATACCCAATCTGTACATGTTCTACTAATATTATAAAAAAAAAATCACATTTTTATTCTGAGAAGACCTTTGTCACCCCTTGACAGAGGTCTTCTCCGAAACACTGCATTTTGGTGGGGTTTGGTGGTGGTTGTCCTGTAGTCACATTATTTAACTATTTGTTATATCTTTGATATCATGATGTATGTTTACATGTGATATACCCAAACTCTGTAGGCTGTGCTGTAGGACATGGAGTGCC
Organism: Hyla sarda; assembly: GCF_029499605.1. Lineage (NCBI taxonomy): Eukaryota > Metazoa > Chordata > Amphibia > Anura > Hylidae > Hyla > Hyla sarda. The sequence goes on along the minus strand of NC_079189.1, from coordinate 286,602,381 downwards.
ACCTTGCTGGTTTTCTTCTACCCCTTTGGTGGAAAAAACTAAAACTAAAATGTTAAATACTAACCCAGCTACATAATTATATCCTTACCTCTAGCATCTTGTTTAATTTATTTCATATCAGTGATCAGTATGAGCAATCTATTGATTGAATATATACTGTAAAAGTCACTTAGAGGGACTTACATTTTTTTAAATAATAATTCTCATTTATATATAATTGGGTGTTTGGATCAACAATTTGGATGGGCAGGGGTAGAGATGAGCGAACTTACAGTAAATTCGATTCGATTCGTCACGAACTTCTCGGCTCGGCAGTTGATGACTTATTCTGCATAAATTAGTTCAGCCTTCAGGTGCTCCGATGGGCTGGAAAAGGTTTTCCAGCCCACGGGAGTACCTGAAAGCTGAACTAATTTATGCAGGAAAAGTCATCAACTGCCGAGCCGAGAAGTTTGTGACGAATCGAATTTACTGTAAGTTCGCTCATCTCTAGGCAGGGGGTATGCAAACACAGATTTGGACAAGCCAGCCTAATTTTGAAAGAAGGGGCATTATGCATGGCATCAAAAGATCATAGCATTTCAAGACAATCAACTGCGACCCACAGTAAAATTTGGTTGGTGGAGGTTCCATCATGCTGTGGGGCTGTCTGATCAGTGCTGGTACTGGGAGTCTTGTTAAAGTTGAGCGTCGCATGGATTCCACTCAATATCAGCAGATACTTGAGAATAATATAAAGGAATTGGTCACAAAATTCAAATTACAACACAGCTGGATATTTCAACAAGACAACGACCCAAAACACTGCTCCAAATCTACTCTGGTATTTATGCAGAGGAACAAGTACAATGCTCTGAAATGGCCATCCCGGTCTCCAGACATGAATGTCATTGACAATCTATGGTGTGATGTGAAGCGGGCTGTTCATGCTCGGCCACCATCAAACGTAACTGAACCTAACAAACCTAAATGGCCTCTAGATGCGCTATAGGAAGCGTCTAGAGGACATTATTTCTGATAAAGGAGGCTCAACTAAATGTTTATGTGATATTTCATGTGAATTTATGCACCTGTCTACATTCATTTTAAAGCATATTGCACATTTTCTGTTCATCCAATAAATCTAATTTTACTACTGAAATATTACTGTGTCTTTCAGATATTTGATCGCTCAAAATTAGATTGCTGATCCAAACACCCAATTATTTATAAATGAAAATCTTGGAAACTGTCAGGGTACCTAAACTTGTGCATATAACTGTATTAAAACATTAACTCCAGAAATGCAGATTTTTGGTCACATAATGTGTCAAAAAAATTTAATTTTTCATCTACTGGTACTGAAAAAACTACAGATCATGGTACCAAAAATGAGCCCTCATATAGTCCTGTAGATGGAAAAATAAAGAAAAATTTGAACTAAAACTAAAATTATTTTAAAGGAGTAAAATTAACTCCTTAAGGTCCGTTTTTGCACTTTCCTTTTTTGCTCCTTGCCTTTAAAAAATCATAACTCTTTCAATTTTGCTCCTAAAAATCCATATGATTGCTTATTTTTTGCGCCACCAATTCTACTTTGTAATGACATCAGTCATTTTGTCCAAAAATCTACGGTGAAAAGGAAAAAAAATCATTGTGCGACAAAATTGAAAAAAAACGCAGTTTTGTAACTTTTGGGGGCTTCCGTTTCTACGTAGTACATTTTTCGGTAAAAATGACACCTTATCTTTATTCTGTAGGTCCATACAATTAAAATGATACCCTACTTGTATAGGTTTGATTTTGTCGTACTTCTGGAAAAAATCATAACTACGTGCAGGAAAATTAATACGTTTAAAATTGTCATCTTCTGACCCCTATAACTTTTTTATTTTTCCACGTATGGGGCGGTATGAGGGCAAATTTTTTGCGCCGTGATCTGAAGTTTTTAGCAGTACCATTTTTGCATTGATAGGACTTATTGACTTATTGGAATTTTTTTGCGCGCACGCCATTGACCGAGCGGTTTAATTAACGATATATTTTTATAATTCGGACATTTCCGCACGCGGTGATACCACATATGTTTATTTTTATTTACACTGTGTTTTTTTTTATGGGAAAAGGGGGGTGATTCAAACTTTTAATAGGGAAGGGGTTAAATGATCTTTATTCACTTTTTTTTGCAATGTTATATCTCCCATAGGGACCTAGAACACTGCACACACTGAACTTTTACATTGATCAGTGGTTTCTCATAGGAAACCAGTGATCGATGATTCTGCCGCTTGACTGCTCATGCCTGGATCTCAGGCACTGAGCAGTCATTCGGCGATCGGACAGCGAGGAGGCAGGTAGGGAACCTCCGACTGTCCTGTAAGCTGTTCGGGATGCCGCGATTTCGCCGCGGCTATCCCGAACAGCCCATTGAGCTAACCGTCAGTTTTTACTTTCACTTTTAGCCGCGTGGCTCAGCTTTGAGCGCGCGGCTAAAGGGTTAATAGAGCGCGGCACCGCGAGCAGTGCCGCGCGCTATTAGCGGCAGGGTCCCGGCTTCACTATGGGACCCCGCGTTATATCACGGGAGCGGGACCAAGGACGTTCTCATACGTCCTTGGTCCTTAAGGGGTTAAACAAAACATATATATATTGGGTATTGCTGTAATCATACTGACCCATAGAATATAGATAACGTCAGTTTTATTGTAAAGTGTCTTTTGTAAAAAAAAAAAAAAAAAAAAAACGAAGATCTGCCATTTTCTTTTTCAATTTCAGTCCACAAATCATTTTCCTTTGTTTCAAAGTATATTTCTTGGTGAAATGAAAGGTTTGGAATCACCTCTCGCATGCCAGTCTTAAATAATCCCTCAGCAGTGCACGGGCATGTTGATTGATGTAGAGGTGCACGCCTTTACAGAGATCCCAGCACATCTAAGGCTGCACGTGGGTCCACACTGAAATCTACACCATCTCAGAGCCAGCATAGATTTTAGTTACAATTTTCCTCTGCTTGCAGGTACAATTTGTAATAAATTTAGTGCATCCAGGATGCTATGTCCCGTTGCCATGGCATCACTCCCACATTGCACAACGCTTCGCCCACTTGGCAAGTGCATGGCAAATTGTCAAAGCAGCCTTTTTTTTAATATATTTTCTGAACATTATATTAAACTTTTTATTACATTTTTCTTTGAGCCTCACTAAGGGACTTTACCACGCTATCACTTGATTTTATTGCCTTCAAAATGGGCAGCATGTGCTGAGATATTCCCTTCAAGTTGTAAGATGGTGCATCCATGGATTGGACTTGCATTTCTAGAACATATATAAGAACCATCTTCTCTCATTGTTTCAGTCAAATTCTAATGCTCACATGCTCATTGTTGGCACATTCTGAAGGAGAGAGGTCATCGCTGGCAGTTACACAGAAAGTTGTAACATCCCACATAAAGCATTTAAAGGGAACCAATCATTAGATTTTATTATATATAATGCTTGGCAACACCTTATATATGCTAAAATCTTTTTCCTCACCATCCCCCAGCAATGTTTTTCCCCCCAGGCATGGTAAGGATATGAAGTTATTAAGTAGTCCCCTGGGCGGGGAGCTAAACTTACTTGGTCCCGTCTCTCTGGCCATAGTAACGTCCCCTCGGCATGATTGACGGCCCACATCACTGCTCTGCTCCGCCTGCTTAGGGGACTACTTACGAAGAGGCGTGGAAGACTTACTTTATATCCTCTCCATCCCTGGGGGCAAAAACGTTCCTTTGGCATGGTGAGGATAAAGATTTTTCCCTATACAACGCTTTGCCAAGTGTTAAATATGGTAAAATCTAAAACTTGGTTCCCTTTAACCCCTTAACGACAATGGACGTAAATGTACGTCATGGTGCCGTGATACTTAACGCACCACGACATATATTTACGCGAAACCATGACCGCAAGCTCCGCGGCAGGTCCCAGCTTCTATCAGCAGCCAGGGACCCGCCAGTAATGGTGGACATCTGCGATCGCACGGATGTCCGCCATTAACCCCTCAGATTTCGTGATCAATACAGATCACAGCATCTGCGGCAGTGCGGTACTTTGAATGGATGATCGGATCGGCCGCAGCGCTGCCGCGGGGATCCGATCATCCAGCATGACAGCCGGAGGTCCCCTCACCTGGCTACGGCTATCACCCGGGGTCTTCTGCTCTGGTCTGTGATCGAGCAGACCAGAGCAGAAGATCACCGATAATACTGATAAGTGCTATGTCCTATACATAGCACTGAACAGTATTAGCAATCAAATGATTGCTATAAATAGTTCGCTATGGGGACTATTAAAGTGTAAAAAAAATAATAATAAAAAAATAAAAAGTTAAAAAATGTCAAATAAAAAAAGTAGTAAAATTAGAAAAATCCCTTCCTCCAATAAAAAAGTAAAACGTCCGTTTTTCCCATTTTACCCCCGAAAAAGCGTTAAAAAAAATGAATACACATATTTCGTATCGCCGCGTGTGTAAAAGTCTGAACTATTAAAATATGTTGTTAATTATCCCGTACGGTGAACGGCGTAAGCATAAACAAATCCAAAATTGCTGCTTTTATGTCAAATTTTATTCCAAAAAAATTAATAAAAAAAAGTATAAAAAGTAAAACCTAAGCAAAAGTGGTACTGATAAAACTACAGATCATGGTGCAAAAATTAGCCCTCTTACCGCCCCATATACAGAAAAATTTGAAAGTTATAGGTGGTCAAAATATTGCTATTTCAAACATACTAATTTTGTTAAAATGGTTTGAGATTTTTTTTAAGCGGTACAATTACATTTTAATCATATTGACCCACAGAATAAAGAATACATGTCCTTTTTACCGGAACGTGTACAGCGTGAAAACAAAACCTTCCAAAATTTGCTAAATTGCGGTTTTCTTTTCAATTTTCCCACATAAATAATATTATTTTGGTTGTGCCGTACATTTTATGGTAAAATTAGTGATGTAATTACAAAGTACAATTGGTGATGCAAAAAACAAGCCCTCATATGGGTCTGTGGATGGAAAAACGAAAATGCAAAAATAAAATTGGTCTGGTCCTTAAGGCCAAAATGGGTCTGGTCGTTAAGGGGTTAAAGATGTTCTGTCTTGGTCATCTAGCCCTCCAAATTGGTGCTGTTAGAGTCACACAGATCCTTACACTGGCCCATTTTTTCTGCTTCCAACACCTCAATTTCAAGAGCGGACTGTTCACTTGCTGCCTAATATATCTCACCCCTTGACTGGTGCCACTGCGGCAAAAATCTTTTATTTTTTACGTTATCTGTCAGTGGTTCTATATTATACTTATCAGGAACTGAAAAATGTGTTGCAGTACCATGGATAATCATAAAAATATATTCTTTATTGATGCACTATTTGATCATTAGGAGCATTGTCTCATATTCTCTTACTATGAATTATCTAATAGTATTTATATATGTAATGCATATGGTATCCTGCAGATGGCAGCAATGTTCCAATATCTGGTCTGGAACTGCTGTTATATTGTCAGTATCTCTCACATCCCTGCCTTGAGATTGCTGTCTCCCATGTGTACCACATGACTCGTCACATGGTACATCACATGATGCTTGATCCGAAAGGCGGGACGGTGGACTTCCAGTAGTCATGTGCCACTTAGCTACCCCACCTCATATTTTATTGGTTCTTTGCACACACCGGGGCATATTTAAATCTACCATAATGTGTGGATGCCACCGCCAGAAGAAGGTTGAGGTATAAAAACTTGGGTAGGGGTGATTGCCATGGGAATCTCAGTTGTATTTTTTCTCTGGTTATTGTTTTGTTAAGCTGAGAGTCTCTTTGGAATATTGCATTGCTATACCTGTCATATGCTATTAAAGAGAATATCCAGAAACACAGAGCACCACACCTGTCTTCTGGTTGTGTGTGGTAGTACATCTTGAGTTCATTCATTTCAATTAAGTATGTTGCAATACCACAAACAACCTGATAACAGGTATGTTGCAATCTAACTTAGGCTGGGTTCATACCACGTTTTGTTAAATACGGTTCCCGTATACGGCTGGGAGGAGGGGGCAGGGCTTAATCACGGCGCCCGCACTCAGCCGTATTAGGGAACCGTATTTAATGCATGTCAATGAGCCGACTAGAGTGAACCGCAGTCTCCGGTCGGCTTCGTTTTCGGCCGTATGCGGTTTCCCGACCGTTTCGTATTTAACGAAACGTGGTGTGAACCCAGCCTTAGCTTGCATAGTGCATTTTATTTTTTTATTGACCTGCTACATCTATTGTAGTTGCCATAGTTTGCATTTGTATATTTAAGATGTAACTTCTGCATAATTTACCAGCCTGCAACTTGAATATTTTCCACATTGACATCCCCATCAGTAAAGAACATAGTTTTATGGTTATCCATATGGTGCCACAAAGCATTCTTATAGGAGTGTAATCTTTGTTTTGTTGAGCATGGTGTATCAGTAGTAATTTAGATTTTATGAATTGATTGAGGCACTTATCCCTTTCTGTGATATAAGATGATTATCAGAAACATTATGCACAATGTAAAAGTATCAAACATAAGGTTTTAAATGCTAATATACTTTGTTACTAAATAGTCAACTTTAGTCTAGCATGTTGCTTGTGGGATCATTCGTATTGACCACTGTTGGGCTATGTTCACACGGTGGAATGTCTGCATGGAAAATTTCTGTGAGTACATTCCACAAACAGCTAAGTGCTGGCATGTTTCATAGACGGCAATGCATTTCCAAGTGCAATCCACATAAACATTGAATTTCTGCCAGAATGTCCGTACAGAATATTCATGCGGAATTCTGCACGGACATTACGCCATGTGAATATAGCCTTTGGCGGCATTCTGGCCCCTACTTAACCTTTCGGGTTGCAGGGTATCTTCATACACCCTGATACTTCATACACCCTCATACTCCCCGATCCTTAAAGGGGTATTCCAGGAATCAAAATACAGGCATTTTTTTTTCAAAGACAGCCCCCTCCTTGTCTCCAGGTTGGGTGAGGTATTACAACTTGGCTCCATTCACTTCAATGGAACTGAGCTGCAGAACCACACCAAACCAGGAGACAAGGAGGGAGAGGTCTTTGAAAGCAATAAGGTCTGTTTTTGGATTCCTGGATAACCCCTTTAAGGACTCAGGACATACTTGTATGCCCTGAGTATTTCCGGTCCCTGCCACTTGCCAGGCGGGGACCGGACTGGGGTGCCTGCTGAAATCAAAAAATCTATTTTTCTTACATAGCGTCTTACGGCACTTCTGTATTATTCATAAGGGTGACATAAGTTCCCTACATCTAACTATATTTGAACAAATTCCTGAAGATTATTCTAATCACTTTCAGAGTTTAATTAATAGAGAATCCTTTTGGATCCATAAACTGGTGACATTGACCCCTCAAGGGTTAAATGAGATGATTGAAAATGTAAGGTGAACCCAATCCTGATGCTCTGTTCATATTTAGTAGTTTTTTACTGTGCCCATATAATCTTGTTTGAAGAATGATTTTTTTGTTATATATATATATATATATATATATATATATATGTTATATCTTTTTTTGTTATATTTTTGTTTGGTATGTATATGTTTTATTATATTCTATTTATTGATATATATATATATATATATATATATATATATATATATATCATATGGCTATTGGTTCCATTCCCTTTGCTTTATTTTAATCTACATTTTTCTTTTATTTTCCTTTCATCCTTGTCTTTTCCTATTTTATATCATTTCATTTAAATTTTTCACTCATTCATTTATTTATATATGCTTATGTATATTGTTATTTATACTTGTGCTTGCTATAGTTCACTTTATTATTATTTATTCACTCTATTTTATTTTGGTTCATTCCGGTTCCAATTTCCATCTGAAGATGTGCATCTTTATTATCTGTAGGATACTATTCACACTCATTTCAATGTTAACATGCCCACCACTATTTAGGTCCCATTTACATTTATTATGAAGTTCAAATCTATTCCAATAGGATTGTCTTTAATCCATTTCTTTACATATATATATTTTAGTGTTTTTTGCATTTTGACGTGTGCTATTCTGCATCGTAAAAATGCAAAAAAAATATATACAAAAATATGAATATATACATCACATAATTGATAGTAATGTTCGATTACTATAATTAATCCTTTCTGGTTTATACAGATGTGTTTTAATAAACTGATGATGAATAACATATCACATACATATTATATATTAATTTGTATTAATGTGCATAAAGAAGTCAAGGAAAGATGGAAAAATCTCCAAAAGTCATCAAATTACAGATTAGACATTCTTATATGTCAACAAAAAGTAAGATTTTATTTCCATCATTTACACTTTCAAAATAACAGAAAACAAAAAAATGGCATCTGCAAAAGTTTGGGCACGCTGCAGAGTTTATAGCATGCACTGCCCCCTTTGCAAAGCTGAGACCTGCCAGTTTCGTGTATTGTTCTCAATCATCATCTGGGAAGACCAGGTGATGTCAATCTCAAGGGTTTTAAATGCCCAGACTCATCTGACCTTTCCCCAACAATCAGCACCATGAGTTCTTCTAAGCAGTTTTCTAGAAATCTGAAGCTGAAAATAGTTGTCGCTCACAAAACTGCAGAAGGCTATAAGAAGATAGCAAAACGTTTTCAGATGTCAATATCCTCTGTTCGAAATGTAATTAAGAAATGGCAGTCATCAGGAACAGTGGAAGTTAAAGCAAGATCTGGAAGACCAAGAAAAATATCACACAGAACAGCTCACAGGATTGTGAGAAAAACAATTCAAAACCCACGTTTGACTGCACAATCCCTCCAGAAAGATCTGGCAGACACTGGAGTTGTGGTACACTATTCCACTATAAAGAGATACTTGTACAAATATAGTCTTCATGGAAGAGTCATCAGAAGAAAACCTCTTCTACGTCCTCACCAAAAAAAATCATCGTTTGAACTTTGCAAATGAACATATAGGCAAGCCTGATGCATTTTGGAAACAAGTTCTGTGGACCGATGAGGTTAAAATGGAACTTTTTGGCCGGAATGAGAAAAGGTACGTTTGGAGAAGAAGGGGAACAGAATTTAGTGAAAAGAACCTCTGTCCAACTGTTAAGCATGGGGGTGGATCAATCATGCTTTGGGGTTGTATTGCAGCCAGTGGCACAGGGAACATCTCACGAGTAGAAGGAAAAATGGATTCAATAAAATTTCAGCAAACTTGATGCCATCTGTGAAAAAGCTGAAGTTAAAGAGAGGATGGCTTCTACAAATGGATAATGATCCTAAACACACCTCGTAAATCCACGGGGGATTACATCAAGAGGCGTAAACTGAAGGCCTTCACAATCTCCTGACCTCAACATAATTGAAAATCTATGGATAGACCTTAAAAGAGCAGTGCGTGACAGACAGCCCAGAAATCTCAAAGAACTGGAAGACTTTTGTAAGGAAGAATGGGCAAAGATACCTCAAACAAGAATTGAAAGACTCTTGGTTGGCTACAAAAAGTGTTTACAAGCTGTGATACTTGCCAAAGGGGGCAGTACAAGATATTAACTCTGCAGGGTGCCCAAACTTTTGCAGACGCCATTTTTTTGTTTTCTGTTATTTTGAAAGTGTAAATGATGGAAATAAAATCTAACTTTTGTTGACATATTATAAGAATGTCTAATCTGTAATTTGATGCCTTTTGGAGATCTTTCCTTGGCTTCTTTATGCACATTAATTCAAATTTTTACCTGGGGTGCCCAAACTTTTGATCCCCACTGTATATATATATATATATACTTTTTCATATGCAGGCCCCCTCCCGTCCCATAGACATGAATGCAGGGGGCGTGGCGAGACATCAGGTCCCCAGTCCCGGAAACCCGGAGGTTTCCAAAACTGGAGACGCAGCTCCCACATAGAATGCGGGTGCTGCAGGGAGATCGCGGGGGGTTCAAGCGGCAAGCCCCCCACGATCAGACATCTTATCCCCCATATTTTGGATTGGGGTTAAAATGTTTTTACCCCTTTAAACGTGTTATCTGGGATTGCACACAATAGCCTTCATATTTACTAAGCTAGTGATACCGGGGGACTGTAAACAAAAGACATGTCCCTGAAAGGAGTCAGTCAACATGAGCAGATTCAGCCAGCCAAAGGTGACATACAGGTTAATGCCTTTTTTATAAAACATTCCTATATATGATCTTACAATATGATTTCTGTAGCATAACTGATATGCCGCCAGATAGCCGTTTATGGTTCCCCGTGTGCTCCGGTGATGGTCTCCTACCTGTCCTCAGGGCTCCGGAGCGTCCTCTTCGGGATCCCCTCCATCGCCGGTGCTCTCCATCGTCATCATCACGTCGCCGCACACGCCGTCCCGTCATGCAATAGGAGCGGCGTGCGTAGTGACGCGATGACGGCGACGTGAGAGCGACGATCCCGGGCAGCAGAGACGTTCCGGAGCGGCGGGGACATCACAGGGATGCGGCGACAGCGATGGAGCACAACATCCAGGGCAGCGGTGATGAGCAGTGACGGCCCGGAGCGGCGGGGACAGGTTAGTACAACTTCCTATTCTTTACATTGCACGGATCCCTCAACATACGATGGTTTCAACAAACGATGGTTCATTTGGAACGGATTACCATCGTATGTTGAGGGACCACTGTACAGCTATGTAGCTAAATGCTGTATTCAATTGTCTATATAATGTGTGGGATGTCCAATCATGTAATTGTGTTGCCTGATAAGTCATTCAGGAATAGTATATCATATAATGATAAATATAGTAGCCATGATACATGATATAGATACATCTATCACTTATGGTGAACTTAATCACACATAGAATATACAGGTTATAATTAATGATTTGCTGTGATGTCATGTGACTAGCCATGATGTCCATACACACACCCACCAGTCATCATTGGATGATCTGATATTGTTTGGGTGGATCTTTAAGTCAGAAAAAACAGCTAAAAGCAGTTGTAAGGAGGAGAAGGGGAGAGCAAAGGGGAATGGAAAAAGATAGCAAGGAAGGACCCCATCCTCATCACAGAAGCACCGAGAGACTACCTGAAGGGGCGGAGCCATGAAGAGCCAGGGAGAAAAGGTTAGTCCATAAGAATTTCTTCTCTGATAACCGGTTATGACTACAGGCGGTTCCATGGACCTTGGGCAGCCATCTTTCTTTTATTCAGAAGTACTCTCGGTAAGATACACAGGTTTCTTATTTGATTAAGTTGCCTCATTTTTTATGTGGACAGAATTATGTTATGTATATGAGCAGACCTGGCTTATATATATATAACCTCAATTATGAGATGGTAATAGTAGTTTATAAGCCACACCCCCTTCTACTGAAGATGAACGGGGATCGGGGATCAATGCAATGATCATATTGCATATTAGCATAGTCTGATGGGATCTTCCTCCCACGAGGAAACTTAATTAAGTCTTCCTAATTAGTAGTATGTTATAAATTATATATTTAGTACTGTATCTTACCAGAGATAGTTGTGGTTAGAACTGGGCGGGGGTTTACTCCCATTTTATACATGTAAAGTGCCCATTAGATATCATGTAATCTGATGATCTCTATGCAAAGTAATATAAATGATGTCTGAAATAACCTACTTCTGTGACTAAGCTTAATATTATAAAATATAACATATATAATTGAATTTATATTATGGTCTGTTTTTATTACTTTTTAATGTTGATCAATTGTAACCAATAAATGGTTATATCATTTTTAAAATAACTGCGTTATAATTTTATTATATTGCAAAAGTTACTTCTACCACTACTTCAAAGAACTCTACCGGGCCCAGATATGGGGAATTGCAGTTTTTGTATATTTTTGGCAATTCATAATGGTCATAATATATTTTATATTTTTGTTTGACCATAATTAATAATTCATAAATGAGTTATTAACCCCAACAGTCCCCCACACTAGAAAAAGGGGATGATCCCAGAAAAAATGCAGTGTGTCAAATGAGGGGGATTCAGAAGGACACCACCACTCAGTGTGACACTTGCCCCGATCATCCGGGCCTCTGCATAAAAAATTGCTTCAGGGAGTATCACACTTCCATGGAGCACTACATTTTTAATCCTTTTCCTTAATTTAAATTCCCCAGAATTCGACACCAATTGTTATGATTCGGCAGGCTGGAGGTGGATCCTCTGTGTCAGCGAGGGATTGGCGTGGACCGGTTCTAAGTTGCTACTGGTATTCACCAGAGCCCGCCGCAAAGCGGGATGGTCTTGCTGCGGCGGTAGCAACCAGGTCGTATCCACCGGTAACGGCTCAACCTCGCTGACTGCTGAGAGTGGCGTGGGACAGGAGGACTAGACAAAGGCGAGATCAGACGTAGCAGAAGGTCAAGGCAGGCGGCAAGGTTCATAGTCAAGGGTAACGGCAGAAGGTCTGGTAACACTGGTAAGGCAATCACAGAAACGCTTTCACTAGGCACAAGGCAACAAGATCCGTCAATGCAGGGAAGGGGAAGTGAGGTAATATAGGCCTGGAGCAGGTGAGCTAATACACTGATTGGGCCAGGCACCAATTAGCGGTGCACTGGCCCTTCAAATCTTAGAGAGCGGAGCCGTGCGTGCCAGGACGTGACAGCCGGGGACCGGGACAGGTAAGTAGATTGGGATGCGATCAGCGAGCGGGCGCGTCCCGCTATGCGGATCGCATCCCCGTCGGCAGTGTCAGTGCAGCGCTCCCGGTCAGCGGGTCTGACCGGGGCGCTGCAGAGAGGAGAACGCCGCAAGCGCTCCGGGGAGGAGCAGGGACCCGGAGCGCTCGGCGTAACACCAATGTACCAGTCCAGTGTACATTATATTCCAAATTTTAAAACCGAACACCCCCCCCCCCTCAAAAAAAATTAAAAATAAAGGAAGAAAAATATTTCCCAAGACCCCTGATACTATCTTTTTTTTTCCCTAAAAAAAATGGGTCATGGGACACAGAGTTAACATCATTGGGGTTTGCAGTTGCCTCCAATGCAAAGCGCTCTCCCCTCACCTGAGTGGGGTGTGCATTTGAGGTAACAGAATAGGGACAGCCACACACATCACATTCCCAGAATGATGATTCAGAGCATAGGGTTTGGGGCAGGCATCAATTTTACTTTTGGCTATATTCTGGGTCATTCTGGGAAAATAATTGACATATAAGTAATAAAATAGCAATTTTCATTTTCCCCAAACTACACTTCATCCATTCCTGTAAAATAAATTTAGGGAACACCCGTCTGTTCCAAATGTCCACTTCACCACTATACACCTTCCCTAGGGGGTGTACTGTTTGTAATAGTTTCACATGTGGGTGTTCCTTTCTTGTATTTTCCTCTGAATGTAAAGTGACCCCCCAACCTACGATGGCCCCGACATACGATAATTTCAACATGCGATGGCCTCTCTGATGCTTTTTTTTATGTCGGGGCCATCGCATAAACCTATCCGGCAGCGCTATCCGGCAGCGCAGACTGCTTCAGCTGCTGCCGGATAGCCGTTTACGATGCCCCGTAAGCTCTGGTGATGGTCACTCACCTATCCGCGGCGCTCCAGGGCGTCATCTTCGGGATCCCCTGCATCGCTGGCGCTGTCCATCATCATCATCACGTTGCCGCGCACCCCATCCCGTCATCCTATAGGAGCGGTGGACGGCAACATCCAGGGCAGCAGTGACGGCGGGGACAGGTGAGTACAACATCCTATATTTAACATTGCACAGATCCCTCAACATACGATGGTTTCAACAAATGATGGTTCATTTGGAACGGATTACCATTGTATGTTGAGGGACCACTGTATGTAACTGTCCGTAGGTCCGTAACAAACATCGGCCTCAAATGCTACGAGTTCTCAGTCATGAGCTCTGTCGTATTTCCAGGTGACAATTCGGAGTCACACGATCGTTGTTCCCAGAAAGATAAAGCAGAACATAGGTTGAAAATTTCAATTTTCAAAAGCTACCCTTCATCCATTCCTGGAAAATAAATTTGGGAAACACCCATGCACTCAAAATGTCCTCTTTACCCCTATACCCATTCTTCAGGGGAGAGGGGTACTTTCTGTAATGGTGTCACATGTGGGTGTTTCATTTTTCTATTTTCCTCTGAATATATGTAACCCTCAGCTACTGATATGCTATAGGCCTCAAATGCAAACAGACCTCTATTACTTCTGAGCCTTGTTGTGCGCCAGCCCAGCACGTTACCCCATCTGTGGCTGTATTTCCATAGTCAGGAGAAAAAGCCCTCCAAAATTTGTAACCCAATTTCTCCCATTAACCCTTGTGAAAATGTTAAAAATTGGGTAACCCCAGCTTTTTTTGTGTAAAAAAATTTGATGTTTCAATTTGCGGCCAACTGTTCAAAAAAACTGTGAGGTGCAAGTACTCACTGTACCCCTTGTTACCTTCCTTGAGGGGTGTAGTTTCAAAATTCCGGTCACTTGCCGGGTTTCTTTTATATATTTTTTTAATATATATTTTATGTCAGAACCTCAACCATTGTAGTGCAAATCACTGTCTCACTCCTAAGCCCTGTTTTGCACCCGCATAGTGCTTTGCCGCCATTTATTGGGTATATCCTTATTCTGGAGAAATTGGGCTACAAATTGTGCAAAGATTTTTTCTCTCTTACTACTTGTGAAACAAAAAAAAAATTGGTTAATTCCAGCAATTCAGTGTTAAAGATCAAATTCTCCACTTTTACGGCCCACTGTACAAAAAACTTGTGAGGTGTAAGTACTCACTGTAACCCTTTTTATGTTCCTGGAAGGGTGTAGTTTCCAAAATGGTGTCACATGTGAGGGGTTACTGCTGTTCTGGCTCCATGTGAGGTGTGTAAATGCACACGGCCCCCGACTTCAATTCCAGCAAAATTCTCTCTCCAAAAGTCCAATGGCACTCCTTCTGTTTTGAGACCTGTAGTGCGCCAGCAGAGCACTTTAAATCCACATATGGGGCATTTTCTTAATCGGGAGAAATTGGGCTTTAAATCTTGGGGTCCATTTTCTCCTATTACACCATGTGAAAATGAAAATTTTTGAGTAACACCATCATTTTGGTGTTAAAAATAAAATTTTTCATTTTCTTGTCCAAGTTCAACACAAACCCGTCAAACACCTGTGAGGTGTTAAGGCTCACTGTACCCCTTGTTACGTTCCTCGAGGGGTGTATTTTCCCAAATAGTGTGCCATGTGTTTTTTTTTTTTTTTTTTTTTTGCTGTTCTGACATCATGGGGGCTTCCTAAATGCAACATGCTCCCCAAAAACCATTTCAGCAAAATTCTCTTTCAAAAAGCCAAATTTTGCTCCTTCTCTTCTGAGCATTGTAGTGCGCCAGCAGAGCACTTAACGTCCACATATAGGGTATTTCCATACTCAGGAGAAAATGCCCCACAAAATGTAAAACCCTATTTCTTCTGAGTATGGAAATACCTCATATGTGGACGTTAAGTGCTCTGCACTACAATGCTCAGAAGAGAAGGAGCAAAATTTGGCTTTTTGAAAGAGAATTTTGCTAAAATGTTTTTTGGGAAGTATGTTGCATTTAGGAAGCCCCCATGATGTCAGAACAGCAAAAAAAAAAAAAAAAAAACACTATTTGGGAAACTACACCCCTCATGGAACGTAACAAGGTGTACAGTGAGCCTTAACACCTCACAGGTGTTTGACGACGTTGCGTTGAATTTGGCCGTGAAAATGGAAAATTAGTTTTTTAACACTAAAATGCTAGTGTTACCCCAAATTTTTCTTTATCACAAGGGGTAATAGGAGAAAATTCCCCCCAAAATGTAAAACCCCATTTCTTCTATTACCCCTTGTGAAAAAGAAAAATTTGGGGTAACACTAGCATTTTAGTGTTAAAAAACTAATTTTATATTTTTACGTCCAAATTCAACGCAACGTCGTCAAACACCTGTGATGTGTTAATGCTCACTATACCCCTAGTTACGCCCCTTGAGGGGTGTAGTTTCCCAAATAGTGTGCCATGTGTTTTTTTTTTTTTTTTTGTTGTTCTGGTTTCATGGAAGCTTCCTAAATGCAACATGGCCCCCAAAAAACATGACAGCAAAATTTGCTCCCCAAAATCCCACAGTTGCTCTTTCCCTCTTGAGCCATGTTGTGAGCCCGCAGAGCACTTTATGTCAACATATGAGGTATTTCCATACTTGAGAGAAATTTGGCTACAAATTTTGGGGGGCTTTTTCTCCTTATACCACTTTTAAAAATGAAAAAAAAATGGGGCTACAAATACAGGTTAGTGTAAAAAAATGCAGATTTTTATTTTTCTCCTCCACTTGTTATTTTGAAAACTTTGAAGGGTGCAGTTTCTATAATGGGGTCATTTATGGGGTATTTCTCCCAGAAAGGCCCCTCAAATCCACTTCAAACTTAACTGGTCCCTGAAAAATTCTGATTTTGAAATTTTCGTGAAAATTTTGAAAATTGCTGCTATACTTAGAAGCCCTCTAATGTCTTCAAAAAGTACAGGTCATCTATATGATGCCAACATAAAACTAGACATATTGTATTTGTGAATCAATAGATATTTTATTTGGAATGTCCATTTTCCTTACAGGCTGAAAGCTTCATAGTTAGAAAAATGCTAAATTTTCTAAATTCTCATGAAGTCTTGGGATTTTTCACCAAGAAAGGATGCAAGTAACAACACAAATTTACCACTATGTTAAAGTAGAATATGTCACTAAAAAATAATCTTGGAATCAGAATAAAAGATAAAAGCATCCCAGAAGTATTAATGCATAACCTGACAGTGGTCAGAATTGCAAAAAAGGGATGACCTTAAGGTCTCTAAGGAGTTAATCACTACATTTACTAATAACCATTTAGGACAGTCATACTGTCACTCTGTGAAATCCACATGTAACACATTTTTAGTAGATTTACAGCAAAATCATAACTATTAGGCTTTTTGAACTTGAGGGAGGGTTTTGGGAGGAATACAGGATAAGTGTATTGGCCATAATTGAAAGATATGCAAAGATTTAAAGTAGTGTAAAAAGTAAGTATATACTGGTAAATAATGGAGGATATATAGGAAATAGTTATCTATAGTTCTTTCTCGGATTATGCATCTCTGTTTACTTCTGTTGTTCTCCATTAAAGCAGTATATTGAGCCAACTCTGGAAATCCTTGTCTGGAAAGTTTGATCATTCACAATTACTCAAGTGGAAAGTGCAGGCCACAAACGCCTGGAGTGCGTGTAGTTATTTATAAGATCTGCCATTGGAAAAACCTCAGCTTCTCGTTTTTTTCTTCTATTATTAAAATGTCAGAATCTGGTGTAAGTGAAAACACAAACCATATATCTTCAGGGTGTTAACCTCTTCCACTCTGGACAAGCTTATATAAAACACGCAAGGCAGGTTTACTAGGGGAAACCTAACACCTTTTTTTTCCGAGAGACAATATTAAAGTTGAAGGTAGTGATTACCAATAAGGGTAAAGGCCTGTCAGAGAGGGATTAATAGGTTTTCTACCACATTTCCTTATTGAAAGATGAATTACATGTCACAGTAAAGATAGAAATTTAACAGAAGAACTGGCTGAAAAATCTAAATAAGAACTGACATTACTCTATGTTGCTTCCAATACCTACTTCTAGAGCTTAGCTCAGGAATATTAAGCGCACACATATGTGATAGTGATAAGTACCCTACAGAAATCTTTGAAATGATTTTGCCACAGACTGTGACACTGAGCAAGGTAAGTAGACTCATAAAAGTCCACACTTTTATTGGGCCATACTATACCGCCATGTGTCATAAAATATTCACAGGACAAAAGTTCTGGATGAATCCACACGTCGTAACCTGCAGGTTTTTGGATATTTTTATAATTATAAATCATGCAACATACAGCTCCATATAATCCTTACCATACCATCAAACAGTACAGACCGTGCCTACTTCACTGGCATAAGAAAAGTATGTAATCTCATTTTTGAAACATGTATAACATAATTCACTTATTAGTAAATTGAATTTATAAAAAAAATGAATATTTCTTCTAAACACGTGGACAGCTTTTTTTTTTTTTTGAAACTCAGACTGCTAATGGGAGTAGCACAAGTTCTATTAAACACAATCTATAACTTTATCCACGTCAATTTCCTGATCTTTGCTGACATTATTTAAATCTTTATGTGGACAATGAAATGGATCTACACAGTTTCTCAATTAAAATACTACAAAGCCAGTGTTCATGGGACAGAAGAAATATCACTCAAATGGCCTTTCCTAGGCACCTTGTAGCTTGGTACTTCATATCAGAGAACATGTATTCTTGTAAAAATCAGCTTACTAGTCTTTAAATTCATATTACTAAGATACAGTATACCTTTATGGTCAGCAGAGATCGAACCTTTGGAAACTCGAAAAAATCGTGGAATGGAGGTGACAGGTGCTGGTGTATTGTATTGCTATGCCTTCTCATCTGTAGGGAACTGCAGGCAGCCCCATTCAAGTGAAATAAGAGGATGCAGTGCTAAACCGTCGTATACAATGGGAAACTACTTTAAACCCTTAAGGACTCAGACAATTTTATTTTTACGTTTTTGTTTTTTTCTCCTCGCCTTCAAAAAATCATAACTTTTATATTTTCATCCACAGACTAGTATGAGGGCTTGTTTTTTGTGTGACCAGTTGTCCGTTGTAATGCCATCACTCACTTTACCATAACATGTATGGCGCAACCAAAAAAATACTATTTGTGTGGGGAAATTAAAAAGAAAACTGCAATTTTGCTAATTTTGGAAGGTTTTGTTTTCACGCCGTACAATTTACGGTAAAAATGACATGTGTTTTTTATTTTTTGGGTCAATACGATTAAAATGATACCCATGATAACATACTTTTTTATTACTGTTTCGCTTAAACAAATCGCACTGTTTAACTAAATTAGTACGTTTAAAATCCCCCTACTTTGAAGACCTATAACTTTTTCAGTTTTCCGTATAAGCGGCAGTATGAGAGCTCATTTTTTGTGCCATGATCTGTACTTTTTATTGATACCCTATTTGCTTACATAAAACTTTCAATACATTTTTTATATACATTTTTTTGGAATAAAATGTTATAAAAAAGCAGCTATTTTGGACTTTATTTTTACCAAATATGTATATAAAAAAAATGTTTACACTTTTTGGGGGTGAAATACGGAAAATGGGATAATATAAGTTTTTATTGGGGGAGGAGATTTTTCAAATTTTTTTTTTACTTTTATTTTTACACTTTAATAGTCCCCATAGGGGAATATTCATAGCAATCATTTGATTGCTAATACTGTTCAGTGCTATGCATAGGACATAGCACTGATCAGTATTATCGGTCAGAAGACCCGTGGAAGGCAGCGGAGGCAGATGAGGGGACCTCCGTCTGCCACTCTGGATGACCTCCGTCTGCCACTCTGGATGAATGGCAGCACTGCGGGCGATCCGATCATCCATTTTAGTGACCGCAATGCTGCAGATGCCGTGATCTGTATTGATCACGGCATCTGAGGAGTTAATGGCGGAAATCCGCGCGATCGCGGATGTCCGCCATTACCGGCGGGTCCCTGGCTGCTATCAGCAGCCGGGAACTCCCGTGCATGACCCGAGCATCGCTCCGATGCTCGCGGTTATGCATAGGACGTAAATGTACGTCCTGGTGCGTTAAGTACCAGCTCAACAGGATGTACATTTACGTCTGGCTTTGTTAAAGGGGTAGTCCAGTGGTGAAAAACTTATCCCCTATCCTAAGGATAGGGGATAAGTTTGAGATCGCGGGGGGTCCGACCGCTGGGGCCCCCTGCGATCTCTCTGTACGGGGCCCCGTCTCTCCGCCGAGATAGCGGGTGTCGACCCCCGCACGAGGCGGCGGCCGACACGCCCCCTCAATACATCTCTATGGCAGAGCCGGAGATTGCCGAAGGCAGCGCTTCGGCTCTGCCATAGACTTGTATTGAGGGGGCGTGTCGGCCGCCGCCTCGTGCGGAGGTCGACACGCCCCCTTCCAGCGGGCTGTCGGGGCTCCGTACAGGAGATCGCGGGGGGCCCCAGGGGTCGGACCCCCCGCGATCTGCAACTTATCCCCTATCCTTAGGATAGGGGATAAGTTGCTCACCACTGAATCACCACTGGACTACTCCTTTAAAGGAGATGTCCAGCGCAGACTTTTTCTATTCCATCCTGCCCGGGCTGCAAAAAAAGACAAAACAAACTTTCACTTACCTCCATATGGTCCCCCGGGGCTCCGCAACAGCTGATCGGTCGGCCGGGCTGTCTGCTTCCTACTTCCTTTAGAGGCGGGACATCGGGTTAAAGACCTTTACAACTTTTTTTGTGTTAAATGAAAAAGGCTGCTTGTAAATGGGCTGTAAGCAATATTTTACACCTCATTCAATCAAGCAAGCAAATTGAATTAAAAAAAATACATATATTCATTGTAACCCCTTTAAAACCATAGAAAACATTGTACAGTATATGCTAAGATATTGTTCATAATAGTTTTAACTCATGACTGGGCAAAGTCATTTCATTGTTAACTAGAGGAGGGTCATAACATTTCCCATGAAGGATATACATACAAGAATATTTGCATAATTATAATCTCAATATTGGACAGGTACAACATGTGGGTTCAGGTTCTTTCTCCCTGGGAAAAAAAACAACTCACCTTTTTTTTATTCTGTTGATCTACTATGTTTTACTGTTGTTTTTGTAGCAGCTAGGGCTCACCTTCATCCTCTAAAGCCTACAAACTTATGTTCCTTACAACTGCGCTGCATAAATGCCCCCATCTCTATGTCCAGGTCAGCTGGAGAGAAAGCTATGCTTGGCTGCAACATTTAGGGTAGACAGAGCAAAGTTGAAAGAAATGAGAACCTCTTAGTAAAGAGTTAAATGGGTATTCCAGGAAAAAAAATGTTTTTATATATCAACTGGCTCCAGAAAGTTAAACAGATTCGTAAATTACTTCTATTAAAAAATCTTAATCCTTCCAATGATTATCAGTTGCTGAAGTTGAGTTGTTCTTTTCTGTCTGGCAACAATGCTCTCTGCTGACATCTCTGCTTGTCTCGGGAACTGCACAGAGTAGAATAGGTTTGCTATGGGGATTTGCTTCTACTCTGCAAAGTTCCCGAGACACGTGTCATCAGAGAGCACTTAGAAATGAACAACTCAACTTCAGCAGCTCATAAGTAATGAAAGGATTAATATTTTTTAATAGAAGTAATTTACAAATCTGTTTAACTTTCTGGAACCAGTTGATATATATAAAAAAAAGTTTTTTCCTGGATAAAAACTGATTTCCTGAAATCGTACGATGGTAAAATTGTGATGTGAACCCACCCTTACAGCACTCAAAATGAGAGTGAATCAGACAGTTTTGCCTGATTCAACAGTTAGGATTTGGAGCAACTGAAAAGATATAGAGAAAGGGATTTAATATAGGGAGCAAAAGACAGATTTGTGTCTAGCAAGACTCCAAGACATCAAAATTATGGTAAAACCACAAATGAAGATAGAAATGTCAGGTTTAGGTAGGTTAATATATAAAGAATATACAAGAAGAGGTACAATGGCGTGTAATTAACCCCTTAAGGACTCAGACAATTTAATTTTTACGTTTTCATTTTTTCCTCCTCGCCTTCTAAAAATCATAACTCTTTTATATTTTCATCCACAGACTAGTATGAGGGCTTGTTTTTTGCGCGACCAGTTGTCCTTTGTAATGACATCACTCATTATATCATAAAATGTATGGCGCAACCAAAAAACACTATTTCTGTGGGGAAATTTAAACGAAAAACGCAATTTTGCTAATTTTGGAATATTTTGTTTTCACGCCGTACAATTTACGGTAAAAATGACATGTGTTCTTTATTCTGAGGGTCAATACGATTAAAATGATACCCATTATTATATACTTTTATATTATTGTTGCGCTTAAAAAAATCACAAACTTTTTAACCAAATTAGTACGTTTATAATCCCTTTATTTTGATGACCTCTAACTTTTTTATTTTTCCGTATAAGTGGCGGTATGGGGGCTCATTTTTTGCGCCATGATCTGTACTTTTTTTTGATACCACATTTGCATATAAAAAACTTTTAATACATTTTTTATAATTTTTTTTTTAATAAAATGTATTAAAAAAGTAGGAATTTTGGACTTTTTTTATTTTTTTTCGTTCACGCCGTTCACCGTACGGGATCATTAACATTTTATTTTAATAGTTCGGACACTTACGCACGCGGCGATACCAAATATGTCTATAAAAAATATTTTTTACGCTTTTTGGGGGTAAAATAGGAAAAAACGGACGTTTGACTTTTTTATTGGGGGAGGGGATTTTTCACTTTTTTTTTACTTTTACTTTTACATTTTTTTTTACACTTGAATAGTCCCCGTAGGGGACTATTCATAGCAATACCATGATTGCTAATACTGATCTGTTCTATGTATAGGACATAGAACAGATCAGTATTATCGGTCATCTCCTGCTCTGGTCTGCTCGATCACAGACCAGAGCAGGAGACGCCGGGAGCCACACGGAGGAAGGAGAGGGGACCTCCGTGCGGCGTTATGAATGATCGGATCCCCGCAGCAGCGCTGCGGGCGATCCGATCGTTCATTTAAATCGCGAACTGCCGCAGATGCCGGGATCTGTATTGATCCCGGCACCTGAGGGGTTAATGGCGGACGCCCGCGAGATCGCGGGCGTCGGCCATTGCCGGCGGGTCCCTGGCTGCGATCAGCAGCCGGGATCAGCCGCGCATGACACGGGCATCGCTCCGATGCCCGCGGTTATGCTTAGGACGTAAATGTACGTCCTGGTGCGTTAAGTACCACCTCACCAGGACGTACATTTACGTCCTGCGTCCTTAAGGGGTTAAACTAATATGGGGCATGGAGAATCTTAGAAGAGGGAAGATTAAAAGAATTAGTTTTGTTCAGTCTTGATATGTTTAAATGGGCACTGCCAGATACAAACACTTCTTATATGTTGTACATCTTGGTAAAACATTAAACTTTCTCATATACTTCATAAGAAAATTTTATTTCCTTTTTATAGAAATCATGGCTTATAAAATCATTGCTTTGTCCAAGATGAAGCACAGGCATGGACACAGTCCAGTAAGTGAGGGTGGGCTATCACTCCTCTGTGCTCAGAGGAGTCCTATCAGGAGAGAGCACAGAGGAGAGCTATCAGACAGGAGAGAGGACAGAGGAGTGCTATCAGACCGGAAAGAGCACATAGGAGTACTATCAGACCAACGAGGGCACAGAGGAGTGCTGTCACACAGGAGAGAGCACAGAGGAGTGCTATCAGACAGGAGAGAGCACAGAGGAGTCCTGTCAGACAGGAGAGAGCACAGAGGAGTCCTGTCAGACAGGAGAGAGCACAGAGGAGTCCTGTCAGACAGGAGAGAGCACAGAGGAGTCCTGTCAGACAGGAGAGAGCACAGAGGAGTGCTATCAGACCGGAAAGAGCACATAGGAGTACTATCAGACCAAAGAGGGCACAGAGGAGTGCTGTCAGATAGGAGAGAGCACAGAGGAGTGCTATCAGACAGGAGAGAGCACAGAGGAGTCCTGTCAGACAGGAGAGAGCACAGAGGAGTCCTGTCAGACAGGAGAGAGCAGAGAGGAGCCCTATCAGACAGGAGAGAGCACAGAGGAGTGCTATCAGACCGGAAAGAGCACATAGGAGTACTATCAGACCAACGAGGGCACAGAGGAGTGCTGTCAGACAGGAGAGAGCACAGAGGAGTGCTATCAGACAGGAGAGAGCACAGAGGAGTCCTGTCAGACAGGAGAGAGCACAGAGGAGTCCTGTCAGACAGGAGAGAGCACAGAGGAGTCCTGTCAGACAGGAGAGAGCACAGAGGAGTCCTGTCAGACAGGAGAGAGCACAGAGGAGTCCTGTCAGACAGGAGAGAGCACAGAGGAGTCCTGTCAAACAGGAGAGAGCACAGAGGAGTATTGTCAGACAGGAGAGAGCAGAGAGGAGCCCTATCAGACAGGAGAGAGCAGAGAGGAGTCCTATCAGACAGGAGAGAGCACAGATGAGTGCTATCAGACAGGAGAGAGCGCAGAGGAGTGCTATCAGACAGGAGAAAGCACAGAGGAGTCCTATCAGACAGGAGAGCGCACAGAGGAGTGCTAGCCCACCCTCATTTAGTGCACTTTCTCCATTCCTGTGCTTAAGCTTGGACAAAGCCATGATTTTAGTAACAAATGTATACATTTTATTAAATACGAAAAGCAGAGGCATAAAACATTGTACATATCGGGAAGCAACACGAGATAAAGCAAAGAAATATCAGGAACAATAGTAAAACAAAAACAGTGGGCACAATAATCAGAAAGATAACAAAGCAAGCGTCTGTATACAGATGATCAGAACTGTCCATAATCAACATTCTCAATATAGCGATAAAGTATAGCGGATATTAGGGCAATACGAGGAAGACATCCAGGGGAACCAAACACGATCATATCTCATCCCTCGTGGCATTTATTTTTTCAGAGAGCATTATTAAATTAACACGATCAATGACCCTATCTATAGATAAAACTGAACTTTTCCAACTCCACGCCACATGGATCCTAGCCGCCATAAGGACAAACTGGGCCAACCAAAATAGTCTATTTGGCATTCTAGAGGGCCGTTTACTGAGAAGACAAAATGTAGGTTGGAGGGGATAATTGAACCCAGTATCCTCTTGTAAAAGGGAGACCACTGAAGTCCAAAACGACCTGCCCACCCCGCAGGACCACCAAATATGATGCATACTACCAATACGGCACAACCTTGAAAACAAAGTGGTGAAGAAGACGTGAAGAGTACGTATAACCTAGCTGGGACATAGTAAGCCCTGTGGAGTATTTTAAGAGAGGTTTCTGTAGTCAATACTAATGTCCCTTAGATAAGCTAGCTAACTTGCTAATATTACAGACTACCTCCCTATCCGGCCAATACCCTATGCTAAAAACCAAGAGGTCTAGTATGAGACTAGATATAGTGGTACCTGGTGCCTTCTAAATGTATAACAGTATCCTGTCAGATGTGTCTGTCCAAAGGTAACCATGATATATACAGAGTATTATACTTTGAGCTTAAAAAAGGTATATTACAGGTCTACAACGTACAGGCCAACAAAGTATAGATATTAACAATATATGTAATGCATATGTAACAGGTAATGGAACATTGTAACCATGCATTTACACGGGGCTCACAAGACAATATCAATTCAAACAGCAGAGGATATTAGATTACCCCAGAAAGCAAAGAACAGAACCAAAATATTAAAGTGTCAGATGTAGCTGATGGCAGATCTCTCAAAGCGTTTCTCTTCACCAAAGTAATCAGGAGAGAGATTGGGGTGATGATATAGTGTGATCCATTGTTGTGGTGACTGCGGTCCACCAGCAAGTGCCTAGGTTAGGACTATCCCAGGGTATAATAGGCTCCCCTAACCCCCCCCCAGTTGTCCCATCCTGTGACACCTTTCACCGGTAGGGAGTTACAGTATCACCAACTACTTTTGTTGTTATTTTAATTATAATTACTGCTGTGTCATTTGCTTATCAGCAGTAACATCTGGTTTTTGGGAAGCAATATCCCATTGTGATCAATTCTGTTTTGTGTGTTGCTCGAATGAGCGTATTTTTTTGAGGTATTTACCTTTTTATGGGCAGTATTATTAAAAGTTATGTTTTAGTCTGCATTATGTGAACCAGAATAAGGATAGGAAACATTAGAAGTCAGGGACACAACAAGGTAAGAAAGCTTAGAGGTGGGGTCAGGAAAAGCAAAATTAAGACAAATCAGCTTTTGAGTATGCAAAGGGATGCCACAGAAGAGAGACTCAGATTTCGAGACCTTCACCTTTAATCCCGAAAAAGCAGAAAAAAACAGAAAGGAGACCAAATAGGTTCGGAAGAGAGGTAAACAGCTGAGTAACAGACAAGAGAAAGTTGTCGGCAAACAGGCTAAGCTTATAGCAAGAATGGCCAATCGTGACCCCGGAGATAACCGGGGAGTCCTGAATAAGAGCCGCTATAGGGATAGGGTTATTAGTGTGAAGCTTCAAATAAGCAGAAGTATGGGAATATAGTAATCAAATTAGATTAATAAAGGAACCCGTAAATCCCATTCTACCTAAGACACTGTGCAGATAAGCACATGATAGTGTTTCTTGTGCTTTCTCTGTATCTAAAGCCAACAACTTAGGTTGAGGAGGTTAAAGCCCACTGCATCACATCGAGGACCTTTCTAATGTTATCAGAGGCTTGCCTACCGGGAATAAAGCCGACTTGATCAACATGTACAATCTTAGGAATCAAAATATTAGGGCGGTAGGCCAAGATGGAAGTGAGAATTTTTGTGTCCATGTTAATGAGGGAGATGGGCCGGTAATTAGACACAAGGGAAGGATCCTTATTGGGCTAGGGAATCATGGTTATAAGGGTATCTAGATTTTCAGAGGGGAGGGATCAGGCTTGGAACAGACAATTACAAAGAGAAACAAACAGAATGGGGAGAAAGAATAGCTGAGAATTTCTTATAGTATTGGGCTGAGAGACAATCGGGACCTGGGGCCCTACCAAGCTTCAAAGAGGAGATGGCAGAGGAAATATCTTCAAGAGAGATAGGAGCATTAAGAAAGTCCCTGTCTTAAGAAGAAAGAGAAGGTAGGTTTACAGAGCAAAGGAAAGAGAACAGGCAAGAATCAAAGTGAGGCGGTTGGTCCGGAGCAGAATAGAGATTAGTAAAAAAAAAGTGAAAAGTGAAAGGTGTCAGGGGTGAGAGGAGTGGGAACCAGGGTGCAGCTGGGCACTATGAACATAGTTCAGATGATGACGCAGTATGACCTGTCAGGCGTACTGGCAAATCGATAATAAGGGGCTCTCATCCAGAGAAGAGCCTTTTCCACACAATTAGACAATACGGCATCCAGCTGAACCCAAACCTCCCTCATAGCCCTGAGTAGATAAAGAGAGGGATTTTTCTGAGGTGCAAGGGAAAGCCTCTCCAATTTATATTCCAAGGTGAGTTGAGCCTCCATTTAAAAGGGATGACTGGTCCACCCACAAGGTCTAACTCAGCAATAACCATGTCGTGGTCCATGGGGGTATTCAAGAGCAGCCAATCAATGCAGGTATAATGCCTCTGCGAGGAGGAAAAACAAGAGTAACCCTGTGCCGAACCATTATGCTCCCGCCATGCATCGGCCAACTGTAGAGAGCTAAATGAGGAGTACAGCAACTTTTGCTGGGACTTTGACCTCAAAAGGGGGTAGGGGGAAGATCTATTCAACTTCCCATTCAAGACAAAAATTAAAATCCCCCACCCACAGCAAGACCTCATAATTAAAGGACGACAAACTGTTACACATATTCAGAAAA
The DNA here is from genome assembly GCF_029499605.1 of Hyla sarda. Taxonomy (NCBI): domain Eukaryota; kingdom Metazoa; phylum Chordata; class Amphibia; order Anura; family Hylidae; genus Hyla; species Hyla sarda. Next base: position 286,574,900 of record NC_079189.1, on the reverse strand, counting down.
AAGGAAATAGGGTAACATTGGGGGCATAAGAATTAACAAGACATAAGCAATGCCCATAGAGGGAACCCAGTAAAACAACATATCAACCCTCTTAATCATAAAAAATCTGATCAACCTCAAAAGGGAAAGTATTGCGAATGCAAATGAAAACACCCCTGCACTTGAACTGAAAAGAAGGCATACAGACCCTAAAAACTTAGGACAGGAAGAGGAAGTAAAATGAGATTCCTGTACACATATAAGGTCAGGGCGGTGTTTCATATAATTCCTGAATGCCTTCCGGTGTTTGGAAGGGGAATTAAATCCCCTAACATTATGTGACAGTAAGTTGCGGTCAGCATGGAGCAGTTGATCCCTCACCTCGGGGTAATGGTGTAGCTTGAGGACCACGTCCCACGGTATATCAGGAGATGGACGGGCCAAGGCCCGGTGAACACAGACCATATGGAGCAATTCGGGTTCAAGTTGCGGCATTAGGGCCTGCAACAAAGTATCAACAACCGACTGAAGATCAGTCTCGCCCTCAGGGAGGTCTCAGATCCGAATGTTCTCCCTGCACGATTCTCCAGGCCTTTTAGTTTTAGCTCCATGGCTTCCAGCTTAGAAGCATGTGAGTCAATGTCCTTGCGGTCGTTTTCGGCGGCATCCGCCAGTTTGTCCAACTTGGTCTCATGTCCTCCGGCGACATATGAGCAAGGCCTGCCCCGACATCTTCATCAAACGCCATGTCTGAGCGCTGAGGTGTGGCCGCAACCATATTGGGCCAGGGAGAGGCCATGAAAAGGTCCAGAATTGACTGTGATAAACCCAGGGAAAGCTTCTTATTTCTGTTTATCGCAGACAAGGACATAGTCAGGATACAGCAGAGCAAAACCCATGGCAATAGGAGCCAGATTGGTGCTAAGAGAAGCTGATTAGAGCGAGACCAGCACGGAGCTCACATCACCTACGTCCTGCCTTGTGCATGCACCCCCCCAAAGCCATGATTTTATAAGCCATTATGTCTATAAAAAGGAAATAACATTTTCTTAAGTATATTAGAAAGGTTAATGTTTTGCCAAGATGTACAACATATAAAAAGTTTTTGAATCTGGCAGTGACCATTTAAGGGCGGATATTATTACCTTATTTAAGTATATAGATGGCTTGCACAAAAAAATCCAGAGGCAACAAGCTTTTTTTTACAATAAGAACTGTACATTTATGTCTGCCTCAGGAACAGGTAATACAAATGAGAGCTTCTAAACAGGCTTAGATATACTCTTACAACAAAATAACATTAATACATATTTAGTATAGAATTCTTGCCTAACTCCATTCCCTCCTCCTTCATCTATCTTTTCCCTTGTTTGGTTAGGCTTGATTGACTTTTTTTTATCAAAACATAATGGCCCTTATTTCCTATTGTAAACCCGACCTGTTTTGTCGGGTTGTGCGCCAGAATTGAAAAAACCCTACCAACTCTCCATCTTACAGTGAAAACCCTAAAAAATGGGTGTGACCATCTGGAAAAGGGGGCATGTCCCCAACATTTTCGAAAAATCACAACATATTTACTAAAGTTTCCACAAAAAAAGTAGTGGATTTGAGCTTGGGAAACCCCCACACACCAGAGCATGTGTAAAAAAAAGCAAAACACAAGTAAAAGTGCAAAATGTAGAGAAACCTTAGCAAGTACCATGGAAAAATCTGTTGTTACAAAGAAAACTACACTCCACTCTTAGTAAATTAGGGCCACAATGTAACTACAGCTTACAATTGCGTGGTCTGCAGTGGCAAGAGATACTCAACCCCAAGTGCAGTTGTGCACTCTATGCTGGGGTGGAGCTCCTGCACTTGTGGTCCGTTGCTATGGGCGATCCCCAGCGTGATATGCATACAATGGAGGATGCCTGCAAACGGTCACAAGTACCACAAATGGCATCCTACACCTGATAAACGTGTGGATGCATGAAATCTAGACATCAAACAAATTCACCGATGTGGTCCAAAATGGCAGATGGTCCTCAACCCCAAGTGCAGTTGTGCACCCCAAACTGGAGTAGAGGTCCTGCATTTGTGGACCACTATATAGGTTCACTACTGTGGCAGATGCAAACAATGACATTAGCTAACCCTCAAAACTGATGTTAAAATTGAGACATTAGCCAGTATATCCTCATATGAAGGACATACCGGAGCCCGCACACCAACGTCAAGGTTTATCAGATGGTACGGGACCTAACACTAGCCTGCCTGTGCGTGATAAGCAAAACCAGGAACCAAATTACAGCAGCATCAGGTCCGGCTTGTAGACTGTTCCCAGGTTAGCTCAAGTGTGACTATGCACACATACAATGGGAGGGGGAGAGACAGGCTACAAGCCCCACCCTGGTTGGCTAATATATTGCCGGCCTCACAGGTGAAACCTTAATGCTACCCAGTATGATAAAGGGTGCATTAGTATAAACTTTAGACATAAAACAGCTTACAATTGTGTATCTCTTGCCACTGCAGACCACGCAATTGTAAGCTGTTTTATGTCTAAAGTTTAATAAAGTCTAAAGTTGAATACAAGTTTATAGGGTTTCCCAACGATGAAACCTATTTAAATGTTGAATAATTAATCATAGATTGGTAACGTAATTTTACTACCTTCCATCTGTCATGCTTTCCTTCTGATGTAAGCTGTCTGCTCTGTTGTCCTTATTGCCCCACTTCCTGTCACTTCCAGTGTGCATCCTGTAATGGACTTTCTGTTCAAGTTATACACTATAGCTTGGAATTCTGCCAACCGTATCTCTGTATGTCCAGTTTGAGTGTAAGATATTTTCTCATTTTTATTCTATTTCTTTGTTGTTTTTAATGTGTATGGGTCCGCTGTCAGGATTACTTCCATTGTATTTTCTGTAGTCTTAGATTGTCCCGCACAGAGACTGCGCATCTTGAATTTGTGGTCTATGGAGTCAAACAACAAATGGTGATGATGATTCCAATTGCTCATCACATGACAACAAATCCCTACCAAGTGACGTTGCAGTCAATGATTGGATAAGGATAGTGCATAATGATGATGACATTATGACATTGTACACAAAGTCTATAAAAAACAGAAATTAGTGTGGCCACGCCATTAACCTCATGCCCTTGATAAAGCCAGATTCTCTGGCGAAACATTGGGGAGGATACAGTTAGTTTTTAGTTCATCACTGAATCAGAGTTAGTAAAAATCATCAGTATTAGATAGGAAACAATTGGCTCCAGTGCTAGCAAAAGTTCAGTCTCAGAAGAAGAGGACAGAGAGTCTATCTTAATAACTATGAATCAGTAACAAAGATACAGTGTATGTAATTTTAAACACACGCTGCCACCTAGTGGAGTTTTTTTCACAATTACGCACAAAAAATATTTTAAATTAGTGTAAAGAAAGGTTAAGTTTCAATCCATTTAGGGGGGGGGGGGTCTTTAGTCAAGGGTTATCCTACAGGGGCACACCCCAATAGGTTGTTTTTCTGCATCCGGAGCTCCTAAGACATGCAAACTCACTTTTTTAATTAAAGGTGGTTTCAGCAACTCAATCTTTTTATTGGGTATACAAGGCTTATTATAATGTATATTGTAAGAAGGACATCCGTGCTTTCCATAACACCTTAAAATCGGCTTAGGAGTCACTTAGGATTCTAGTTAGTTCGCTATTCACCATTATCAATTATCATCCATCACATATTTTATTTGACTCATTTTGAAGTTGTCCAACTCCCAGAACTAATGAATGAAATAGATCAAGTTTTTGGTACTTCTAGATGTACATGAACATTCAATAAAGCTGCAATAAGAATAACTCCAATAACAGAAAGAATAAAGACATATGAGGTTTCAAAATCTGAAGATGTTCTTGCATTTTACACCATATGCGACACATGGAACCTTTATACCATACATTTACAAACACATGGTGAAGAGTGTTAAAACATATAATATTCTGGTGGGAATCAGATACCAGCTAAGCAAGACTTTTGAAACTATTACAACCAAAGACAAATAAATATGCATATATGGCATATGGAGCTATTAAGCAGTGTAATGCCAAAACTAAAAAAGGGATTGCTACACTGTATAGTCCAGAAAGTCCCTTAACGACCCCGCGTCATATTGGGTCGGTCCCGGCAGCTACCAACTGCCAAGACCCGCAGCTAAAACCGGACATCACTGATCGTGGTGATAACCCTTCAGACGCGGCGATCAAAGGTGATCGGTGCATCTAAAGTGAAACTAAAAGCTTTCCAGCAGCTAAGTCGGGCTTATCGGGACCACCGCAGTGAAATCACGGTGTCCCGATCAGCTGGAACGCATCAGTAGGGTCCCTTACCTGCCTCCTGCACGTCCGATCGGCGATTGATTGCTTCAAGCCTGAGATCCAGGCGTGAGCAATCAACCGCCGATAACACTGATCAATGCAATACAATGGCATAGCATTGATCAGTGTATTGAATCAATGTAATGCATGTTATAATCCCCTATGGAGGTTATAACATTGCAAAAAAAAGTGTAAAAAAAAGTGTAAAAAAAAGTTAATGAATGTGATTTAACCCCTTCCTTAATAAAAATTTGAATCACCCCCCTTTCCCATTTAAAAAAATAACTATGTAAATAAAAATAAATATAAAAATATGTGGTATCCCGCGTGCGTAAATGTCCGAACTATAAAAACATATTGTTAATTAAACCGCACTGTCAATGGCGTAGGCAGAAATAAAGTCCAAAATAGCGTATTTTTGGTCACTTTTTATACCATAAAAAATAAATAAAAAACAATCAAAAAGTCAGATCAAAACAAAAATGGAACAGATAAAAACTTCACATCACGGCGCAAAAAATCAGCCCTCATACATCCCCGTATGCAGAAAAATTTAAAAGTTATAGGGGTCAGAACAGGACATTTTTAAAAGTATACATTTTCGTGCACGTAGTTATGATTTTTTCCAGAAGTAAGACAAAATCAAACCTATATAAGTAGGGTCTCATTTTAACCGTATGGACCTACAGAATAAAGATCAGGTGTCATTTTTACAGAAAATTGCACTGAATAGAAACGGAAGCTCCCAAAATTTACAATAAGGTGGGGGTTTTTTTTCTTCAATTTTGTCGCACAATGATTTATATTCTTTTTGTTTCGTCATAGATCTTTGGGTAAAATGACTGATGTAATTACAAAGTAGAATTAGTGGCAGAAAAAGAAAAAAAAGCTCTCATATGGGTCTGTAGGTGCAAAATTGAAAGGGTTATGATTTTTAAAAGGTGAGGAGGAAAAAACGAAAGTGCAAAAACGGAAAAACCCTGAGTCCTTAAGGTGTTAAAGAAGAAGTATCATGGACAAAAACATATCCTCTATTCTAAGGATAGGGATTAAGTTTTAGATCGCGGGGGATACCAAGCACTGGGGCCACAGCAATCAGACCCCACGCAATCTAAAACTTATCCCCTATCCTGCAGATAGGGGATACATTTTTGTCCACGATACTTTTCCTTTAATTCAGCTTCCTTAACACAATATACAGAATAGCACTGCCATATTATAAGACAACTAACAATATTAGAGAGGACAACAGATGTGACAGTAGAAGAGAAAGGCCCTGGTCTTAATTCAGGTTCCCAAGTACTGGTGATGCCAGCCTATGTGGTGATTTCACCAGATACCAGGGGCATTTTCTATTCCACAAGTAAAGTGAATTAGAAACTACACAAAACAAAAAGGTTGATGGAAGTTCAGCAGAGCAGAGAAGTAGATCGCCAACAATACTGATCAGTGCTATGCCTATGCATAGCACTGAACAGTATTAGCAATCTGATGATAGCTATAAATAGTCCCCTACAGGAACATAAAAAGTGTAAAATAAAATAAAAATTTAAATTGCCCCTTTTCCACAGTTTACTAATAAAAAGTGTTTAAAAAAAGTCAGAAATTGCTTCTTTTCTTCCACATCACAGAAAAATAAAATAAAAAGTGATCAAAAAGTCACATATATGAAAAGTGGTACCGATGTAAACTACAGATAATGGTGCAAAAATGAGCCCCATATACGGAAAAATTAGAGTTAGAGAAATTAGAGGGGTCAAAATGGGGTAATTTAAAACATATTAATTTTGTTCAAATAATTTGATATATATAAATATTATTATATATATATTTTTTAAAGTAGCATAATAATGTAAAAGCATGTAAACATGTATCATTTTAATTGTATTAACCCACCGAATAAATAGAACATGTAATTAATACCGTGAAGTGCACTGCGTAAAAACTAAACCCTCCAAAAGTTGCAGAACTGTGTTTTTCTTTTCACCCTCCCCAGAAAATAAATTTTTGGGTCATGCTGTACATATTATGGTAAAATAAAAGACGTGATTACAAAGTACAATTGGTCATGCAAACAACAAGCCCTCATATGGGACTGTGGATGAAAAAATAAAGTTATGAATTTTAGAAGGCGAGGAGGGGAAAAAAAAAAAAAAGCTAAAATGAAACTGACTTTGTCCTAAAGGCCAAAAGGCTTTGTCCTTAAGGGGTTAAGGCAAAGTACATAAAAAGTAATAATAATAATCTTACCTCCAGCGATCTTACAGTGCCTCCGGTGTCCTGCTCTGGTCTCCGTTTCAGCGCAGCCCAGCTCTTCATTGTGAATATGATACTGTACCCTAGCTGTTCTCTGTGCTGCTCAGCTCTTCATTATTCATCTGACACGGTGCCTGAGCCCAGACTCAGTGCTGTGGAATAACATCAGCATAGTGCAACAGACATCTGCATTAATATGATCGAGCAATGTTTTTTCCACTGCTCAGTGGTCCAATCTTTAGATCACTGGAACTCTGTATCCCGTAGACAGCCAACGGTCATCTTCAGTTTTAGTCCATTAGTCCATCCGCGCTAAGGAAGGATGAGCTGTGCATTTAGACATGTTGGTCTTCTTACTGCATGCACCGTCTTTTTCTCCCGCTACTACCGCTTATAAAACCACAGTGCCCGACGGACCCTATTATAGTCAATCGGATCCATTGGGACACGTTGTCGCCTGTCCCTATAATGGCCTTTAAAGGCAAAAAAGAAGAAAAAAGAGAGAGCCTAACGGCCATTTTCAGGTGGGACACAACGGCTGTGTGAAAGAAGCCTTAGTTAGAGTACCAACTAAGCATGCGCCTGCCATTTGCTTTAGTTTCCACTGCCTGTTTATCAGAATAATTCAGGACATGCTCTTCTAACCCTTTTTGTGGACTGGCTGTTTACATCCCAGGATACGCTTTTGCTGAATGTTTTACCTGGATTACCACACTATTCTCTGTATACTTACGACACTGATGCATGAGAAAACCCTAAAAGATTTTAAAAAATTAACCCTGTCTATCCTCAAACGGATTACTGTTCAAAGTCACTCAACTGTGCTCTCAGATTTCATGTGTAGCTTCCATACAAGGCTCCATTTGTTAGGTATCTTTATGTGCTAATGATTTTGTACTATTGATTTTACAATATAAACATGCTGAACTACTAGATAGAGTTGGGGAAGAGTGACTCCAAATTTGACTGGAATTTAGGTAAATTTGTCTTTCCACATTTTATTTGTATTTGATCAAATACTCCTCAAAATGCTAAATGGAATGAATAACTCCTGACAACCCTTTCAAGGCCAAATTTCAATTTATCCTATGATCTGCTCTCAAACCACAGTTCCTAGGGGGGAAACCGCTTAACACATTAAAATAATAACAGGAACATCTAACTGCTCATACATAAACTGTTGTTCAAACAAATATAACTGTTGCACAGGGTGAGGTGTGATTTTCAATATAAACTAAGTATTTACATTTATTTGCAGTAACCTTGTGGGTTGAGGTAAAGGTGACAGAAAATAGGACAATTAAAAGAAAAACACTATTGTATACTTAAAAGGGGTACTCTGCTGGAAAACATTATTTTTTTTTTTTAGCAACTGGTACCAGAAAGTTAAACAAATTTGTAAATTACTTCTATTTGAAAATCTTAATTCTTCCAGTACTTATCAGCTGCTATATGATCCACATGATCATTTGGCCACAGTGCTCTCTGCTGACACCTCTTTCCATGTCAAGAACTGCTCAGGGTAGGAGCAAATTCTCATAGCAAACCTATCCTGCTCTGGACAGTTCCTGACATGGAAGCAGAGAGCACTGTGGTCAGACAGAAAGGAAATTAAAAAAGAAAATAACTTCCTGTGGATCATACAGCAGCTGATAAGTACTGGAAGGATTAAGATTTTTCAATAGAAGTCATTTACAAATCTGTTTAACTCTCTGGCACCAGTTGCTTAAAAAAAAATATATATGTTTTCCAGTAGAGTACCCCTTTAACTAAAAGATAGCATGTTAACATTAACCTTTATATTAAACATAAAATACAATCAAAGAATTGTCAAAAATCTTTTTATTTACACAGGGGAATAACTTTGGTACAGCCTCAAATGACGTGGAACAATAGCGGAAAAAAAAAGTGCAACTGGAAACAGATCATAAGGCATATTTTACAAATCCAACAAAAACCATTAGAAAGAAACAAACCTTATGTCTAAAATTCACTTGGAGAGATTGCAGTGCAAGAAGATGTATCCCTGCCATGTCTGGTAAGCAACACCTACTGATAAAGAGCCAATATGTCACCCAAGAGGGCAGCAGATGAAACAGAGCTGGGTCTGCTACAGTGCAGATCCAAATAAGTGGTCCAGCCTAGGCTCCGCTTTCCACTCTGTGGCTTCCAAAGGGGTAGACGTCATTTTATTTCTTCACAATCATACTTGAAATCCTGCAGTACTTCACTGATTGCTTCCACGCTTTTAATTATCCTATGGGAACGGATGGGAACTATAAATAATATACATCTGGTTTTCATTACTCACAATATAGAAGTTTAGGTAGTGTTTATGAAACACCCAGAAAAGGGGCTGCACTCCTTGTTTAGAACTGAGGTGCTTTCAAGGTGTTGTGGTAGTGATATATATCTGTCAGAATAACAGTGGAAATAAATATTATCCCTTTATGTTAATTTAATGACATTTGTGCAGGAGGCCATTTGTGAATGATCTCAGGCATCACTAAATAGGAGGCATCAGCCCAAATATAGAACAATGTCAACATCCTGACTTCTTCTGGGAACAACAATAATAAACTGATGGTATAAAATCAGTCATATAATCATATAATAGTGGTATAATAGTTTTCAAGAATATCAATCTGTATCTATATACACATATATATATATTTTTTTAAACAAAATCAACAATGAATTGTATAGTTGTATCATTGTATAATATATGACTTCCCAAAAGAGAGGTTTCTAACTATAGAACAGAATAACTTAAAAGGTGTACTCCGCTGCCCTGCTTCCGGAGCTCCGCTCCCCAGCGTCCGGAAGTTTATTGTTCCGAACGCTGTGTGCAGGCTTCCGTGTTCAGGGACGCCACTCGCGACGTCATGAGGGGCAGCCCCCCACACAGCGTTCAAAGCAATAAACTTCCGGGCGCTGGGGTGCGGAGCTCCGGAAGCAGGGCAACGCAGTACCCCTTTAAGTAGTCATGAGTTCAAGAAAATCCAATCTTTTATCATGGTAGCGCAACCCAAAGAAATAATGTTAATGGTTGTATATTTTGCTTGTGAGGAAAAAACACTAAGAATTTCAAAAATTCTTTGCAAATTTTTTTTAATTTTAACTCATATTTTTATCATGTGTTTTTCCGGCATACTTCAAGTCCTATAGAGAACACGCCAGAAAAAAACACCACACCTAGGCCAAGTCTGTGTAAAAAATGCCAAAATATGCACTAAAACCATAAAAAAAAAAAAAAAAAACACCACAATCAGAAATGCATTGTTTGTGTTTAACCCCTTAAGGACACAGGACATACAGGTACACCCTGATGTCCTGGTAATTAAAGGGGTACTTCAGCTGATTACCGGCGACCACACGCCCCCTTCCATAGCCTTGCATTGAGGGGCCAAGCGTGACGTCACAAGGGGGCGGAGCTGTGACGTCCCATGCCGCCTGCCCTGTGATCGACAGTAATCAGACCCGGAGCGAACATGCTCAGGGGACTGATTTTAACTGGGGTGATGTGTGCAAGATCATGGGGGTCCCCAGCGGCGGGACCCCCCCGATCAGGCATCTTATCCCCTATCCTTTGGATAGGGGGATAAGATGTCTAAGCGCCGAAGTACCCCTTTAAGGACCTGTGCATCCTGAGTCCAGCTAACAGGGTTTAATCCATTCTTACGAGCGGAGAACAGGTTAAACTCCGTGGGTCCTGGTTGCTACAGGCAGCCAGGACCCACGGCTAATGCCGGGCAACGCCGATCGGGCCAATGCCCGGCATTAACCTTTTACACGCCACAATCAAAGTTGATTGCGGCATCTAAAGTGTAAGTAAAACTATCCCGGCAGCTCAGCGGAGCTAATCGGGACTATCGCAATAGAATCGCGATGTCCCAATCAGCTTACTAGACGACAGGAGGGTCCTCACCTGCCTCCTGGTCGTCCAATCGGTGATCTACTGCTCCATGCAGGCTAGAGCTACTGATCCATGCAGGCTAGAGCCGATAACACTGATCAGTGCTATGCATAGAAGTGATCAGTGTATGCAATCAGAAGATTGCATGGTACAGCCCCCAGTGGGGGCTAAACTAAAAAAGTTAAAAGTGTAAAAAAAAAAAAAAAGAGAATACATGTCAATAAGTCCCCCCCCAATAAAATTTTGATTCACCCCCCTTTTCCTATTTAAAAAATAAATAAAAATAGTGTAATAATAAAAATAAATTATCATATATGGTACCACTGCGTGTGTAAATGTCCGAACTGTTAAAATATAAGGTAAGCTAAACCGCACGGTGGATGGCGTACAGGTAAAAAAAAAGTCCAAAATTGTGCATTTTTGGTCACTTCATATACCATAAAAATATTAATAAAAAGCGATCAAAAAGTCCCACCAAAAAATGAGCCCTCATATAGCCCCGTACGCAGAAAAATAAAAAAGTTATAGGGGTCAGAAGATGACAATTTTAAACATGCTCATCTTGGTGCATGTAATTATAATTTTTTTTAAAGTAGTCAAATAAATAAAACCTACATAAATTGGGTGTCCCTGTAACCATATGGACCTACAGAATAAAGATAATGGCCCTCATTTACTATTGCAAACCCGACATGTTTTGTTGGGTTGTGTGCCAGATTCTGGCGCATTGCGCCAGAAATTCTGTCTGCGTCAGAATGTGTGCCAGAATGTGCACAAGAATTGAAAAAAACCTGACTAACTTTCCATTTTATTGAGAAAACCTGAAAAAGGGGTGTGGACGTCGGGGAAAGGCGGCATGGTCATCAAAAATGAAAAGTATTTCTATTAGAAGCGCATAGTGCCAGCTGCCATCACTATGCACTGCTAATAGAAATGCTTTTCATTCATAGCGCTTCAGGGGTATATACGTATATAGAAGCACTGGGGGGGGGGGGGGCAGACATATAGCGTTATCTGCCTCCCGCAGCGCTTCTATATCAATATGCCGCTGCAGCACTAGGGCAGCCGATGCTGCTGCAAGAATTCTTTTCACATATAGCACTGCAGTGGCATGGGTATATAGAAGCACTGTGCTGCGAGGCTACATTATACATGCGCTGCGGGGAGTAAATATTTAATGCGCTGGCGGGGGGGATATATATTCATTAATGCGCCAGCGGGGGTATATATTTATTAATGCGCCGGCGGGGGTCATATCTAATGCGCTGCTGGGGGGGCTAGATATATAGCCAATATGTCTGTCCCCGCCCCCTGCAGCGCTATATGTCTTGCCCCCCACAGTGCTTTTAATATAGATATGGCCCCCCTGCTAGTCACAATGTTCATTTTAAAATCTCCTGCTGAGAGCCCTGAATGGCTCCTTGGTATCGGCCATTCAAGGCGGGGGATTCAAAAATAAAAGTTAAAACACAACATACATCGCAGGGTTGCGGAGCATGCCGCTCGCTCCCCTGCTTAATAACTTCCGATCGCATCTGGTGTCAGAAGTGAAACTCGGTGCGATCAATCCTTCAGCCCCTGTACTACAACCCCCATCAGGGAACAGAGTCTGTTCCATGATGGGGGTTGTAGTACAGACACGAATGTAGCCTCCCCAGCTGTCTGCAGACTCCCGCAGCCAGGGAAGTACTACTCCCATAATGAAAACAAGTCTGTTCCATGATGGGAATTATAATAGTCCCGGCTGTGGGAGTCTGTAGGCAGAGGTGTTCGGCCATACATGAGGGATAACGGGTCTTAACGGATGAATATTTATTCAGCCGTTAGCACCCCTTATTTCATTCGTTATTAAACGTCCGTTTTTACACAGAAAACTGACGTTTAATAACAGAAGAATGCTTATAGTGCTCTCTGCTTATAGCAGAGAGCACTGTGGTCATGATGTCAGCAGAGAGCTCTGTGTTCCAAAAAGAAAACCATTTCCTCTGTAGTATTCAGCAGCAAATAAGTCCTGGACGGATTAGGATTTTTTAATAGAAGTAATTTAAAAATCTGTTTAACTTTCTGGCACCAGTTGATTTAAAAAAAAAAGTTTTCCATGGGAGTACCCCTTTAATGTGTAGTGTTTTCTTCCCAGAAAATTCACATGATTTTCAGAGTGGTTTTCAGAAAAGACAAGATTTTGGATTAAATGTAGGGAACACGCCCCTTTTCTCAAAAAACAGGCCCATTTTGTAGGGTTTTTGTGATTCTGATTCGGTCAGGTTTTTTCTGTAACATGGACAGAATTTAGGCGCCCGACAAAAAGAGTAGAAATCCTGTAAGTAAATGTGGGCCAATGTGTGTGTTTACTTATCCACTGACCCTGTAACTAAGTTTGGAGCCACTTAGTGAGGGGAATGTTATTTATGCATGGTTCTATAGCCTGAGAAAGAAAATATTCAACAAGCCATACATTCAATAATTTCTATTATATTAATGTATACCATATATTGCATACACAGCCTAAGAACAAAATAACTAAAGTTACGTAAACAACATTGCCAGCAGTGCTACACAGTGTAACCTATTCTTAAATGCTAAATCTTAAAGTCAATGTTTGTTTTCTTTTTGAGGGGAAGGGGCGACTGCCACTGCAGTTATTGGATCAAAACCAGAAGTGGATACAAAATATGCCATAAAAGACCCTGATGGAAATACCACTTTAACCCCTTAACGACCACGGACGTAAATGTACGTCCTGGTGCGGGGGGTACTTAGCGCACCAGGACGTGCATTTACATTGACCGTGAGCATCGGAGCGGTGCTCGCACCATACACAGCAGGTTCCGGCTGCTAGCAGCAGCCGGGGACCCGCCGGTGATGTCCGCCATTAACCCCTCAGATGCCGTGATCAGTACAGATCACGGCATGTACGACAATGCGCATGTTAAAATAGATGATCGGATCGCCCGCAGCACTGCCGCGGGATCCACTCATCTGTATTAGCGGACGGAAGTCCCCTCACTTGCCTCCGACCATCTCCCGGCGTCTCCTGCTCTGGTCTGAGATCGAGATTGAGATAAGTGCCCTATGCATAGCACTTAACAGTATTAGCAATCAAATGATTGCTATAGATAGTCCCCTATGGAGACATAAAAAGTGTAAAAAAAAAAAAAAAAAGTTGAAAAATATAAAAATAAAAAGTGAAAAAAGTGAAAGATCCCCTGCCCCAATAAAAATGAAAATTGTAAATTTTTCCCATTTTAAATGTCCGAACTATCAAAATATAATGTTAATGATCCCATACGGTGAACGGCGTAAACGTCAAAAAAAAAAAAAAAAGTCCAAAAATGCTGTTTTTTGTCACATTTTATTCCCCCAAAAATTAATAAAAAATGTTCTCAAAGTTTTATATATGCAAATGTGGTATGGATAAAAAGTACAGATGATGACGCAAAAAATGAGCCCTCATACCGCTCTATATATGGAAAAATGAAAAAGTTATAGGTGGTCAAAATAGGGCAATTTTAGATTCCTGATTTTGTACAAAAAGTCTTTTTTTTTTAAGCGGTACAAAAATATAAAAGTATCTAGCCACGGATATAATTTTAATCGTATTGACCCACAGAATAAAGAACACGTCATTTACCGTAAAGTGTACAGTGTGAAAACAAAACCCTCCAAAATGTGCAAAATTTTAGTTTTCATTTAAATTTCATCCCTAAAAAAATAATTTTTTGGGTTCTCCGTAGAGTTTATGGTAAAATGAGAGGTTTCATTACAGAGAACAATTGGTCGCGCAAAAAACAAGCCCTTATATGGGTCTGTAGATGGAAATATTAAAGCGTTATGGATTTTAGAAGGCGAGGAGGAAAAAACGAAAATGCAAAAATAAAATTGGCCTGGTCCTTAAGGTCAAAATAGGCTTGGTCCCTAAGGGGTTAAAGTACACATTGCTTACCGGAAAAAATATATATATTTTAGGTTTAATTTATTTCGAAAATTGTGACAAATTTACCTTAAAGGGGTACTCTTTTTACAAATCTGTATAACTTTCTGGCACCAGTTCATTTGAAAACCACTTTTATATCAATCGCAATCACCAAACACAACAATACCCCATTCCAACAGGACAGGAGATAAGTATTTTTTTATATATCATACATAGTTACATAGTTAGTACGGTCGAAAAAAGACATACGTCCATCAAGTTCAACTTTTACAATGTTCTCCTTTAGGATTTGTAATTTCAAAATATCATAAAAGACCTTTTTAATCTTCTTTTGCGGTGTGTCTTTTGTAAAATGTAATTTGTAAAGGTATGGAAATAATATTTCAAACTGGAAATAATAAATATAAAAATAAAAAAGACTTACTTGTGTTTCAGAAGTTGAACCTCATCTTGATGGGATTCATCATTAGGATGTTCCTGGGCATTCTGCTTAGCTAGCTGTAATCTTGCAGTCTGTCAAGCAAGAAAAAGTTATCATGCAGTCTGCAAGGTGTAAAAAAAATATCTAGACAATAATGATGTGGGAACCTCTCTCTTACCAACAATGGCTGCCTGAATAGCATCCGTATTTTACTAAGCAGCTCATATTAAGACAGACCTGTAAAATTATAAGCAAAACTTTGCTTTGCCTGCCTATCTGCCAGAAACCTTTCCCAAGTAGCCTGAGGAGGAGTTTCCCTTTTGTGAAAATACTATGTTCCCCAGGTGCCAAACTACATGACCATGCTCCAAGGTCCATAAGGGCAGGGCTGCTCAAACTATTTATACTGGAGCCTCACCCAACAGACCAAAGTTATGCCTTCACCTCACCAGGCAGAGTGATAAGATGTGTAGGCCAGTCCATGCAAAAATATATGAGTTCATAAAAATATTGTTGTCTGCCTTTTATTTGTCTCCTCAATACTGCAAAATATAAAAAAATAAATAAATAAAAGTATGAAAGGAGTTAATAATGTTAATAAACCAAAGATAGCTGCAGCCAGAGAAAGGACTGTGTAGCTTATAGTCACTCTTCTGAAAACTAGATGCCACCAACAATTAGAGGGCACCGGTGATAAGCACTGCCCTAGGGAAAGTCTACTGGCTGAATCCTACCAGTACCACTATATGGTCGCACAGGGGGCATTATTACTGTATGGTGGTACAGGGGGACATTACTTCTTCATGGAGTCACAGGAGACATTGTTATTGCATGGTGGTCAGGGGGACATTATTACAGTAAGGGGGGGGAACTAAAGCAGTCAGCACCTCCATAAATAAGATGGAAATGAATGTGCAGGTTTACGCTGCTATGGCAAATGCAAAACATACAAAAGAAAAAGTTGCAGCAGCACTAAAAATAAAGGCATATGAGCAATGTAGATATGGAATATTCTGAATTGCATTATTGCAATATTAATTATAAATGTAAATCTGATTATTTTAGTACAATTTTGATCTAAATATGTCCCACTACGCTCTCTGTAAGTGGTATACAGTATGCAATCTCTGATTTGTTACACCGAACAAGATTTTATATTCTTCCATAAAAAAAAAAGCCCACAAGCCCCAGGTTCATGATAATCTTAACTTAACCCTGATCATACACTATTATGTATCCAGTCCTCCTGTTACACATATGCCTCTAAGTAGCACACAGTGGTCTAATGTACAGCAGTCACACTGCTCTACTCTTGTCATGTCACTGATCACATGATTAAAGGGTTACTGTCATTACTTGTGGCATGTTACCCACACATGCTGAGACGTGCTAGTTATCAGCTGAGTAAGTGGGCACGTCACTCATTTCCCAGCCAATACAGACTTGTACAGTAAAAAAAAGTCAGATCTGTGAGCTTGCTTTATTTATTTTTTTACCAATGACAGTTACCCTTTAAGATGTCATTAGGTCTGTTAGCCAATGAGAACACCACTATTATTCACTGTCTGCAAGCATGGGCACCTCAAGCACTAGTTTGGGAAGGAGAATAGCTCACTCTTGATGCTGGATGATCTATTGCTGTTTTACCTCAGGTCAATATTAAAAGAGTTGCCTACCTCAGAACTTCCTGGTTTTACGGCTTATCTGGACCGAGGTGGTCAGAAAAACTGAAAGTAGCTGCTGCAAGGAAGATATGTCATTTGCATAACTCCCATTTACTTTAATGGGAGTTGGCCAAATGGCATAGCCCCACAAGCTAGTGTGTATGCAACTCCTGGAAAAAGGCAAATGGCGTAGTTCACAGGGCTACACGGTCTGCGCAACTCCCATTAAAGTCAATGGGAGTTTCGCAAATTGCATAACTTTCTTGCTTAGGCAATTTCAGCTTTTTGGACCACTTCCTGCTGCTGTAAACTGGCCGTAAGAGACAAAAAAAAACAAGAAGCACCAAGTTGGGACAACCCTTTTAAGCTTGCCTCCGAGGGAAGGACTAATATCCAATTTATGATTTTGACAGAAACCAATATAGCATATAACTGAAGAGGCAAATCAATCAAAATATTCTCATTAACTGCCAAGCCCTAGTTGTAGCTACAGAAACGCCCACCTGTACATTTGTTTTGAATTGACATTTCGCCTTGCAGATCCAGTTATCAGAGTATCTATAGTACACATGTATCTGTGTGTACTACTTTTTTGAGACTGCCATGCATGTCCTTTGTTTCTGTTTTCTCTACAGGGAGCTTATGCTATGTCTATCATTGTTAGTTAACAATTAGAAAGAAAAAATAAAATGAAATATAAAATATATACCAATTCTAATTTCTCTTTCTCAAGTTCTTGGATTTTTTCTAGGTGTTCAGAAAGATCAGATCGATCATACAGTTCCCTGAAGCGATCCTTCATCTGGATAAGCTCTTTGCTGATGCCATTGAAAGCCTGTGTAATCTCATAAACCAATTGCCGGTAATGGATGAAGTCATAGTGTGGGCCGGATTTCAGATAAGCCTGGTGCCCTCTAGGATAAAAAATTAAAAAAATGCAAGATTAATTTGCAAGCAAAAATGTCACCTTAATATTTAAAAAGAAATGCACAAGTGGTCTAAAGTTTAGCTGTTAAGTTCCCAATTTATTTTCCAGATTCTACAGTCACAAACTGACCAATATACTATAGATGTAGGCAATGAAATAGAAGGTAAGAGGGTTTGAGGACCTGTGAAATGCTTGAAAACTAAGAGGAAAATGTATCTTTTGTTTATGCCACAAATTGGTCTAAAAAAACAGAAATCCACTCTGAGGCATAAGATCATGTTATGGCAACACAATATGGACGTACAGTCATGGCCGTAAATGTTGGCACCCCTAAAATTTTTCAAGAAAATGAAGTATCACATGTTTTGTTATACACATGTTTATTCCCTTTGTATGTATTGGAACTAAACCAAAAAAGGGAGGAAAAAAGCAAATTGAACATAATGTCACACCAAACTCCAAAAAGGGGCTTGACAAAATTATTGGCACCCTTAACTTAATATTTGGTTGCACACCCTATGGAAAAAATTACTGAAATCAGTTGCTTCCTATAACCATCAATAAGCTTCTTACACCTCTCAGCCAAAATGTTGGACCACTCTTCCTTTGCCATATTTCTCTTCCATCCATGCCCAGGGAGATTATCTACAGTGCCATGGTTTGCAAATTTCTTCATAATGTTGCACACTGTGGACAAAGGCAAATCAAGATCTCTGGAGATGGACTTGTAACCTTTAGATTGTTGAGATTTTCCCACAATTTTGGTTTTCAAGTCCTCAGACAGTTCTCTTATCCTCTTTCTGTTGTCCATGCTTAGTGTGGCACACACAGACACACAATGCAAAGACTAAGTGAACTTCTCTCCTTTTTATCTGCTTTCAGGTGTGATATTTATATTGCCCACACCTGTTACTTGCCCCAGGTGAGTTTAAAGGAGCATCATATGCTTGAAACAATCTTATTTTTCCACAATTTTGAAAGGGTGCCAATAATTTTGTGGAGTTTGGTGTGACATTATGCCCAATTTGCTTTTTTCCTCCCTTTTTTGGTTTAGCTCCAATACACACAAAGGGAATAAACATGTGTATAGCAAAACATGTGTTACTGCAATCCTTTTCTGTGAGAAATACTTCATTTTCTTGAAAAATTTCAGGGGTGCCAACATTTACAGCCATGGCCGATGGCTGCCCGGGCTTGCTGGGAGTTGTAGTTTTGAAACCTCTGGAGGTCCGCAGGTTGAAGACCACTGAGGGCGAATGATGAGAAGAGGATGATGAAGGGGGGGGGGGTGTGGGGATGATAAAGGGGGGTGGGGATGATGAAGGGGGGATGTGGGATGATTACAAGGGGATGATGAAGGGGGGATGTGTGGGATGATAAGGGGATGATGAAGGGGGGATGTGTGGGATGATGACAAGGGGATGATGAAGGGGGGGATGTGTGGGATGATAAGGGGATGATGAAGGGGGGATGTGTGGGATGATGACAGGCGGGGATGATGATGAGGATGTTAAAGACGGGTCTGGATGATGACAGGGGGGGATGAGGTATTTCCCACCCTAGGCTTATACTCGAGTCAATAACTTTTCCTGGGATTTTGGGTTGAAATTAGGGGTCTCGGCTTATACTCGGGTCGGCTTATACTCGAGTATATACGGTAGGTTTTAATTTTATTATACTAAAAAAATTATAACTACATGCACCAAAATTAGTATGTTTACAATAGTCATCTTCTGACCCCTCAGGGACGTGGGATTCCTATCTCCCGATGCCCGGGACATGCAGTTCCGGGCGCCGGAGGGACAAGTAGATTTTGCTCCGTTTTAGTCCCGTGAAGAAGTAGTTTTGTATTACATTTCCACACCCCTGCCCCTATAATTTATCTTCCGCATACAGGGATGTATGAGGGCAAATTTTTTCGCCGTGATCTGAAGTTTTTATCGGTACAATTTTTGTTTTGATGGGACTTTTGATCACTTTTTATTAGTTTTTTTTAGGGTATACAAAATGACCAAAAATACTCAATTTTGGACTTGGGACCATTGACCGCGCGGTTTAATTAACGTTATATTTTTATAGTTCGGACATTTACACACGCGGTGATACCACATTGGTTTATTTTTAATTATGTTTACATATTTTTTATATGGAATTTAGAAAAAGGGGGTGATTTAAACTTTTAGTATGGAAAGGGATTAATTCACATTTATTAACTTTTTTTTTTTTAACAACATTTTTTAGTCCCCATAGGGGACTATTACATGCAATCTTCTGATTGCATACACTGTTCAATGCTATGCCATAGCATAGCATTGATCAGTGTTATTGGCGCTCTGCAGGCATGGAGCAGCAGATCACTGATCGGATGGAGAGGAGGAAGGTAAGGACCCTCGCCTCGTCTACTCGATTCCTGAGTGGTGCCGACGTATACTGTAGCAGCCCCATTCATTTCCGTGTCCCGCCAAATTAGCATATAGCGGAAAGTGGCCCGAACAGATTCTTTTTTTCTTTTCTTTTTTACACCCAATGATTGATATATTCATCATGGGCGGCTGCTTACTCCCACAACATGACGGATATATCCATAAGAACTTCAACTGTCACAGACAGCTGCATGTCACTGCTAGCTGACCAAGGACTGATCAGAGTGATCCCTGGTCCAGCTAATACACATTTCTTGGGGTTCACATGGGGTCCCTTGCAGGGGGCGCGGTTTCGTTTGCCATCTCCTTTGCAGGCATGTTGTGGGGCCTAGAATTCATACACTGATGTTCTGAAAGCCAAAGGGGGCTCCTCTCCTTCTGGGTCCTACCAGGCTGTCAGGCAACCAAATATGGCCTAAGTGGGTTAACTGTCCAGTCTAGGAGGAACAGCATGATAAAATTGTGGGTGCATTTCCTCCATTTCAGAAGCGATGTACCAAAATGATTTCCCACAAATAAAGAATTTGTGAAAAAAAGAAATATATTTTTTTTCCACTTACTTTGAAATAATTCCAGCCACACAATAAGGGCTCAATGTGCTCACCACTGCCCTAGGTGAATACTTTAGGAGGTGTAGTTTCAAAAATGGGGTCACTTCTGGAGGTGCAGTATTGTTCTGACAGCTAGAATACTTTGCAAGATGAAGTGTGGCCTATAATTTGTATAATGATATCCCGAAAGCCAAATTGCGCTCCTCTCCTTTTGGGTCCCATCATGTGGCCAAGCAACCAAATATGGCCTTAGCTGGGGTACTCCCTAAATGGAACAAGGAGCATAATACATTTGGAGTGCCTTTCATTAATTTCAGAAGATATATTTAAAAAATGTTTCCCACAAATGATGCATATGTGGAAAAAAAAGCTAATTTAAATATTTTACAATGACTTATGCTAATCCCATCAACCAAAAAGGCCTCAAAGAACGCACTAACCAACCCAAATGAATACTTTAGGGGGCATAATTTTTAAAAAGAGGTCACTTACGGGGTGTGTGATATGGATCTACCAGCTTCAATCCTTTGCAGGCATGGAGTGGGACCTATAATTTTTATAATGATGTCCTAAAAATTAAAAGGGCATTCCTCTCCTTCTGGGTCCCACCATGTAACAAAGCAACCAAATAAGGCCTAAGTGAGGGGTACTGCCGAACATGGGACGGAGAGCAAAATGAAATATGGGGTTTATTTCCTCCTTTTCATGTACAAAAAACATGTCCCACAAATGATGCATTTGTAATAAGATAAAAAAAAAAAACATTCCAGCCACACAAAAAGGACCAAAAGTCAGTACTTTGTGTTTGTGTTTTTTTTTTTTTCGTTTTACAAATGCATAATCCATTTCAGATAAAAATGATGTCTTGAAAGACAACTAGTGCTTCTCTTCTTCTCTGTCCTGCCACGCAGCCAAGGTACCAAATATGGCCTAATGGGGGGGGGGGGGGGAGGGATTTCCGGACGCGGGCCAAGCAGCTGAATAAAATATACCGCTTTTAGATGTGATGTATAAAAAATATGTCCCACAAAAGATGCATTTGTGAAAAAAGCTATTTTCAATTTTTTACACTGACTTTGCAATAATTCCTGCCAGAAAACTATGGTGTTAAAATACTCACTATACCCCCTAGTAAATACCTTGCGGGGTCTAGTTTTTAAAATGGGGCCATTTAGGGGGAAATTATGTTCTACCGCCTCTAAGTTTCTGCAAACCTTGAATAGCATACAAAAATATGTACTTTTCCAAATTTCAAGTAAAATTGTTAGGCTTCTGATTTATTTAAAATGTTAATTTATGCTGTCAAAATAAAGTAGACATATGAAAGTATACGTTTCATAAGCTATTTGCAACCTTTTAGTGTTAGAATAGCAAAAAAAAAATTTATTTTATGTTTTTTTTGCAAATAATATCAGCTTACTTTTACTATGTACATGAAGTACAACTTGTGACAAAAAAAAACAAATGTCAGAAATGCAAAATGTCAAAAAACATTACCCCTCTACCTCTTAAGGACCAAGGACGTACCGGTACGTCTTGAGTCCTTTCCCCTTCTATAAGGCAGGGCCACGGCTAATAGCGCGCGGCACTGATCGTGGTGCCGCGCGCTATTAACCCTTTAGACGCAGTGTTCAAAGTTGAACGGCGCGTCTAAAGTGAAAGTAAAACCATGCCGGTTAGCTCAGGGAGCTGTTTGGGATTGCCGTGGCGAAATCGCGGCATCCCGAACAGCTTACAAGACAGCCGGAGGTTCCCTACCTGCCTCCATGCTGTCCGATCGCTGAATGACTGCTCAGTGCCTGAGATCCAGGCATGAGCAGTCAAGCGGCAGAATCACCCCCCTTTTCCCATATAAAAAAAAAACAGTGTAAATAAAAATTCCAAAGTCCAAAATAGTTTATTTTTGGTCACTTTCTTATATGATGAAAAAATGAATAAAAAGCGATCAAAAAGTCCGATCAATACAAAAATGGTACTGCTAAAAACTTTTTTTTTTCAGATCACGGCGCAAAAAATGAGCCCTCATACCACCCCATACGTGGTAAAATAAAAAAGTTATGGGGGTCAGAAGATGACAATTTTTTACGTATTAATTTTCCTGCATGTAGTTATGATTTTTTTCAGTAAGTAAGTACAACAAAATCTAACCTATAAAAGTAGGGTATCATTTTAATCGTATGGACCTACAGAATAAAGATAAAGTTTCATTTTTACCGAAAAATGTACGGCATAGAAACAGAAGCTCCCAAAAATTACAAAATGGCTTTTTTTTTTTCAATTTTGTCTTACAATGATTTTTTTTTCCGTTTCGGCGTAGATTTTTGGGTAAAATGACTGAAGTCATTACAAAAGTAGTAGAATTGGTGGTGCAAAAAATAAGCAATCATATGGATTTTTTTGTTATGATTTTTTAAAAGGTAAGGAGGAAAAAATTAAAGTGCAAAAACGGAAAAACCCCTGGTCCTTGCGTTTTCGTTTTTCTCCTTCTCGCCTTTTAAAATCCATAACTCCTTTATATTTCCATTCACAGACCCATATGAGGGCTTGTTTTTTGTGTGACCAGTTGAACTTTGTAATGACATCACTCATTTTACCCTAAAATGTATGGTAAACCCCCAAATTTATTTTTTATGTAAGGAAATTTAAACGAAAATCAAATTTAGCAAATTTGGGGAGGGGGGGGGGGTTTCATTTTCAATCTGTACATTTTATGGTAAATGTTTTCTTTATTCTCTGGGTCCATACAATTAAAATGATACCCATGGTTACATACTTGTACTGCTTTTAAAAAAATCTCAAACTTTTTTTCAACAAAATCATTACGTTTAAAATTGCCCTATTGTGACCACCTCTAACTTTCCTATTTTTCGTATTCAAGGATGTGGGAGGGCTCATTTTTTGCACCATGATCTGTAGCTTGTTTTAGTTCTTTTGCGTATATGTGACTTTTAGATCGCTTTGTATAAATTTTTTTTTTGCAGTTTGATGTGACAAAAAGCAGAAATGTTGTACTTTTTTTTTTTTACATTTACGCCGTGCACCATAGGGGATTATTAATATTATACACTGCTTAAAAAACCATAAAGGGAACACAAAGATAACACATCCTAGATCTGAATGAAATATTTTCGTCTTTACATAGTTGAATGTGCTGACAACAAAATCACACAAAAATTATCAATGGAAAATCTAATTTATCAACCCATGGAGGTCTGGATATGGAGTCACACTCAAAATCAAAGTGGAAAACCACACTAGAGGATGATCAAACTTTGATGTAATGTCTAACACGTTAACTAGGGTTCGACCGATATCTATTTTTTAGGGCCGATACTGATACTCTGTGGAGGTTAGGGCCGATAGCCGATAACTTATACCAATATTCCGGTATAAGTTATCGGCTATTTATCCCCACCACCCCCCTCCCCCCACCCCACCCGGCAACACTGCTGCAGATCATTGATTTAAAGCGGGCGCTGCACTATCTACTTATAAATTGAAGTTAGTGCAGATGACTCTGCTGTAAGATTGCCTTTAATAGTAGGTAGTATCCCCTTGCAGACATTAGTAGCAGCCCCCCTGCAGACTGCAGGCACCCCCCCCCCTTGTAGACAGCACCCCCCCTTGTTGACAGCAGGCCCCACCTGTAGACATTAGTAGCAGCCCCCTTGTAGACCGCAGCCCCCTTTTAGACAGCAGGGCCCCCCTTAGACTTTAGTAGCAGGCCCCCCCTGTAGACCGCAGCCCCGTGCAGACGTTAGTAGAAGCCCCCTTTGTAGACAGCAGGGCCCCGTAGACCGCAGCCCCCACCTTTGTAGACAGCTCACCTGCGGCTATCCTCTAACGGGTGCTTTTGCTCCACTGCCAAGTCGGCCCTTCCGCATCATGGCGTTCTATGGAGGAGCATGTGACATACACGTCACTCTGCTTCCGCCGTAGCATTACCCTGGGCGCAGTGGAGGAGGTGGAGTGACGTGTGTGTCACATGCTCCTCCATAGAATGCCATGATGCGAAAGGGAGGAGGAGAGAACGGAGCAGCGGAGCAGCAGCAGGTATCGGATTTGGTATCGGGGACATTGAACAAGTCGCCCGATACCATGGAAATGGCTAGTATCGGCCCCGATACTAGCAATATGTGGTACCGCCGTGTGCCTAAATGTCCGAACTATTAAAATATAAGGTTAGCTAAACCGCATGGTTGATGTACACATAAAAAAATATTAAAGCCCAAAATTGTGCAATTTTGGTCCCTTCATATACTATCAAAAAATTAAAAAGTGATCAAAAAGTCCCATCAAAACAAAAATGTTAACGATAAAAACTACAGACCACTTCGCAAAAAAATGACCCTACAGACCACTTTGCCTATATGAGCCATATAGCAACGTATGCGGAAAAATAAAACGTTAAAAGGGGTCAGAAGATGACAATTTTAAACATACAAATTTGGTGCATGTAGTTATAATTTTTTTAAAGTATTGGGTATCCCTGTAACCGTATGGATGACCTACAGAATAAAGATAAGGTGTCATTTATACCAAAAAAGCGCACTGCGTAAAATGGAAGCCCCAAAAGTTACAAAATGGCTTTTTTTTTTCATTTCCCCCAATACATACTTTTTTTTTTTTGTTTTGCCGCAGCTTATGTTATAAAATAAGTGATGTCATTACAAAGTACAATTGGAGATGCAAAAACCAAGCCCTTATATAGGTCTGTAGGTGCAAAATTGAAAGCGTAAAAACAAAAATTGGCCCGGTCCTTAAAGGAAACTGTCCAGAGCTGGATAGGTTTGTTGTGGGGATTCGCTCCAGCTCTGGACAGTTCCTGACATGGACAGAGGTGTCAGTAGAGAGCACTGTGGTCCGACCGAAAAGAAATTAAAAAAGAAAAGAACTTACTGTGGAGCATACAGCAGCTGATAAGTACTGGAAGGATTAAGATTTTAAAATAGAAGTAATTTACAAATCTGTTTAACTTTCTGGCACCAGTTGATTTATAAAAATAATAATAATGGTTTTCCACCAGAGTACCCATTTAAGGCCAAAATGGGCTTACTCCTTTAGGGGTTAAGGGTGTACAGCCTTAATTGTCTTGGTGCTTAAGGGGTTAAGGACACTCCATCTCCCTGTTATTTTGCCATTGGTGCCAGTGTGCACCATGACCGTCTCCTTTAGCTACTCACAGTAATCTGTCTACCCGATCTGCCATGTGCCAAACTTGAGTACCAGGAATACAACACACTGTTCTATGATCCCGTCTTTGTGGCAGATTGCCCTTTCTGTCCTTCTAATAAAGGTGTACAACTACCTGTTTTCAAGCATAAAGTGTTTAGTCCAGCTGCTTCAAAGGACTGTCTAGATACATTTTCATTACCGGACCATGGGGCACTGTATGTCTTTGGATATGGGAAAATAAGCACATTCAGCACTGCTTATTTCAAGTATCAACATCAGAAAATGAAGATAGTCAGGCTGTCTCCACAGATATCAGATTATTAGATGAAATGCTGAAATATCATTCCTAATTTTAGCTTAAAGGGAATCTGTCAGCTCTATTTGCTGCTAACACCTGCAGATATCATTAAGTAGGTTTTACTGTTACTTTCCCTGAGCTGATGGTGGTTGCCAATCTTAAAAATTCGCCTTTTCATTTCTTAGCTAAGTGTCAAGAAGGCAGGGTTGAGCTACTCAAGTGCCACAGCCTGGCATGCACATTAACTCTCAGTCCCACGTTAACTCATTAGTACTTTTAACTCTAGTGTAAGTTGCTTCCTCCCAGCTGAAGTGCATTCATACATACTGAGTCCTTTCAAAATTGCCGACAGGTCATGTCATCCCACCAGTAAATTAAATGCTCTACTGTGTAGATAGGACCCAACCTGTCCTGTGTTGCTGACTTCATGGGAACTAGAGGATTATATCAGCATCTCATCAAATCCCTCCTGACAGCTCTCAGACCCTATGTTTCTCATCCAGTTCTATTAGTATGCCCCTCCATACACAGATCGCTAATGAAGATATTATTTCTGTCCTTCCTGAGGGACCAGGAAGGCAAGCATAAAGTAGTCCAATGATCAGCTGCAGTTATATATGACTGCAATAATACTAACTGTACCATCTGTGTGTAGATTCTCTAGTGTGTCCTATGAGATGCAGGTTAAAAACGCATTGCCCTATCTCCTGCTTTAAGATAGGACGGAGAAACCTATAACAATGACACAGGCAGAAGCTGTATCTCACAGGATAACCTATAGTGCGAATTAGGGGACAGACAGAAAATCTGTGTAACTCATCTATAACTTGCTGCCCTTGGACAAAGGCCCCTGTCTCTGCAATGCCATGGGCATCATCGAAAATGTAGGTTGCATTAGGAACCTATCAGAAGGGGAGAATCATAAAGATAGCAGAAACCCCATACATGCCCCATCAACTAAATATTTAGTATATAAGGCATACAAAGTAAACTCTATAATACTTTAACATTTCCTGGTTGCTTCTTTAAAGGGGTATTCAAAATTAAACTAACTTATCCCATATGTATCAGATCACAGGGGTCTGTCTGAGCTCTAGAACAGAGCCCCAACTCCTTTGTTTTGAATGGAGCAGCGACTCCACCGCTTCGTTCACTGTTGCTGCTCTGTTCAAAACAAAGGAGTTGGGGCCCCATTCTGGAGATCGCCAAGGGGAAAAGTTAATTTAACTCAGAACACTCCTTTAAGGCTACACATGAAAATAAACTGATCAAATTATGTAACCAGAAGGAACCAAAGGAACCGAACCAAAGCTAGCCTCCAACCTGCCCAGGTCCTACGTGTCAGTAAGCTGTGAGGCTATGGGAACTGCTGCAAGGGAACAGATAAGAACACGAATGTTCTCACGGGCCAGAATAGCAACAGTGACAAAAATTGAGTTGAGCAATATGAATCAGAAAATTACAACACTGCAACAATGAAAATCTCATTTGCTTTTTTCATGGAGCATAAAGCTGACATTGCCAGTCATTTTACTTTCTATTTCTTATTACATTTGGGTAAATCCCAGAAGTTATTAACAACAAAACCTTGCAGACAATAAACTGCACAATTTCTAGACTAAATTTATGAGTGTGTTTGTTGTATAATCCCCAGTAACACAAATATGATTAACACATTGCAGAAATACCTCTATATTTCATACGGATAAAGGTTGTAAGACACAGAGCCAGCAGATGTCTTGAAGTCAAGCAATCCTCCAATATCCTGTCATGTGGGAACGTTTAACTTTTTATTATTATATACTTTTATTTTACTATTATTGTTTTTTTCAAATAAATATTCCAGATATATAAAATAAATAAGCCAATGATTTTGGGCAGAAGTGTTAAAATTGGAACTCTCCACATTTTCTGTCTTTGAAAGATTGACTTGCAGATTGAGCCCGATAGATTAACCTTCAGAATCTAGAGTGTACACATAAAGGAGTGTATAAAAGACTGAACAAGATTGCAGATGCATTCTCCATAGATGTGTGAAAAATAATATTGCAGTTTTACAGCTGAAAGATGGAAAATCTGGTTTGCACATTGAAGTAGATACAGCTGAAATACTTAGGTTGCATATACAATAGCTCAAGTATGGATCTGGCAGTGTTTCTTCTCCACTTCTCAGAGTCTGCAAGGTGAAAAGACTTCTTTATATAATATAGGAAAAATTCATTTTTCATGTTCACACAAGTTTTTGACATACACGCTAGGAAATGCTTTTGACGTACAAGTAGAATGTCCCCATAACCTATAAAGAGTCTCCTGTTCCCATATATCGGACCAATATTTCTCAGGATTACTTTTTCCAACCATATTGGGAAAAAGGGCATCACTTAAAATGACATTTGCAAAAGTCTGGGCTATATATTGTACATTTTCTCATTATTTGCAGTTATGATGGTGCAAACAGAATTTTATTAATCGTTATCGTCATTGTACAGAGTGTGTGCTGGTGTTTTTCTTATTTACATAAGGATTATATTAAAGGGGTACTGTCAGGCCCAAGGCCTTATTATTACAATCCTATATGTGTATTATAATTGTAACTGTGTAATGTCTTATCCAAGACATGGGTGAGAGGTCATTCAGACTGGGTTTTGCATTTTATTGGGGGGTCTCGCTGTTTGTTTACAGCTCTTTTGAAGTCTTGCACTCTGGTGGTCCCATCATATAATCAAACAGATAAGGGGTCAGGAAGAGAGATGCCCCACCTGGTGGGACCAGAGGGGAGGGGGGAATGGAGTCTCCCTCCCAAGAAAGCAGATATGATATTTAAAACAATGCTAGACTCAGGGTGTTCAATGCTGTGCAAGAAGCTGACAAGACCATCCTAAGAACAGCTGGACTCTCACTCACTCATGGACTGCTATATCATCATGCTGTAAGAACTTCATCTTTTGTTTTCTGAACTTGCTTTGCTAAACTCTTTCATATTTTTGTACCTGTATGTCATTTGTTCCTGTATTTTTATATACAGTGGTCCCTCAACATACGATGGTAATTCGTTCCAAACGACCCATCGTTTGTCGAATCCATCGTATGTTGAGGGATCCGTGCAATGTAAAGTATAGGCATCTGTACTCACCTGTCCCCGTCGCTCTGGACCAGGTCCTCACCGCTCCCGCTGCTGTTCCAGGGGCTCCCGATGCTGTCCCGCTGCTCCGGTGTCTTCTTCGCGATCCTCCGGTGTCCTGCGCATCTTCTGCAGGGTCTGGGCCTCGCTTTCCGGTGACGTTATTACGCTGCTGCGCCGGCGCGGCGTGCGTAGTGACGTAATAACGACGCCGGAAAGCAAGGCCCGGACCCTGGAGAAGATGTGCAAGACGCGGGAGGATCGCGAAGTGGACCCGGAGCAGCGGGGATAGGTAAGTGAACCTGCTGGGGCACATTACACTGCTATCCGACAGCAGCTTAAGCATTTTGCCCTGTCGGATAGCAGTTAATGCGATGGCCCCGACATATAAAAGCATCGTATGTCGATGCTGACATCGACATGCTATGGCCTCTGAGAGGCCATCGTATGTCGATTTTATCATATGTCGGGGCCATCGTAGGTCGGGGGTGTTACTGTATATAGCACTGTGATACCTTTTATCAGATTAAATGCTTAATTAATCAACTCTGGTCTTTGATCTCTAAATATATGAGCTCACCTTTCTGAAGGCAGCTCTGGTAAAACACATTTATCTAAGGGTTAATTTGGTGACTTGCTGGGACTAGTAGTGGATACCCTGGCGGCTTTAACCCTTGCACCATCACACTCTCTCTAGCGTCTTGGCTTGACCGATAGGGTGTGATCGCGACAGGTACTCCGCCTCTAAACATCTTATCCCCTATCCAAAGGGTATAAGATGTCTGATCATGGGGGTCCCGCCGCTGGGGACCCCCGCAATCTCTCCTGCAGCACCCCCGTTTTTCAGCTGTACGGAACGAGGATCGCTCCGTGGCTGATGACGGGCAATACAGGTGACAAAGAACCGTGACGTTACGGGCCCGCCCCTTCATGACGTCACTTCCCACCCCCTCAATGCAATCCTATGGGAGGGAGCGTGGGGTACCCAGCGGCAGGACGAAACTCCATCTCGTCTCGTCCGTCATCAACCAAGGACCGATCTTCGCTTCGTACAGCTAAAGAGCAGGGGTGCTGCAGCAGAGATCGTGGGGGTCCCCAGCAGCTGGACCCCCGCGATCAGACATCTTATTCCCTATGCTTTGGATACAACACAATATAAATACACAATCCTTGATAAATGTACAATGTAATGATAATATATGTAATCTAAGCAAAAAGATAAGTTTATTGGGGAAATTCTACAATTAGAAGGAGGCCTTAGTACCCTGTTGGGCCACCTCTAGCCTGGATACAGTTGTGCTTGAAGTTTTTATTGAAGTGCAAGACCAACAGTGATCGTGGTGTCCAATAAACTAAAATAGTCGCAGAGGGTCACCTTAAGCCCTTTTAAGTTAACTAACAATTGGTCTAAATTGAGACTAGTGGGTGTTATAATGCAATAGATTTTTTGAACAGCTTGTGAAACTGCATAGTCCCGATTCACACGGTCCTAAAAATGTAACAGTTTTTGTAAATCTGGGCCATTGTCTCAGAGACAAAGTTAAAGGGGTAATCCACTGGTAAACATTTTTTGGGTGCCAGAAAGTTAAACAGATTTGTAAATTACTTCTATTAAAATATCTTAACCCTTCCAGTACTTATAAGCTGCTGTATGCTACAAAGGAAGTTCTTTTCTTTTTGAATTTCCTTTCTGTCTGGCCACAGTGCCCTCTGCTGACACCTCTGTCCATTTCAGGAACTGTCCAGAGCTGGATATGTTTGCTATGGGGATTTGCTCCTACTCTGGACAGTTCCTAAAATGCACAGAGGTGTCAGTAGAGAGTACTGTGGTCAGACAGAAAGGAAATTGAAAAAGAAAAGAACTTCCTGTAGAGCATACAGAAGCTGATAAGTACTGGAAGGATTAAGATTTTTTTTTAATAGAAGTAAATTACAAATCTGTTTAACTTTCTGGCACCATTTGATTAAAAAAACATTTTTTTCCAGTGGAGAACCCCTTTAAAGAGGCAGTCTGGAAATGAAATGTTTCATAAAATTGTTTTAATTATTTTTATTGGGAAAGTGATTTGGAACCAAATCGCTTCGATCACTTCATATGAGTCTCAAATCCACAGGAAGGATTTACTGTATGTTTGAAGTGCACTTTATATGATGTTTCTGATACTTGTGCAACTTATGTCTGTTGATTCTGGGAGAATATATTGTTTGAAGTGCACTTTACATGTTGCCTGTTGATTACATAACATTAATAAGATACAATAGATGTGCATCTGATAGTATTCAGTCCTGGACCTTGGGTGGTCACATCAGCTTCAGTTCCTCTTTGTCCTAATCATCCTGGAAGGGACTCCTATGCACAAGGATCTCAGCCTTATCCAGCCCCTCCTCCCTGCAGATGAGCGGGACAAAACTCTACTAACCCTGGGCTTACAAGGAGTGACACTGCAAAGGCTGAGCGCCATTATAGTTGTCCAGCTGCAATTCAAGGCAAGATCGCGAATGCCACTGCGGCAGTCCGCTCCTGTCCTATATTTTATGTCATACAGTAGCAACTGTATCACGTTTCCATTTCTTTCCGTCAGCTCTTACACAAAGGAAAGCAGTGTGAGGCTGGACCTCACAGGACACCCTACAGAGTGTGCACACAAGAGACACTGTCAGTGTGATTGTAGGATTCTGCAGCTGACTAGGGTATGGACTCACCTGCTATTACTGCACATCTTGTCTCTTCGGGCAGAAAGAAGATTGTCAGAAGCATAGAAAGAACATAAAGTTGAACAAGGAGGGTGTTGCCAGGAGGCATCTGATAGGTGGTAACTTAATCATGTAGTTCACAATAAGTCAGTTGACACTTTAAAGGGGAACTCCGGTGGGGAAAAAAAATGTAAATAAACTGGTGCCAGAATGTTCAACAGATTTGTAAATTACTTCTAATAAAAATTGTAATCCTTCCAGTATTTATCAGCTGCTGTATACTACAGAGGAAGTTGTCACATGTAAAGCATATGTTCAGCTCACCACTCGCAGCCCCAAAGCATCTAGGAGTGTAACAAACCTTGTTCCACACAATGTAATATAACAGAAAAGATGGTCCAGCGCTTGTTCAGTGAATGAGGAGGATACTTTATTTAAGACATGCAGGTACAAAAGGTTGAGACGCGTTACGGCCACTTGTTTGCCGCCTTAGTCAAACAAAGTTTAAAACACACTGAGGATTCTTAAATAGGGGGAAGAGGAGGCGTACCAGCCCAGGTAACAGCATACACCTGAAGCAGCAAGCCAACATCTCAACTTATGCTTCTTGACACACATGTTGTAAGGGGTGGAGTAGAAGTTGGCTTGCTGCTTCAGGTGTATGCTGTTACCTGGGCTGGTACTCCTCCTCTTCCCCCTATTTAAGAATTCTCAGTGATTTTTAAACTTTTTATGACTAAGGCTGCAAACAAGTGGTCAAAACGTGTCACAACTTTTTGTACCTGCATGTCTTAAATAAAGTATCCTCATCAATCACTGAACAAGCGCTGGACCATCTCTTCTGTTATATTATAGAGGACGTTTTGTTTCTTTCTGGAATTCTTCTCTGTCTGACCACAATGCTCTCTGCTGACACCTCTGTCCATGTCAGGAACTGCCCAGAGTACAGGCAAATCGCCAAAGCAAACCACTCCTGATCTGGACAATTCCTGATACGAACAGAGATGTCAGCAGAGAGCATTGTGGTCAGACTGAAAAGAACTCCAGAAAGAAATACAACTACTTGTGGATCATACAGCAGCTGATAAGTACTGGAAGGATTCTAATTTTTAAATAGAAGTAATTTACAAATCTGTTTAACTTTGTGGCACAGGTTGAAAAAAAAAATAGTTTCCCACCAGAGTACCCCTTTAAACACTATCGTGGAACGTTAGGAAAACCAGGGGAGTGCTGGTTTAAGATGCTAGAGCACAGTTACACCATAAGCTGCATCTGATGCTCCTATTTGGAAGCATGTGCATCTTGACTTCTGTACAAAAAAAAAAATGATCCAGCACACCATCGGTTGTTTGTGGATGGTGTTCGTGCTGTAAAGTGGATGGAATTTTTACCTTGTGAGGATTTTCAAGAAATCTGCATATCTTTTTGAAGTGCTGGATCATCCTTCTTTGTTACCCCAGTAATTGGACACCGGAGCCTGAGTGTGGATCAGAGCATGGAGTTACATGGGAGGTGAGCTGGACTTTATATTATGCATCTTGACTTCTATCTGTTAGAACCTCCATACAGTAACAAACCTTTTACAACGACACATGGAAGACTGTTCAAGTGCCGAATGAATTAAGCCTTTAAAATGATCTGTATATTATGAATGAAGAGCCACATAAACAAGTGCTCAGTCATTCATGCAGGCATTCAGTTCCATTACTGTGGGCAGCACATCCCCTGTATAAATAGGGATACATGTTGCTGACAATGATTTAAGGGGTGCATGATCACAGCACTCCATCTCTGCACACGGGGCAATAATCTGC
Organism: Hyla sarda; assembly: GCF_029499605.1. Taxonomy (NCBI): domain Eukaryota; kingdom Metazoa; phylum Chordata; class Amphibia; order Anura; family Hylidae; genus Hyla; species Hyla sarda. Next base: position 286,541,369 of record NC_079189.1, on the reverse strand, counting down.
TTGTTCCAAAGATATCAATTATTACCTTTTCTGTATCTAGCTAATCCTTTATAGTGCCTATACTTTCCGGAGATCCTATAGGACTGGGGCTCTGAACATGCCTCTTATGGAGCAATTACCCGCACTGGCAAGAAATCTGCAAGTGTTTAGAGAACTTATGGATTTTTCCTGAAGCTGACAATAAATCAGAGAGGTACTTTAGCTGGCTAACCAACCCAAAATATTATCTAGTGTTATGGAAACACTAGAAATAACAAGGCTGCAGTAAGCAAACAAAATTAAAATCAAGCCGCCCTCAGCTCTGTTATTCTTTACCAAAGTGGAAAAAAAGCAGATTAAATAGGCGGAACAAGAAGTTAAGCATTATGTTGGATTGCTGATGAAGTCCAGATGAGGTGAATGGAGAAAAATGAAACATCTTGTATTTTATTTCAAAGACGGCCACATGCAAATGTATCCAAGTTTTAATCAAATTGTATACACCACTCCTAACTCCCTTGTGTCAGAATATGGGTGATACGGATGGTCTGTAGATCAGTCAGCTCGTAGGTAAGACCATGGTGGCCCACATCAGCCTTGTAAGGGCAAATAGTATGGAAGGAAACTGCCGCAGATGATAATGTTGATAAAGCCAGCATGTAATTAAAATGTGCCATAGAACAAACAGGTTTTACACCCTGCTCCTCAGCCTTCTACTGTTGACAATGTTCTCTCTCTCTCTCTCTTCCATTACATTAAAAGAGCAACACTAATTCCAAATGGACAAGCCCAATGCTCCTCCTCAACTTCCCTCTAAGTGTCTAATCTTAGAGTTGTACAAAGGCCAATTCTCTACCACACATCTATACATGCTGGAGCTATACAATAAAGTGGGGAATTTGGAACTTAGTAGACACTGCTTGTTTTACAGCAAACATCCACATGGTATAGTCTAGGAGTTTAATAAGGGGAGAGAGGAGTGTAACCAATTTAGGAAGTTGTGCAGTTTCCTAACGTGTACAGACACACCCAGGTAGCTGCCTCATATGGAGAGATCACATAGATTTTAAGTTGGGCCTGGCCTTCACTGCCCAATTTTTATTTCAAGGACTCATTCAGAGAGCAGAACCACATGCAGAGAGGCATACTAGGGCCATTAGCATGAGGCCTAAGGTTAAGCAGAAGTTGTACAGGTATCTTCCAGGCTATGGTTAGACCAATTGTAGCCAAGGTTAGGTTCAAAGCGTCACTAACCTTTTTAATAGTTCTGTCTTGGGACAAAACAATGAAAAGTAACAGTGACCAGTGAACCTCACTAACCCATTTGGTCATGGTGTCCAGAACGTTACTGGACAAAATAGGGACCTATCAAAGTCTCTGACAGATGTGAAATTAGGTAGGTTCACGCTTAATATGATGCAAATTTTGTGGTAAACATTGGCAACCCAGGAAAATGGGGGATAACAGGGATAATATTGTCAAAGAGGTGGTCTTTTGGAGAGGTTTTTTGCTGTTCCTGTAAAACTTAAAAGGGTACTCCGGTGGAAAACTTTTTTTTTTTTTCATATCAACTGGTGCCAGAAAGTAAAACAGATTTGTAAATAACTTCTATGAAAACAATCTTAATCCTTCCAGTACTTATCAGCTGCTGTATACTACAGAGGAAGTTGAGTTGTTCTTTTCTGTCTGACCACAGTGATCTCTGCTGACACCTCTGTCCATGTCAGGAACTGTCCAGGGCAGGAGCAAATCCCCATAGCAAACCTCTCCTGCTGTGGACAGTTCCTGACATGGACAGAGGTGTCAGCAGAGAGCATTGTGGTTAGACAGAAAAGAACAATTCAACTTCCTCTGTAGTATACCGCAGCCGATAAGTACTGGAATGATTAAGATATTTTAATAGAAGAAATTTACAAATCTGTTTAACTTTCTTGCACCAGTTCATTTGAAAAAAAAAACATTTTCACCAGAGTACCCCTTTAATCATTTTCAAGCATTCTCACCTACACTTATACCGCGTAGCTAACTTTCAGAGTAGGAGAGATGTGTGTGCTGCTAATCTGTTTAGTTCTAAGTAGTTCACCACTCTCTCAGCTGTTAAGGTCTTCATAGGTTTTGGGCTGGACATGATTAGATTAATATCACTTGCTGACAGCTTGAGAACAGTTCATTATATGGGGATTATGCCTTTTTTTAAATATATCCAGTTTTCTGGTATTGCGTGATAGGTCAAAGCAAACAGTCAACAGACATCAGATGTTACATTTCTTAACAAAATTAAAAAAATTACCATCCAATATTTTAAAGACTCTGGTGACAAAAGCCCTAAATATAGACAGCGATGACAATCTAAGAAGGGAATTTTGGTGTGCCCACTATGATCCGAGTTCCATGGTTACAAGCTGCATCAAGGAAATTTCCATTGCTTTCCTTTCACCCATGAAAGCAGTTGTTGTAGATATAATAAATGCAGTTAATCTGGTTGCTTGGTTTTCGCCTTCACAACTCACAAGTTCAGTAAAACTCTAAAGGCCACCAAATGCCAAAGTCAACAGACTGGCAGCCAGAGCATGCAACGAGTCCCAGCCATAGAAACCACAAGAAAACATACTAGTTTTAATACATACAAAGCTACATACATAGTGGATTAGACAGGATCGGTCATCTGGTCAAAACTCCACAGGTGCCATTAAACTTGATACTATATTAATGAAATGAATATACAGTAGAGAATACAGCACTAAGCTTACATGAGGCCATGTTTCCATGTGAAGACATTATTGCGCTATACTAAAGAAATGATGGTACTCACTCATCAAAGAGACGATACGTCTCCACACGTTCCTCTTGTAACTGGTAAAATCTCTGTATGAGGAGCCGAAAATCATTGTCTGTCTAAAGGGGAACAAAGAAAAAAAAAACAGAACAGTAAAGAAAAATGTATAACACCAGTTAAGGGCAATATGTTGTAGAGGAAAAACCAAAGATAGGCTGGGTTCACACCACGTTTTGTAACTACAGTTCCCGTATATGGCTGAGAGGAGGGGGCGGGGCTTAATCGCGGCGCCCGCACTCAGCCGTATTTGGGAACCGTATTTAATGCATGTCTATGAGCCGAACGGAGTGAACCGCAGCCTCCAGTCGGCTGCGTTTTCGGCCGTATGCGGTTTCCCGACTGTAGGCAAAAAACTGTTATAAAACAAAAAAAAAGGAAGAAAAATAGGACCAGGAAAATACATATGAATATTTTGCCCATGGTTTTGAGACAATTTATGAAGACTGTGTAGTACTTCACTTGTGCTTTGTTGGTTTATCTTAGGATATGAGCTAGTAACATTTAGAATAAAAAGCTAGTTCCTCTTTTGCAATGTTTTGTTTGGTGGTTGGTAATCCTCACCTCGTGAATGAAAGTGCTTTTATAGAATAGTTCTATACTCTACTTGGTAAATGAATCATCAATGTCTGCGTTTTGTTCTATTTTCACTAGATAAGTCTATTCATGGCGAGACAAGCCCAGCATCACATTGTCTGGAGGAGATGAATCATGCAATGGGTTCTACTAAACAGTTTATAAATAAAGCTGCATCACCATCTGCTGGCGTCTTACAGTCACATATACAGCAAGTTTTCAAACAACTTCACCTGCATATTGTTCATTTTTATTATTATTAGATCAAAAGGGATATTACCTTCTAAAAATCTCTGATGCATCCTGTGGGACCTTAGTGGCCCTTTTCATTGATGCCTACGGGAGTCATGAAAAGAGTTGAGTATTGCTTTCTTGGTTCTTTATGTAGGAGGCAATATATAGTATAATGGGGGGGTAAGGCTGGGCGGTATGGCCAAACATGTGTATTGCTGTATTTTTGTAACTCATGGCGGTTCCACGGTATATAACGGTATCCCCCCCCAAAAAAAAAAAAATTAATTAGCCCAGCGCTGCACTGTCCCATCAGGGTACTACTAACGTTACCCGCAAGCGCTGCTCTCCTAGTCCTCCTGTTTGTTGCGGCCGTTGGCGCTGACACTCTCTATACTGTGCGGTATCCCTATACTGTATCCCTATGCCCGGGCTGCAAAAGGTAAACAAAATAAACTAATGCATGTTCCGACGTCGGCCTTACGCTGGGGTCGTAATTGTTGGACAGCCGTCAGCCTATCACCAGCCACAACGATGTTCCGCCTTGGCCGGTGATCGGCTGAGCCCACTGTCATGTAAGAAGCCGGCTTCTTACATGACAGTGGGCTCAACCTATCACCGACCGAGGCGGAACATCGCTGCGGCCGGTGATAGGCTGACGGCTGTCCGATGTTCCATTCACTGGGAAGCAAGTCTGGATCGATCTTGTAGGTGAGAAAGTTTAATTTTGTTTACCTTTTGCAGCCTGGGCATAGGGATACAGTATAGAGCAGTGGTTTGCAATCTGCGGACCTCCAGATACTGCAAAACTACAACTCCCAGCATGTCCGGACAGCCAACGGCTGTCCGGGCATGTCGGGAGTTGTAGTTTTGCAACATCTGGAGGTTGAAGACCACTGGTATAGAGTGTCAGTGCCGGCGGCCGCAACAAACAGGAGGACCAGGAGGGCAGCGCTTGCGGGTGACATCTGAGTAGTAGAGATGGGCTGATAATTGGGGGGGGGGGGGGGGGGAAACAGCGCTCACGTGTCACATATGATTAGTTCCCCGTCGGGGACAGCGCAGCGCTGATCATTCATTCCCGAGGGGCCAAACCGGTATTGCGGTATGGGTTAAAATTCATATCGTGCAGCACAAAAATTTCGGTATTTGGTATGAACCGGTATACCGCCCAGCCCTAATGGGGGGCATATATAAGTGCAGCCACCTCTCCACTAAGACTAGTGTAGATGCAGCTGCAGTGAACTGGTGAACAGGCTGGTGTGACCATGGCCATGTTCACAGCAGAGTTTCTGTGCGGGATACCGCCATAAAATTCTGCCGGAAATTTTACCAGAATTTACTGCACATTGGGGGAGATTTATCCAAACCTGTCCAGAGAAAAAGTTGCTGAGTTGCCCATAGCAACCAATCAGATCGCTTCTTGCTTTTTTTTTTTTATTTTGTTTTTTAGAGGGCATTTACCCTCTTCAGGACATAGGGCGTATGGATACGCACTGCATTCCGAGTCCTTAAGGACCGAGGGCGTATCCATACGCCCGTGGGAATTCCGGTCCCCACCGCTAGCCGGTTGGGGACCGGAGCCGGATGCCTGCTGAAATCGTTCAGCAGGCATCCCGGCATATCGCCCAGGGTCCCACTCCCGCAACCCGCTCCGCCCCTCTTCCGGAGGACGTGAGTGGGTGCGGGACGTGCACCCCGGGTGCTGGGGACCCCGATCCCCGGCGTTAATGTTGGGATCGGGGCCCCAGGAGCAGCGGCGGCGACGACGACGAGGGACTGACCTGTGCGGCGAGGATCGTTGGAGGTGAGTGACAGCCTCCTGCTGTTGCTTAGCAACAGCTCCCAGCATGCAAAAAGGGCATGCTGGGAGCTGTAGTTATGCAACAGCAGGAGGCAGACCACCACAACTCCAGGCATTCCCTTATGGGCATGCTGGGACTTATGGTTTTGCAACAGCTGGAGGCACATTTTTTCTATGGAAAAGTGTACCTTCAGCTGTTGTATAACTACAACTCCCAGCTTGCACAAACAGCTAAAGTGCATGCTGGGAGTTGTAGTGGTGCATCTGCTGGTTGCATAACTACAACTCCCAGCATGCCCGTTGGCTGTCGGTGACTGCTGAGAGTTGTAGTTTTGCAACAGCTGAAGGCACACTGGTTGTGAAACTCAGAGTTTTTTTTACCTAACTCAGTGTTTCACGACCGGTGTGCCTCCAGCTGTTGCAAACTCCAACTCCCAGCAGTCACCTTACACCATGCACCGTACATGCTGGGAGTTGTAGTTTTGCAACAGCTGGAGGCACACTGGTTTTGAAACACTGAGTAAGGTCACAAACTCAGTGATACATAACCAGTGTGCCTACAGCTGTTGCAAAACTAAAACTCTCAGCATGTACAGTCTGTCAGCGCATGCTGGGAGTTGTAGTTTTGCAACAGCTGGATGTCGTCCCCCCCCCCATGTGAATGTACAGGGTACACTCACATGGGCGGAGGTTTACAGCAAGTATCTGGCTGCAAGTTTGAGCTGCGGCAAATTTTCTGCCGCAGCTCAAACTGCCAGCGAGAAACTACTGTGAACCCCCGTCCGTGCGACTGTACCCTAAAAACACTACACTACACTAACACAAAATAAAATAAAAAGTAAAAAACACTACATATACACATACCCCTACACAGCCCCCCTCCCCTCCCCAATAAAAATGAAAGCGTCTGGTACGCCACTGTTTCCAAAACGGAGCCTCCAGCTGTTGCAAAACAACAACTCCCAGTATTGTCGGACAGCCGTTGACTGTCCAGGCATGCTGGGAGTTTTGCAACAGCTGGAGGCACCCTGTTTGGGAATCACTGGCGTAGAATACCCCTATGTCCACCCCTATGAAATCCCTAGTTTAGGCCTGAAATGCGCATGGCGCTCTCACTTTGGAGCCCTGACGTATTCCAAGGCAACAGTTAAGGGTCACATATGGGGTATCGCCGTACTCGGGAGAAATTGTGTTACAAATTTTAGGGGTTATTTTCTGCTTTTACCCTTTTTAAAAATGTTAAATTTTTTGGGAAAACAAGCATTTTAGGTAAAAAAAAATTTTTTTTTACATATGCAAAAGTCGTGAAACACCTGTGGGGTATAAAGGTTCACTTAACCCCTTGTTACGTTCCCCGAGGGGTCTAGTTTCCAAAATGGTATGCCATGTGTTTTTTTTTTTTTTTTTGCTGTCCTGGCACCATAAGGGCTTCCTAAATGCGGCATGCCCCCAGAGCAAAATTTGCTTTCAAAAAGCCAAATGTGACTACTCCTCTTCTGAGACCTGTAGTGTGCCAGCAGAGCACTTTTCTCCCCCATATGGGGTGTTTTCTGAATCGGGAGAAATTGGGCTTCAAATTTTTAGGGGTATTTTCTGCTATTACCCTTTTTAAAAATGTAACATTTTTGGGAAAACAAGCATTTTAGGTAAAAATTTTTTTTATTTTTTTTACATTTGCAAAAGTCATGAAACACCTGTGGTGTATAATGGCTCACTTTATCCTATGTTACATTCCCCGAGGGGTCTAGTTTCCAAAATGGTATGCCATGTGGGGGGTTTTAGCTGTTCTGGCACCATAAGGGCTTCCTAAATGCAACATGCCCCCCAAAAACCATTTCAGAAAAACGTACACTCCTTCCCTTCTGAGCCCTCTACTGCGCCCGCCAAACACTTTACATAGACATATGGGGTATATGCTTACTCGAGAGAAATTGGGCTACAAATACAAGTAACAATTTTCTCCTTTTACCCCTTGTAAAAATGAAAAAATTGGGTCTACAAGAAAATGCGAGTGTAAAAAATGAAGATTGTGAATTTTCTCCTTCACTTTGCTGCTATTCCGTGTGAAACACCTAAAGGGTTAAAACGCTGACTGAATGTCATTTTGAATACTTTGGGGGTGTATTTTTTATAATGGGGTCATTTATGGGGTATTTCTAATATGAAGACCCTTCAAATCCACTTCAAACCTGAACTGGTCCCTGAAAAATATCGAGTTTGAAAATTTTGTGAAAAATCGGAAAATTGCTGCTGAACTTTGAAGCCCTCTGGTGTCTTCCAAAAGTAAAAACTCATAAATTTTATGATGCAAACATAAAGTAGACATATTGTATATGTGAACCAAAAAAAATGCATTCGTAATATCTATCCATTTTCCTTACAAGCAGAAAGCTTCAAAGTTAGAAAAATGCAAAATTTTCTAATTTTTCATCAAATTTATGGATTTTTCACCAAGAAAGGATGCAAGTATCAACAAAAATTTTACCACTATGTTAAAGTAGAATATGTCACGAAAAAACAATCTCGGAATCAGAATGATAACTAAAAGCATTCCAGAGTTATTAATGTGACAGTGGTCAGATGTGCAAAAAACGCTCCGGTCCTTAAGGCCAAAATGGGCTTGGTCCTGAAGGGGTTAAAAAATAAAAGTAGCAATCTGATTGGTTACTACAACTCAGCAACTTTTCCTCTAGACAGGTTTCGATAAATCTCCCTCATTATGTTCAAAGGGATTCCGCTGCCCTATTCAAACAGTAAGTAGCACTAAAAAGTAGTAATAAGCAAGACACAGCCGAGGTTATTCAGACCTCAAAATCTATTAAAACTTCAGACGTCCAACCAAAATTGAATTCAGACCACAGACCAGACAACTGCATCAGACCCCAAAAGAAACTGGACCCAAGGAAATTGCAAAAACAGAACTGTGATCTAGTTTAGCCCTCAGGATGGAACACATTTTCTTATGTTGTTACTCCAAGACACACATTTTGCTTTCATCCTATCAATGTTGGATTTTTGTAGGGCAAGATATATTTGAAAAAACAAAAACAAACAAAAAAAAAAAATCATAAATTACATTTAAACTCTATTCTACAGGATGATATAGTGGTACCATTGTTAATTATAATTACATATTATTGAAGAGCCACATTTTTTCCCTACTTGTTTGAGGGGGAATCCTTCTGGGGTATACATGGGCCCTGTATTATCAAAATATGTGAGAGAAAAACTGTAAAGAGATTTTGGCCACAGCAACCAATCACAGCTTAGCTTTCACTTTACCAGAGCTTGTAAGGATATGAAAGCTGAGCTGTGACTAGACTGTAAAGTATGGATTTCATGGTTCATTTTAAAGTAGACCTGTCAGCAGGTTTTTAGTAGGGCTGCACGATATGGGGAAAATGTGCAATTGCGATTATGGGCCTATATATTGCGATTTTGATATGCGATGTGATATAATAAATGGTGAAATCCCCCCATTTTATCCAATCTCCTCCATTTTACAACTATCCACGCAACATCTCTCCCCCCCCCCCGTCACATTCTCCCCCCCCTTGCCACATCTCACCCCCCCCCCCCCCCACGTCACATTGGCACCCCCCCGCCCCCATATCACATTTTGTACTGCAGTAATACACTGGGTTTCCCGGGTGGTTTTCAAATCTCCCAACGGATACGGGAAATATAGTGTGTTTGCTGCCGAAAAAGACCTTTCCCCATCAGCCAATCACTGGCTTGACACGTGACACCACTGCAGCCAGTGATTGGCTGAAAAGGGAAAGGTCCTACTAGTTGAATGGTGAAGAGAAGAGACACTGGACCGCACCGAGGGAAATGACATCTACAGGGACCAGGAGTAGGTGAGCAGAATTTTTTTTTAATTTTCCTCCCTGCACCCTTTTACTTAGCTCAGTGTTTTTTTTTTTTTTTTTTTACCAGGGTGCCTTCAGCTGTTGTGAAACTACAACTACCAGCATGCCCAGACAGCCTTTGCCGGTCCAGGCATGCTGGGAGTTGTAGTTTTGCAACAACTGGGGGCATCCTGGTTGGGAAACACTGACTTTTAGTGTTTAAATTTGTTTTTACCGGCTCTGGCCCTTCCCCCGCCTGCAGCAGCACACGGGAGCTGGCCGAAGCAGATAATCGCAAGTTTTCCCGGGGGGCTGTATCGCTATATCGCAAAAATCACGATTCGATTGCTTTTGCGATATATCGTGCAGCCCTAGTTTTTAGGGTATAAAGTAAGGACATGGTTGTACAGGGCTTTTACTCTGTATCCGTACATACCTCTCATTAGTTTATTGACCCCATTGGGCATTCCCAATTCCTGCAGGGAATTACTGTACAGCCTAGTGGTTGTTGGGGAAGTAGAGGAGGTGACCAGCACACAGGGGGACATTTATCATTGCATTTAGAGCTGTAGTGTTGTCTATATTTGGCGCAGTGAGTGTTTTTTTTTTTTTGCGACTATTCATATAGAAATTCTTCACAATGTTGACTTGCAGTATACCATTTATCCTTTTCACTATGCACTGGTCATGTATTTTGTAACCAAAAAGAAAAACAGTGTGTCGGCACTGCCGCACACTAATTACGGCAGGTAGTGTGAACGGCATCCAACACTCTGAGACTTGGCAATGTTGTCCTTATCCAGTGCTCTATCCCAAAAGAGACAAGCTTCCCATAATCCAAAGAAACAGTATACAGGGTAGCACTCGTAGATGCAACAGTGTATTTATTCAGGTCTGGTCACAGGATACAACAGAGGCCAAATGGCCATTTCTCGCTCACACGTGCTTAATATGTCATGATTAAGCGCATGTGAGCGTGAAAAGGCCTGTTGGCCTCCGTTGTATCCTGTGACCAGACCTGAATAAATACGCTGTTGCATCTATGAGTGCCTTCCTGTATAGGGTTTCTATGGGCCATGTACTATGTAACTGAAACTTTTGTAAAAAGTCAAAATTTTTGGCGCAAAGAGCAAAGCTGAGGCACAAATCTACACCATGTAAAAGGACACATGAGAAAAACCTCTACACCAAGGAAACATACAATGCAAGGATAACACATTAAATTTATCATTATCCTTGCGACTTCTTGATAAATTTGTCACACAGACATGTCAAAACCGCCGTCAAAAAAGGGTGGAGAAAAACAACTACACTAGACATCCTTTGAGAAAAGTCAGCCACAGTGTCTAACTAGGGAAGGAGCCAAACTATCCTGTTCACACTGGTGTGGTGCTGTGCGGCGTCCGTTGCTGCCGTGGCGCCGTGTCTGCGGGGAGGTGCGACCCATGGACTGGTTTGAGTGGCGTTGGGGCCGCTCTGCCAGTGGGTCGTTCCCCCTGTGGGCACTGGTGTCACGGCGGTGGTGGTCGCCGCCCAGTGCTACGCCATTTTATGCTATGGACGTTAGGGACCCACTCTAAATAGGTGGCCTTGACGTGGCGAGTGGGCTTTGTACTTTTTGATCAAAACGTATATTCTAACTACCTGTTAGTTTTTGAAATTATGCTGAGAAGCAATTTGATCATTGTGCAAGATTGTAGATGAGCACCATGTCTGTTTTCTACTTGAGTACACATTGTGTTTTCTATCCCCTTTTTTTTTTTTTTTTTGAACATGCTGCCTGCACTCTTCCCCACCCCCTCAACCCAACCCTATATAAGTAGTAGTTAGCTACACATGGGCCTTTTCTTTCCTGGCAGCCTCCCAGTTTGACTGGGAGAGCATGGTAAGTGTGCTATAACATCCTGTTCACACTGGTGTGGTGCTGTGCGGCGTCCGTTGCTGCCGTGGCGCCGTGTCTGCGGGGAGGTGCGACCCATGGACTGGTTTGAGTGGCGTTGGGGCCGCTCTGCCAGTGGGTCGTTCCCCCTGTGGGCACTGGTGTCGCGGCGGTGGTGGTCGCCGCCCAGTGCTACGCCATTTTATGCTAGGGACGTTAGGGACCCACTCTAAATAGGTGGCCTTGACGTGGCGATTGGCTTTGTACTTTTTGATCAAAACATATATACTAACTACCTGTTAGTTTTTGAAATTATGCTGAGAAACAATTGGATCATTGTGCAAGATTGTAGATGTGCGCCATGTCTGTTTTCTACTTGAGTACACAAGGAGCCAAACTATGCTGGGCTCTAGCGACCCAGCATAGTTCAGCTCCTTCCCCAGTTACCATATATAACGTGTTGCAACATATTGGCCCAGATTTATCAAACTGTGTGATAAAGAAAAATCCCTCTTACACCACCCGACAGGAAGCTATCAATACAATCTGGATATGCTACAATTCCCAAATATAATCTACTATCCCCAGTAGTATATTCAAGCAGGAAAAAGATTAACCAGAATCTATAATGTAGCCAAACAGTTAAGTAAATTTAAGACTATAACTTGGCTCTCTTCAAGGACAATGGCCCTCATTTACTATTGCAAACCAGACATGTTTTTTCGGGTTGTGCGCCAGATTCTGTCACATTGGCCAGAATCTGCGCCACAAATTCTGTTTGCGCCAGAATCTGCGTCAAAATTGAAAAACCCCGACTAACTCTCCATTTTGCTAAGAAAACTCGAAAAAGGGGCATGGCAGCTGGGGAGAGGGGCATGGTCTTCGAAAAAGGGGCGTGTTCACAACATTTTCACAAAAACCCAACATATTTACTAAGGTTTCCACATAAAATGTGGTGGATTTCAGCTGAGGAAAACCAGACAGATCAGAGCAGGTGTAAAAAAAGCAAAATGTAAGGAAAGTGTAAAATGTAGGGAAAGCTTAGTAAATACCGTGGAAAATAAATTGTAGGGAATTAAAACCCACAAAGAAACCTACACAACACTCTTAGTAAATGAGGGCCAATATGCGTCCGTTTTACCAGACAAAAGGCGGGTCTTAATAAATGAATGCTTTATTATGAAAGAAAAATATTCACATTACATATAAAAACAGATGTTAAGACAAAGTTTCACCACACAGAAAAGAAAAATAAATGGGGAAAAAACTAGAATCCTTAACTACAAAAGCTAGAGTTCTATTCCTCGGGGTCTGGTAGGAAATGGCATCCCTCTATGTTCAGACCCTGGTGGGACAAGGAGGAGAGATAGATGTTGCCACTCCCTTATGATACCTTTATACCCAAAGAATAGGAAATGTCCTCTATCTTCTATCATGGGCCAGGCACCCATATAATTTTCTTATATTTGGGGTCTCCATCAAATCCTCTTTCTAGGGGTATCTGACATGATCCCCTTATTGTGTATGATTTACCCAGTACATACAGTTCGGGCATGGATCAATACACAAGGGTCATGTGAGGACTCATTTTAAAAGGTAGTATGATGGAGAATCCAACCGTATACTATAGGGGCTGCATACATACTTCCCAGACCGCCATATTTCATATTTGGAAGTCATTTTCACAGGGGGCTACTTCCCATACCTCTCTTATTGACACCAGGTCTTGGAGTCTATTTGGCTAGTGGAAGTGTCAAATTTACCATCCAGGCAGTCAGTGTCCATTAATTGGCACAGTTATGTTAATTGCCCCCAAACTGGCAACTGTATGCAATAGCTTAGACTGTCATCTCCTGGTATTTTGATCAAACGGTATGGATTCTTTGGAATGCTAACCCCTTCATGCAGAACGCTGTATATATACGGTGTTCATTAAATGTGCGCTCCCACAGCGCTGATTGGGTTAATTAGCTAAAGTCCAACACCCTGGGACCCCATTTGATTAACCCGATCAGCGATCGGGTGTGCATGGGTGGCGAGATCAACGAGTCTCTGGAGGTCCGGTGGCACGTCCACGATTCCGGGGGTAAGTATAGTCTGGGCATGATGGGAGTTGTAGTTTTGCAACATCTGGAGGACCACAGTTTGGAGACCACTGTGTGCAAAACTACAACTCACAGCATGCCCGGCTGCAAACGGCTGTCTGGGCATGCTGGAAGTTGTAGTTATGTGCCTCCAGCTGTTACAAAACTACATCTCCCAGCATGCCCAGACAGCCATTTTCTGTCTGGGCATGCTGGGATTTGTAGTTTTGCAACAGCTGGAGGTTTGCAGCCGTAAAGTTTGGAAATCACCAAGAGTTGTAGTTTTGCTAGATCTGGAGGACCACAGTTTAGAAACCACTAGGCCCTCCAGATATTGCAAAACTACAACTCCCAGCATGCCCGGCAGCAAACGGCTGTCAGTACATACTGGGAGTTGTAGTTTTGCAACAGGAGGCAGTGTGGTGGGTAAACACTGAGCTAATCTGTTACCTAATTCAGTGTTTACAGCAAGTTTCCCAATCCAAGTTTAAGCTGCGGCAAATTTTCCACCGCAACTCAAACTTCCAGTGGGAAATTCACTGTAAACCCCCGCTTATGTGAATGCACCCTAAAAACACTACACTACCACAAAATGAAAAGTAAAACACTACATATACACCCTTACACAATTACTCTCCCCCCCAATAAAAATGAAAAATGTTCCGTACGGCAGCGTTTCCAAAACAGAGCCTCCAGCTGTTGCAAAACAAAAACTCCTGGCATTGCCGGAAGGCCATTGACTGTCCAGGCATGCTGTGAGTTTTGCAATAGCTAGAGGCACCTTGTTTGTGAAACACTGGAGTAGGGTATTTTTGCCAGCGGGGGCAAGTGTAACGCTTGCATCCATGTCCGCCCCTATGCAAACCCCTAATTTAGGCTTCAAATGCGCATGGTGCTCTCTCACCTCAGAGCCCTGTCATATATTTCACAGCAACAGTTTAGGGCCACATATGGGGTATTTTCGTACTCGAGAGAAATTGTGTAACAAATTTTGTGGGGCTTTTCCTCCTTGAATGAAAAATTGGGGTCTACACCAGCATGTTAGTGTAAAAAAAAATGTTTTTTTTTTTTTACACTATTATGCTGGTGTTGCCCTATACTTTTCATTTTCACAAGACGAAAAAACAAGACCCCCAAAATTTGTAACGCAATTTCTCCAGAGTACGGAAATGCCCCATATGTGGATGTAAAGTGCTATGAGGGCGCACAACAAGGCTCAGGATTGAGAGCGCACCATGTACATTTGAGGACTAAATTGGTGATTTGCACAGTGGTGGCTGATTTTACAGTGGTTCTGACATAAACACAAAAAATAAAATAAAATACCCCCCAAAAGCAATTTCAGCAAAATTTTCTCTCCAAAATACCATTGTCGCTCCTTCTCTTCTGAGCCCTCTATTGCATCCGCAGAGCACTGTACATCCACATATGTGATATTTCCTTACTCGAGAGAAATTGGGTTACAAATATTCGGGGTGGGGGGGGGGGGGGAGGGGGTGTTCTTCTATAACTCCTTGTAAAAAAAAATGGGTCTACAAGAACATGTTAGTGTTAAAATTGAAGATTTTGAATTTTCTCCTTCACTTTGCTGCTATTCCTTTGAAATACCTAAAGGGTTAACACATTTTCTGAATGTCATTTTGAATACTTTGAGGGGTGTAGTTTATAAAATGGGGTATTTCTCACAGAAAGGCCCCTCAAATCCACTTCAAAACTGAACTGGTCCCTGAAAAATTCAGATTCTGAATTATTTTTTTTTAAATGTGAAAATTGCTGCTGAACTTTGAAGCCCTCTGATGTCTTATAAAAGTAAAAACATGTCAACTTTATGATTTCAACATAAAGTAGACATATTGTATAAGGGAATCAATATGTAATTTATTTGGTATGTTCATTTTCCTTACAAGCAGAGAGCTTCAAAGTAAAAAAAAAAATGCTAAATTTTAGTCTTGGAATTGTTCACAAAGAAATGATGTAAGGGTGCTTTCACACTATGAGCTTCTCCCGTTAATAAAAGTACGTTTGAAAGATAATTATTAACACACGTTTAACAACCCCATTCAAGTCAATGGGTTTTTTCGTTTACCCTTTGTCACACGTTATAGCCCGTCATGACTAACGTACGTTAGTTGTGACGGGAGAAATAACGTGACATGCACTAATTTTTCACACGTCACAAGAAACGGGTAAATTAACGTACATTATTTTTAACAATGAAGTCTATGGCCGACAGACGTTAGTACATACACCCGTTAATGCCCGTTATTATAACTGACGTTATTTTTTACTGAGCATGCTCAGAAGAGGTGACATCAGTAGACTCCTTAGGTGCTGAGGGACTACTACTACTCCCATCATGGAACAGACTTGTTACCATGATGGGAGTAGTATTTCCCCACTGCGGGAGTCTGCCGGTGGCTGGGGAGGTTGCATTAGTGTTTGTACTACTACTACCCCCATCATGGAACAGACTCTGTTCCATGATGGGGGTTGTAGTACAGGGGCTGAAGGATTGATCGCATCGGGTCTCACTTCTGACACCCGATCCGATAAGAAGTTATTAAGCAGAGGAGTGGGCGGCATGCTCCGCAACCCTGCGATCACGATGTATTTTTTACTTTCATTTTTAAATTCCCCGCGGGGAGCCCTGAATGGCCAGTACTGAGGAGCCAATCAGGGCTCCCTGCAGGATTTTCAAAATGGACAATGTGAGGGGATATATGTATATAAAAAGTGTTGGGGGAGGGAGGCATAGAGCGCTATATATCTAGCCCCCCAGCGCATTTATAATATACCCCGCCAGCACCTTAATAAAAATATGACCCCCCCGCCAGCGCATTAATAAAAATATGACCCCCGCCAGCACATTTATAAATATATATCTATACCCTCGCCAGCGCATAATGTGACCCCACCAGCGCATTTATAAATATATATCTATACCCCCCCTGCCAGCGCATAATGTGACCCCGCCAGCGCATTTGCCCTAATTTTCTATTGCAGCGCTATAGGTGACAAGTGTATCTATCAGATCGCATCCAGCAGCCATCGGCCAGATGATCCTGATAGATATACTATTCATTCATAGCGCCAGCGGCTGCATATGTATGTAGATGTGATGGGGGGCAGACATATAGCGTTATCTGCCCCCCACAGCGCTTCTATTTACATATGCAGCTGTCGCGATATGAATGAATAGTATATCTGTCAGCAGCATCTGCCGAGCAGATGCTGGATGCGATCTGATAGATATACTTGTCACATATAGCGCATTTGTGCAGCGTTATATGTGATATCTGTCAGATCGCATCCAGCAGCCGCCCGCGAGGATCATATTTTTATTGATGCGCTGGCGGGGGTCATATTTTTATTAATGCGCTGGGGGGCTAGATATATAGCACTCTATGCCCCCCCTTCACAACACTTAATATACATATGTCCCCTTACATTATCCATTTTAGTATCGGCCATTCAGGGCTCCCCGCGGGGAATTTAAAAATGAAAGTAAAAAGTACATAGTGTACATCGCAGGGTTGTGGACCATGCCGCTCGCTCCCCTGCTTAATAACTTCTGATCGGATCGGGTGTCAGAAGTGAGACCCGATGCGATCAATCCCTCAGCCCCTGTAATACAACCCCCATCATGGAACAGACTCTGTTCCATAATGGGGGTAGTTGTACAAACACTAATGTAACCTCCCCAGCCACCGGCAGACTACCGCACCCGGGGAACTACTACTCCCATCATGGAAACAACTCTGTTCCTGGATGGGAGTAGTAGTAGTCCTGGCTGTGGGAGTCTGTAGTCAGAGGTGTTAAAACGTTGTACATGACGGATGTTATAACGGGTGTTTGTTATCATCCGTTAATTCACCCGTTATTAAACGTCCGTTAACAATACATAATAATGAACGTTTATAAACAGGTGAACTACATAGTGTGAAAGCAGCCTAAGTATCGCCAAAAATTTACCACTAACAAAGTTAAATATGTCACGGAAAAAAATATCTCGGAATCAAATTCATAAGTTAAAGCATCCCAGGGTTATTAATGCTTAAACTGGTCAGATGTACAAAAAACGGCTGCATTACACAGGCTTGTAGTGCGAGTGATGCAGATTAAAACGGTACTCACATTGTGCAGATTCGCCCAGCCATTCCGCCACAAATTGCGTTTATCTATACATGCTAAAGAGGGCCTTGAGGCGTGGGTGGAGCTACGATCCGAGCTTTGGGCACATTGACATCCTCTGCGCTGGGCGGTGGTTCATCAATATTCATAAACCTTCTCCCTGCTCCTTCGGCCGTGTTAAATTACTGTGCACGTGCCGCTTATGTCCTTAAATAGCTGCACTCCAACTATCCCGCAACAACTCATCCACCCTCCTTAGAAATAAAAAAATAACAACAACATACTATGCCGCACCATAATTTTGAACCCGCATTTTGCCACGTTGGTGGGCGGAGTCTTGCGCCGAGGCCAGAGTTTACGTCAGGAAGGAAGACAGCGCAGCACCAACAGGCACATACACAATAGTGAAGCCACGAACAAACAAAAAACTGCTTGCTACGTTACCCCCCCCCCCCCCCCAAAATGTGCATGAAGCTGTATTACAATGGATATTTCTTTTTTAAGGAAAAAAATTTAGTGCCACATATGGGTTATTTACGTAGTCTGTAAAAATTCTTACACACTTTTTGTGCCTTATTCTATTTTAACACAACATTAATTAAAAAATGTAGTGATTACGCAAGCATGTACATGTCCTAAAATTAACAAAGTGTGCCATGTTTATTTTCAATCTTAAAATTAATAGTTATTAGTTATATAATTAATGTTTTCTATAATTAACATTAATGCTGTAGCTTTGTTTCATGATGCAGAACAAGAACAGTTGTTAAAGTGGGTGTTAATTTCCTTTTCTGAATGTATGCAGACGTATGCACTAGGGATCGACCGATATAGTTTTTTTAGGGCCGATACCGATAATCTGTGGCATTTCAGGCCGATAGCCGATAATTTATACCGATATTCCGGTATAAGTTATCGGCTATTTATCCACCCCCCCAAGGCTTTGGCTGAATCCGAGACCTCCGCCGCCACCAGCTTCTCTCCCCCTGCCTGTCCGGGGGTCCTCCCAACCACCGCAGCTGCCCACCAGCCATCCCCCCCGCACCGCCGCTGCCCTCCAGCCATCCCCCACCTACCCCCGCACCGCCGCTATCCCCCCCTACCACACACCGCCGCTGCCCCATTGCCTCCCTTATCCCCGGTTTTATAATTACCTGTTCCCGGGGTCTGAGGTCCGCGTTACTTCTGGCTCCCGTCCTGAGCTGTCACTGTGCGCACTGACGTTGACTATTGAGTATGTCACTGCACTGTGCAGCGCACAGCGTAACGCAGGACGCAGCAGGAGCCAGAAGTAGCGCGGGCCCCAGACCCCGGGAACAGGTAATTATAAAACCGGGGATAGGGGAGGCAATGGGGGCGGCGTGCAGGGCGGTGAGCGGTGCGGTGGGCGGGACATTATCGGATTATCGGCAAGGTTATTGCCGATACCAATAATGTAAAAAATCGTGAATATCGGCTGATAATATCGGCCAAACCGATAATTGGTCGATCCCAAGTATGCACTTTATGTATAAGCCAGGTTGGACCTGGAATACATATGCGACTTTTAAATGGAGATGCAACTTTTTTTCTTCATAAATAGCGACTATCCCATTTGATAAATACATGACCACTGCAAAGTAAATAAAATTATAATTACTACGTGAGCAGATTTCAGAAATGTGCTTTGGAATGAGCAAAAATCTAAAAGTCGCAGCATGTATAGAAAAGTAGCACGTGCGCAAGTACGTGCGACTTTTTTATGCAAAAAAAAATAAATCTACTACGGAGCTTGATAAATCTCCTTCATATTTTTCTTTTCAAAAATAGCTAAAAAAAACGTTAGCCAACGAACAAGATATTGGCGTACCCATTAGTGAGGACAAACCTTGCCCAGCCTGTATACCAGTCTGTATACCCGTCTCTTGGGGGATGCGGGTATACAGGCTCTACACATCCACAGATGCTAATGCAAATCCTGGCTGCCAAACAAACTTTTCAAGCACTGCTATCACATCCCCAGTATCTCTCACATACGTGGGGATGTGTTTCAGTAAGGGGGCGATCAACCATTTGATATAGCTGGACAGGTACTCCGTTGGGGTGCCTATCCCTGCTACAATTGGCCTCCCTGGGGGGGGGGGGTATAACCCCTTTGTGTACCTTCGGGAGGATATACCATTTAGGTTTAGTTGGAGTGTCAGGTAGCAACTTCGTAGCGATTTTAAAGGGGTACTCCGGTGCTTACACATCTTATCCCATATCCAAAGGATAGGGGATAACATGCCTGATCGCGGGAGTCCCGCAGCTGGGGACGCCCGCGATCATGCACGCGGCACCCCGTTAGTAATCAGTTTCCGGAGCGTGTTCGCTCCGTGTCTGATTACGGTCGACCGCAGGGTTGGCGGCGTGTGACGTCACGCCCCCGCCCCTGCGTGACGTCACGCTCCACCCCTCAATGCAAGCCTACGGGAGGGGGTGTGATAGCTCTCACTCCGGGTCTGATTACGGTCGACCGCAGGGTCGGCGGCGTGTGACGTCACGCCCCCGTGTGACGTCAGGCTCCGCCCCTCAATGCAAGCCTACGGGAGGGGGCGTGATAGCTATCACACCTCCCTCCCGTAGGCTTGCATTGAGGGGCGGAGCGTGACGTCACACGAGGGCGGGGGCGTGACGTCACGCGCCGCCGACCCTGCGGTCGACAGTAATCAGACCCGGAGCGAACACGCTCCGGAAAGTGATTACTAACGGGGTGCCGCGTGCATGATCGCGGGCGTCCCCAACTGCGGGACTCCCACGATCAGGCATCTTATCCCCTATCCTTTGGATAGGGGATAAGATATGTAAGCACGGAGTACCCCTTTAACAGTAATTATACCCATCACAGTATACTTCCTTAGGTGAGTTCGCAATTTTTCTATTGTTCCCTTGGTAGGGTCACAGGCAAGCTTCTGATACACCTCACTGTTGTTTAGTTGTTTTAAAGATTCGTACACGTAGTCTTCCTTCTTCCAGACAACCCCCCTTCTTTATCAACTTTAGACACGACTAAGTCCTGCCTACTAGCTAGCCAGCTCAAAGCCTCTCTCTCCTTTTCCGATACATTACTATGTGTCCTCATATAAACCAAGGCTTTAACTTCCTGACAAACTGACCTATAAAACAAATCTATAAGGCTCCCTGGGGCTATAGGGGGGATTAAATCTTGATGGATTGCCTCCTGAAAAATACTGAGAACGATCCACTGGTCACACATGATGTTTCAACTGAGGGTCGCCTGTCAACTCCATTAACCCCTTAAGGACCCATGACGTATGCATACGTCATCACACCCTGGGTCTTAAGGACCCATGACGTATGCATACGTCATGGTCTTTTCCTGGTCTCCGCCGCTCACCCGGCGGAGATCGGAAGCGGATCCCTGCTGAAATCCTTCAGCAGGGATCCAGGGCAAACGCCGAGGGGGGCCATGTAGGCCCCCCATGTCGGCGATTGCCGCAAATCGCAAGGGAAATCGCCCTAGCGATCTGCGGCGATACCGGGCTGATCGGGTCTCTGGGACTCGACCGCCCGGTAATTTTGCATGATCCCGGCTGTCACAGACAGCCAGGACCATGCTGAAGTATAGGAGCGAGGTGGCAAGCCTGCCACCTCCTCCGATCCCCTGCGATTCTTCGGTTAGTCAACCGACCAATCGCAGGGGGGGGGGGGGCGGTTACTTACCTCGTCCCTGAAGACCCGGATCCCGGCGATGAAGACGGCGGCGGCGGCGACAGGTGAGTGGATCTTCAGCCGCGGTCGGGCCCTTTACAGCAATGCACGTCGCCGTAAAGCGACATGCATTGCTGTATTGGGACCCTGTATACTACAACTCCCAGCATGCCCAGACAGCCCTTGGCATCTGGGCATGCTGGGAGTTGCAGTTTTGCAACATCTGGAGGTCCGCAGTTTTGGGACCACTGTGCCCTTCCAGATGTTGTAAAACTACACATCCTCAGCTTGCCCTTACTGTCCATGCATGCTGGAAGTTGTAGTTCTGTAACATCTGGCCCTTCAGATGTTGCAGAACTACAACTCCCAGCATGCCTGGACAGTTTTGGCATACTGGGAATTGTAGTTTTGCAACATCTGGAAGGGCACAGATTGGGAACCACTGTATTAGTGGTCTGCAAACTGTAGTCCTCCAGATGTTGCAAACTTCAACTCCAAGCATGCTGGGAGTTGTAGTTCGGCAACATCTGGCTCTAAAGGTGTTGCCGAACTACTACTTCCAGTATGCCTGAGAATGTTTGGGAGTTGTGGTTTTGCAACAACAGGAGGCACAAGGGTTGGGAAACATTGTATGTTTCCTAACTCAGTGTTTCCCAACCCGTGTGCCTCCAGCTGTTGCAAAACTATAACTACCAGCATGCACTGATAGACTGTGCATGCTGGGAGTTGTAGTTTTGCAACAACTGGAGGTTCCCCCCCCCCCCTGTGAATGTACAGGGTACACTCACATGGGCAGGGGGCTTACAGTGAGTATCAGGCTGCAAGTTTGCGATGCAGCAAATTTTGCGCGGCAGCTCAAACTCGCAGCGCGAAACTCACTGTAACCCCCCGCCCCTGTGACTGTACCCTAAAAACACTACACTACACTAACACAAAATAAAATAAAAAGTAAAAAACACTACATATACACATACCCCTACACAGCCCCCCTCCCCTCCCAAATAAAAATGAAAAACATCTGGTACGCCACTGTTTTCAAAATGGAGCCTCCAGCTGTTGCAAAACAACAACTCTCAGTATTGCCGGACAGCCGTTGACTGTCCAAGCATGCTGGGAGTTTTGCAACAGCTGGAGGCACCCTGTTTGGGAATCACTGGCGTAGAATACCCCTATGTCCACCCCTATGCAAATCCCTAATTCAGGCCTCAAATGCGCATGGCGCTCTCACTTTGGAGCCCTGTCGTATTTCAAGGCAACAGTTTAGGGACACATATGGAGTATCGCCGTACTCGGAAGAAATTGCCTTACAAATTTTGGGGGGCTTTTTCTCCTTTCACCCCTTATGAAAAGGTGAAGTTGGGGTCTACACCAGCATGTTAGTGTAAAAAAATAAATTTTTTACACTAACATGCTGGTGTTGCCCTATACTTTTCATTTTGACAAGAGGTAAAAGGGAAAAAAGCCCCCCAAAATTTGTAACGCAATTTCTCCCGACTACGGAGATACCCCATATGTGGGAGCAAAGTGCTCTGGGGGGCGCACAACAAGGCCCAGAAGGGAGAGTGCACGATGTACATTTGAGGTGATTTGCACAGGGGTGGCTGATTGTTACAGCGGTTTTGACAAACGCAAAAAAAAAAAAAAAACACATGTGACCCAATTTCGGAAACTACAACCCTCACGGAATGTAATGAGGGGAGCAGTGAGAATTTACACCCCACTGGTGTCTGACAGATCTTTGGAACAGTGGGCTGTGCAAATTAAAAATTTTGTACAGCCCACTGTTCCAAAGATCTGACAGACACCAGTGGGGGGTAAATGCTCACTGTACCCCTTGTTTCGATCCTGAAGGGGTCTAGTTTCCAAAATGGTATGGCATGTGGGTATTTTTTGCTGTCCTGGCACTATAGGGGCTTCCTAAATGCGACATGCCCCCGAGCAAAATTTGCTCTCAAAAAGCCAAATATGACTCCTTCTCTTCTGAGCATTGTAGTTCGCCCGTAGTGCACTTCAGGTCAACTTATGGGGTACCTCCATACTCAGAAGAGATGGGGTTACAAATTTTGGGGGGTATTTTCTGCTATTAACCCTTGCAAAAATGTGAAATTTGGGGGGGAAACACACATTTTATTGAAATATTTTTTACATTTGTTTACATATGCAAAAGTCGTGAAACACCTGTGGGGTATTAAGGCTCACTTTATTCCTTGTTACGTTCCTCAAGGGGTCTAGTTTCCAAAATGGTATGCCATGTGGGCTTTTTTTCCTGTTCTGGCACCATAGGGGCTTCCTAAATGCAACATGCCCCCCAAAAACCATTTCAGAAAAACGTACACTCCAAAATCCCCTTGTCGCTCCTTCCCTTCTGAGCCCTCTACTGCGCCCGCCGAACACTTTACATAGACATATGAGGTATGTGCTTACTCGAGAGCAATTTGGCTACAAATATAAGTATACATTTTCTCCTTTTACCCCTTGTAAAAATTAAAAAATTGGGTCTACAAGAACATGCGAGTGTAAAAAATGAAGATTGTGAATTTTCTCCTTCACTTTGCTGCTATTCCTGTGAAACACCTAAAGGGTTAAAATGCTGACTGAATGTCATTTTGAATACTTTGGGGGGTGCAGTTTTTATAATGGGGTAATTTGTGGGGTATTTCTAAGATGAAGACCCTTCAAATCCACTTCAAACCTGAACTGGTCCCTGAAAAATTGTGATTTTGGAAATTTTGTGAAAAATTGGAAAATTGCTGCTGAACTTTGAAGCCCTCTGGTGTCTTCCAAAAGTAAAAACACGTCAATTTTATGATGCAAATATAAAGTAGACATATTGTATATGTGAATAAAAAAAAAATATTTGGAATATCCATTTTCCTTACAAGCAGAGAGCTTCAAAGTTAGAAAAATGCAAAATTTTCAAATTTTTCATCAAATTTTGGGATTTTTCACCAAGAAAGGATGCAAGTTACCAAAAATAGTTACCACTATGTTAAAGTAGAATATGTCACGAAAAAACATTCTCGGAATCAGAATGATAACTAAAAGCATCCCAGAGTTATTAATGTTTAAAGTAACAGTGGTCAGATGTGCAAAAAATGGCCGGGTCCTAAGGTGTAAAATGGCTGGGTCCTTAAGAGGTTAAATCTCTCATGAGGAATTATTTTGCTGCACCCCCTTCAGATTGGTTTTAAGACATTCATTGGTTTAGGTATTCACAGAGTTAATTTGTGCATTAGGTTTGGTGTGTTCTGTGACCACTCCCCTTGTCTTCTGTATATACCTGTCTGATGTGCACCTGCCGGAAGGGGCCTGACCAATCGCAATGAGCGCGATACGGACCGTCACCCATCGACTGAACCCACCCGTCCTTGTTCCATCTTTCCACCTCCCTGCTGTCCGCGTACCTGCAACCTTAATAAAGATGCTTTACTGCTGCAGGTTTTGTGTCTGAGGAGAATGCTCCAAGCTAAGTTCTCCATGCAAGTGTAAAATAATAAAAATATGAAGTGTAAAATTTTTTTTTATAAATGCCCCGTTCCCAATAAAAGCCCTGTATTATATATAAAAAAATAAAACACAAATCATATACAACAAAAAAGCACAAAATTCACCAATTTTGCTACAAATAGCGGAATAAAAAAAGATCAAAAGGTAGCATGTATTGAAAAATAATACCAATAAAGAGTATAGCTTGTCCCGCAAAAAATAAGCCCTCGCTAAATGGCGTCCGACGAAAAATAAAAAGTTACGGTTGTCGGAAAATGATAACACAAAAAAGGGAAAAAAAAGAATTATGCTCAGAGAAGGAAAAAGAACATAAAAAGCTATATATAAAATGAGTATTGCCATAATCGTACCGACCCACAGTAAAAATATAGCATCACTTTCACCGCACAGTGAACACCATAAAAAATCAAAAATAAAACGCCAGAAATTTTCCTGTTTTTCACAATATTTTGGAGTTTATCACAAAAATTGCTGCAGTGTCAACAAAAATGCAGCACTTATATAAAGTACAATATGCCATGACAAAACACTCAATTGCTTCACTCAGAAAAAGAACTCTAAAGTTATTACCATTTAGGCTAAGTTTCCACTTAGTATTTTTTGGGGCGTTTTGACCAAAAAAAAGAATGCCAAAACGGCCTCCATGGCGTTTTTTCATTGAAAGAACGCTGCGGCCAGATGTTAGCTGTAAATCAATGAGAAACACATTTTTTTTTCCCACTTTGCGTTTTTCAGTTTGGCGTTTTTAGTGTGTGTTTTTCACTTTCCCCCCCATTTTTTAGGTAGTACTACTACTCCCAGCATGGAACACACTGTTCCATTATGAGAGTGGTAGTACCTGTACTAATTGACAGATCCTGGTCCCCTGTACTGCCGTATATACACACCTATTCATATTTCCTGCAGAGAGCTGTGATTGGCCAGATGGTTCCAGCCAATCACAACTCTCTGTGGGAAATACGAATAGGTGTATATATATTACTGAGAAAAAATACGATCTGTGTAGCTCACAGTGTCGGGCGTGCGAGGTTAACTGAATATTCTCAGAGAATAAATATAACAAATGTTTTATAAGGGACAGGGTTTCAGTCCTCAGCTTTTTTTTAGCGCACCTTGACACGCATTTTAGTACCCTGATAATACATCCCAATTAGAAAAAGATTGTTTTCCGAATTATAGCTTTTGCTATAGCATTTTTTGTTTTATGAAACCGCCCAAAAATGTGCAGAAAAAAATAGTCTAAAAATGAATGTTTTGAATGAATGTTTGAACCATTAATGTTTCAGGAAAATAGGAACTTGTACTTCATTTAACAACTGTAACTCTCCTGAATGGGAGTAAGGCTATGTTCCCATCAGCGTTGTTCAAATCTGTTAGGCTAGGTTAAGACTACGGAATCTCCAGGCAGAAAATTTCCGCCCGGAGATTCCGAGTGCGGCCAGGGCTGGCTGAATCAGTCGGCGCTAGGACCGCGTGGACACTGCAGTCTCCAATAGACTGCAATGTGTTCCGCGCGGATTTCCGCCTGAAGAAATAGCAACGACTTTCTTCAGGCGGAAATTTCCAAGCGGATTTTCCGTTCACAAATTCCACTTCACAAATTCCGAAGTGTGAATTTGTGAACGGAAACCCATTCACTACACTATACATTTTAGCAAGCGGAATTACCGCCTGAGGTCACTCATAATGGATAGAAAACTGATGTTAACAGAAGTAAAATAGCAAAAGATTTTGTAAAACTTGCATATAAAATAACGGACCGTTAAAGCGCAACTGTCATGAAATTTTGGTGCAATAACCTGCACACAGCCTTTGTACTGTGTGCAGGTGGTGGGTATAGCAATGTTTTTACCGGAAATTTGCAGGATTTCATGACTGCAAAAAAGGCTTTTATTCGAAGCCACTGACGGTCGGATAGGCGTGGCGCGCGGTACGCGATGCCCTGCCGCCGCCACCCCCACTCCTACCCTGTTTGTCCGCGCTGGGACCTCTGTGTGATTGACACACAGGTCCCAGCACATGCGCCCTTCAGCTAATATAACCTGTGCGCTGCTGTGTGTCATCCAGCAAGAACTCGCTCCAGCCGCCGTCTTCCTCCTCAGTGCGCCTGCGCAGTGCTAGGTGCAGAGAGCGCGCTTCCTCTCTGCACCTAGTATCGAGAACTAACCTGATTGCGCGCTGCTCTGCGCAGGCGCACTGAGGAGGGAGACGGCGGCGCGAGGGTTTGCTGGATGACACACAGCAGCGCGCAGGTTAGATTAGCTGAAGGGCGCATGCGCTGGAACCTGTGTGTCAATCACACAGAGGTCCCAGCGCGGACATACGGGGTAGGCGTGGTGGCGGCGGCGGGGCATTGCGTACCTCAAGCCACGCATATCCGACCGTCAGTGGCTTTGAATAAAAGCCTTTTTTGCAGTCATGAAAGCCTGCAAATTTCCGGTAAAAATAATGCTATACCCACCACCTGCACACAGTACAAAGGTTATTGCACCAAAATGTCATGACAGTTGCGCTTTAACATCCATTATTAGCTGCTAAAATTTCCGTTTATCGCTGTTAATGTCCGTTATTTTTTAACCAATTATTTTTTATTTCTAAGCATGCTAATTTCTCTAACGCAAATTAAGTAATGAAAATGAAAAACACTGGTGTGAACCCATCCTAGCCAGCAGAGTTCAATGGGATGGCTGTAAACTGGTTGTTTCTATCTTTAAAGGGGTATTCCAGGCAAAACCTTTTTTTATATATATCAACTGGCTCCAGAAAGTTAAACAGATTTGTAAATTACTTCTATTAAAAAATCTTAATCCTTCCAATAGTTATTAGCTCACGTCCCGGGAGCTGTGCATGATGGAAGAATATCCCTTGCATGATGGGAAAATATCCCCATACGAGCTGGACAGCTCTCGGGACGTGAGTCATTAGAAAGCAGTTAGACAGAAAACAGCAACTCAACTTCAGAAGCTAATAACTATTGGAAGGATTAAGATTTTCTAATAGAAGTAATTTACAAATCTGTTTAAAGGATAGCTCCCACCATCATGTTTTTTCTTTTTTCTGTCCCTGCCTATTGCCCTTCTATCCCTAACACCCTCCCTGCCTTTATTTTATTTTTTTTACTATTTTAAAAATGGCATTTAGTCTGCCTGGTAGTGTGCTCACTACCAGGCAGACTTCCTCAGCAGGCACCACGTCACTGATGCCTGCTGGGGTCCAACTTCCGCCCTTAGTTCTCCTAACAAGGTGCCTCCAGCTGTTTCACCACTACAACTCCCAGCATGCCCTGACATCTACTGGGCATGCTGGGAGTTGTAGTGGGGAAACAACTGGAGGCACACTGTGAGGGCCGCACATTCCGCTCCCCGCCGCGCAGCCCGCATTTTAAACTGTTTTAAAATCACTTTTTTTTTATTAAAGTATATTAGAGATATGTTGTAGTACTTAAGTACTACAACATATCAATTTTTTGATTTCATGACAGTGCCCATTTAACCTTCCGGAGCCAATTGATATATAAAAAAAAAGTTTTTGCCTGGAATACCCCTTTAACCTGTTAAGGATCAAGGAGCGTACCTGTACACCATAGTCCTGGTACCGCAGTTTGGAAGTGTGCTTCATACCTGGCGAGTCCTGATTGCTATCAGCAGCCAGGACCAAAGGTTAAAGGGGTACTCCGGTGAAAACTTTTTTTCTTTTAAATCAACTGGTGCCAGAAAGTTAAACATATTTGTAAATTACTTCTATTAAAAAATCTTAATCCTTCCAGAACTTATTAGCTGCTGAATGCTACAGAGGAAATTCCTTTCATTTTGGAACACTGATGACATCACGAGCATAGTGCTCTCTGCTGACATCTCTGTCCATTTTAGCAACCGTGCATAGCAGATGTATGCTAAGGACAGCATGGGGGCTCAGTGGTTAGCACTATTACCTTGCAGTGCTCGGGCCTTGGGTTCAAATCCCACTAAGGGCAACAATAAATAAATACTTATTATTATTATAATAATCTCAGCAGAGAGCACTGTGCTCGTGATGTCATCAGAGAGCATTCCAAAAAGAAAATAATTTCCTCTGTAGTATTCAGCAGCTAATAAGTACAGGAAGGATTAAGATTTTTTAATAGAAGTAATTTACAAATATGTTTAACTTTCCGGAGCCAGTTGATTTAAAAGAAAAAAGGTTTTCACTGGAGTACCCCTTTAATGCCGGGCATCATCGATCGGCCCGATGCCCAGCATTAAAACTTTAGATGCTGTGATGATAGTTGATTGCTGCGTCTAAATATGGGCTCTAAATAAGGCCCTTACATGCCTCCTCGCTGTGTGATCGTGCTCTGAACAGGCAGCAGAGAACCGATAACACTGATCAATGCTGCACGTTATAGCCTCCTATGGGGACCAAAATTAAAAGTAAATACTTAAAGTAGAAGTATCGTGTGTGTGTGTGGGGGGGGGT
This sequence comes from Hyla sarda, assembly GCF_029499605.1. Taxonomy (NCBI): domain Eukaryota; kingdom Metazoa; phylum Chordata; class Amphibia; order Anura; family Hylidae; genus Hyla; species Hyla sarda. The sequence continues at coordinate 286,512,349 of NC_079189.1, read as the reverse complement.
GGGGGTGGGGGGGGGGGGCAGGAATTAACCCCTTCCTAATAAAAGTCTAAACCACCCCTTTTTCCCATTTTTAAAAACAAATTAAATAATGTAATCAAAAACAAACATATGTGGTAGCACCGCATGTGTAAATGTCTGAACTGTTAAAATGTGAAGTTAATTAAACTGCACTGTCGATGGCGTACACGCAAAAAAAATACCAAAGTCCAAAATTGTGCATTTTTGGTCACTTTATATACTATAAAAAATAAAATAAAAAAAAAGTATAAATAGGGATCAAAAAGTCCCATCAGAACAAAAATTGTACCGATGAAAACTACAGATCACAGTGCAAAAAATGAGCCCTCATACATCCCCTTATGCAGAAAAATAGAAAAAGTTATAGGGTCAGCAAAGGACAATTTTCAGCATACTAACTTCCGCGCATGTAGTTAAATTTAAGTAGTATAGTAAAACATAACCTTTATAAATTGTGTATCCTTGTAACCGTATGGACCTACAGAATAAATATAAGGTGTCATTTTTATTGAAAAGTGTAATGCGTAGAAACCGAAGCCCCCAAAAGTTATTTAACCCCTTAAGGACCGGGGGTTTTTCCTTTTTTGCATTTTCGTTTTTTGCTCCTTGCTTTAAAAAATCATAACTCTTAATTTTGCACCTAAAAATCCATATGATTGCTTATTTTTTGCGCCACCAATTCTACTTTGTAATGACGTCAGTCATTTTGCCCAAAAATCTACGGTGAAACGGAAAAAAAATCATTGTGAGACAAAATTGAAAAAAAAACTCAGTTTTGTAACTTTTGAGGGCTTCCGTTTCTACGTAGTACATTTTTCGGTAAAAATTACACCTTATCATTATTCTGTAGGTCCTTTCGATTAAAATGATACCCTATTTATATAGGTTTGATTTTGTCGGACTTCTGGAAAAAATCATAACTACATGCAGGAAAATTTATACATTTAAAATTGTCATCTTCTGACCCCTATAACTTTTTATTTTTCCGTGTATGGGGCGGTATGAGGGCTCATTTTTTGCACCGTGATCTGAAGTTTTTAACGGTACCATTTTTGCATTGATAGGACTTATTGATCGCTTTTTATTCATTTTTAAATGATATAAAAAGTGACCAAAAATGCACTATTTTGGACTTTGGAATTTTTTTGCGCGCACGCCATTGACCGAGCGGTTTAATTAACGATATATTTTTATAATTCGGACATTTCCGCACGTGGCGATACCACATATGTTTAATTTTATTTACACTTTTTTTTTTTATGGGAAAAGGGGGGTGATTCAAATTTCTAATAGGGGAGGGGTTAAATGATATTCATTCACTTTTTTTTTCCAGTGTTATAGGTCCCATAGGGGACTATAACACTGCACACACTGATCTTCATCATTGATCACTGGTTTCCATAGGAAACCAGTGATCGATGATTCTGCCGCATGACTGCTCATGCCTGGATCTCAGGCACTGAGCAGTCATTCGGCGATCGGACAGCGAGGAGGCAGGTAGGGGCCCTCCCGCTGTCCTGTCAGCTGTTCGGGATGCCGCTATTTCGCCGCGGCTATCCCGAATAGCCCACTGAGCTAACCGGCAGCTTTCACTTTCGCTTTTAGCCGCGCGGCTAAAGGGTTATTAGCGGCGGGTCCCGGCTTCACTATGACGCCGGGCCCGCCGTGATATGATGCGGGGTTACCGTGTAACCATGCGTTATATCACCGGAGCAGGACCAAGGACGTACCAGTACGTCCTTGGTCCTTAAGGGGTTAAAAAAGGAAAAAAAATAGTTACAAAATAAGTGCAGTCATTACAAAGTAGAATTGGTGACGCAAAAAACAAGCCCTTATATGGGTCTGTAGGTGCAAAATTTAAAGCGTTCTGATTTTTAGAAGGAGAGGAGGAAAAAACTAAAGTGCAAAAATGAAAATTGGTACTCCGGCGCTTAGACATCTTATCCCCTATCCAAAGGGGACCCCCGTGATCTTCCACGCCACACCCCGTTAGAATCAGTCCCCGGAGTGTGTTCACTCCAGGTCTCATTACTGGCGATCACGGGGACAGAGCATAGTGACGTCACGGCTCCGCCCCCGTGTGACATCACGCTCCGCCCCCTCAATGCAAGCCTAAGGGAGGGGGCGTGACAGCTGTCACGCCCCTCCAAAAGACTTGCATTGAGGGGGCGGAGCGTGACGTCACACGGGGACGGAGCCGTGACGTCACTATGCTCTGTCCTCGTGGTCGAGGACTCAGCCTGAGGACCTCCAGCGGTTCCGGAAGCCGCTAAAGGTGGATGCTGCATGGTAGATCCCGGGGGTCCCCAGCAGCGGGACCCAAGCCATCTGACATCTTATCCCTTATCCTTTGGATAGGGGATAAGATGTCTAGGGGCGGAGTACCCCTTTCAGACCAAAATGGGCTGAGTCCTTAAGGAGTATTTGTTAACTTCACCTTAGGGTACATTCACGTGCGTGTCTCTTGCCACGTGGTATGGTAAGTCCATAATATAATCTACAGCAGAAAATAAGGAAAATATCAGGAGCAGAAATTCTTCAGCAAAAGAAGCACATGTGAATGTACCCTAAGGGCTGCGGAATCTGTAGGCGCTATATAAATAAATAAGGGTGCATTTACACACACCGGATCCGCTGTGGATCTGAAGTTGAGGATTTCATATGCCAATAACAAATACACATAAGAATTGCCAAATCTGCAGCAAATCCAATGTGTGTGTCTGTACATACCCCAGTGTTTCCAACCAGGGTGCCTCCAGCTGTTGCAAAACTACAACTTCCAGCATTCCTGGACAAACAAAGGCAGACTGGGCGTTGTAGTTTTGCAACAGCTGGAGGCATCCTAGTTGGGAAACACTTATGCACCTTAATGTGGGAATAGAGTCCTAGATCAGACACATAAAAAGGGGTTATATTTCAAGAGATTTTTTTTCTAGATAAAATTCAGATGCATCCCATAGAATAGCATTTCACAACCAGTGTGCCTCCAGCTGTTGCAAAGCTACAACTCCCAGAATGTCCGGGCATGCTGGGAGTTGTAGTTTTGCAACAGCTGAAGGCACACTGGTTGTGAAATGCTGTACTATAGTACAGTGATAGAGCTCATTCATATGCCACACTGCAGCTACATTCCACATCCCACCCAGCAACAAGCAGAAAGGAATGACTGCCACTCGTAGCCATTGCGGTATCCGCATAGCCCCAGCGCCCCTTCCTGTACCGCTCACCATTGTGTCACAGCGTCACGTGTTCCACCAAAGAGTGACCAGCGAAGACGGAAACTGCTGCGGTGTCATCTGTGACTCAGGAGCGCCCTCTATCTGCTGGATGACTTATGACAAGCAATCATTACACTGACTAGCACCTTATCTGCATAAAAAAGATTTCAGATGTGGTCGGCACAAGGTTGGATTTTTTCACATTTTATTTTTGGCCAAGAAAGCTGCAGCTAGATTTCACTTTAAAATCTACAGAGGAATTTCAGGCGGAATCCCTGACGATTATTTGATGGATCATGTAAGGAATAAGTATAAGTTTCTGGTTGAGTTCAACCGGATTTTCGCAACTTTGCGCAGTTTCCATGAAGACATTTCCGACACAGATCCAAATTCCGCAGGAGAAATTCATGAGGCAGAACCTGTTGGTAAAATCCTTTACGTCAATGAGACTTCTTATTTCCACTCCATATCTGCCACATACTGCTCCAAATTCTGTGCCAATTCCGCATCCTTCCCGCCTCATTTTGGCATGGCACAGAAAGAGAATTTCAGCAAGGAAACTACTTCACATTCTTCAGTGTCGCATACCCACAAAGCGTTTTGGATGTGGTGTTTCCTGCGACACCTTGCTCCAAGTTTTTAGCCCATGCTTATGTTAACCCATTCCCACCATATGACGTGTATGTACGGCTTGGGCAGGAATATATTAACGCATATCTTTACATCATGAAGCGTTAACTGTCTATTAAGTGACTGTAGAAGCTGTTATCACTTCATAGAGAGAGAAATGGTGGTTATGAACAGCCAGGACTTATTACTAATACCTGGCATGATTGGAATGGACCCTTTAGATCCAAGTGGATAACGGGATGTAAAAGGAGGGGCCAGTTTTTTATAGGGACCTTCGTGGAGTAATTGCAGGGTCCCAATCAGCTGGAAATGACAGCCAAAGGTGACCCTCCGCACAGGGACACACTTTTCTGCTTTACAGCTGGCTCCCTCTTACTCCCTATACCCCTATTCCTAATCATAACCCCTAACCGCGATCAGTACTGAAAAGGGCTGAGAGCTCAGGTCACATTCGGCTACGGGTCACAGATTTTTTCACTTCACCGGATCCCATTGATTATATTGGGGACTGTTGTTTTAGAGGAGTATAGTGGGAGAAAAAGACTGTGCATGCACTAATTTTTCTCATGCTATACTCCCGTAGTTTTACAACGGCTAGTGTACTGCACTGCTGGCAATGTGAAAGTAGCCTACCACTGAATAATGCTATGCTATGGCAAAGTATTAAACAGTGTTTGCAATCATAGATAACAGGTAATAGTCCCCTACGAGTTTTGGTCACTTCATATACCAGAAAATAATGAGTATAAAGCCCACAGGGCTGTATTTGTGTGAGGGAGGAAGTGATTATCGCCTCCTGCATTTCCAGGTGGGGCTTATTGGGAACAGGTGGGGGACGTGTGTGTATATAACTTCCCCCTCTCCTACAGGGGCGGAGCACGTGACGTTTGTGGAACCCTCCCTTATTTTATTCCTTCACTATAGGGCATGCCCTCATTATGTGGTTATGGCCCAAGTCAGACCACTGTACTAGGGTAAGATCTTTGTATAGGTATAAAGGATACGTTTCCTGTCACTAGTATATGGATGGAGCCTGAACGCAAATAAAAAAAAGTCCCATCAAAACAAAAATGGTACTGTACTAATAAAACCACCAGTCACAACGCATAAAATGAGCCCTCATACAGCCGTGTAAATGGAAAAAAAAAGTTTTTTCTTATAACTATAGTAAAATAACAAAACCTATATAAATTGAATCGTCGTAATCGTATTGATAACATTTTAACCTTAAAGTGTACTGCTTAGACACGAAAAACAACACATCCCTCTGTGACTGCCATTAGGAAACGTTCACATGGGTGCATCTTCTTAGACTTTTCCCACTGTGGGCTTAGCTGCAGTAGAAAATCCACAGAAGAACCCATTGAAGTCAGCAAAATCTGCAGTAAATTTTCCACTGAACGTAGCCTAAGGATGGGCACAGGCATTGCTCCAATAAATGCCACTAAAGGGTGAAAAAGCACCAGAAACAAAAACTTCATGTAGGTGTTTCATTTTCGCCCCCAAAATAACACCATATGGTGTCTGCTTCTTCCATCAGGCTGGCGTCACATGTGGGCCCAGATTTATCAATCAGTAGTGATTTCCCCATGACAACCAATCACAGCTAAGCTCTCATTTCTGAACCAGCTCTGGTGACATAAAAGGTGAGCTATGATTGGCTGCTGAGTGAAAAACCAGACAGTGTTGTTTCAGACAGATTGATTAATCTGGGCCTAAGTGTTTACCAGAAAAACCTTATTGGGTAGATTTATCAAAGTCTGATTGAGGAAGTATTGCCCATAACCTGTCAGATTACTTTTTTTTTCAGAGCCCTTTTTAAACATCAAGTTTAGTTTGCTGCTGCATATTTTCCTACCCATCAGGCTAGGCTCACACGGCTCACACGGCTGCTGTCTCCCGTCCCGCTTTTCTCCCATCATTGCTGCTAAATGGACCATACTAACTAACGCATGCAAACTTATGCAAAAGGATGCCATTAAGTGGCATCCTGTTGCATCCGCTTTTAATCTTTTTATTTCTATTTTAAGTTTTTGTTATTGTCTGGCTACTTCCTGGTTCCTTACACCTCTTCGGAGCATGCTCAGAAGTAATAGCGGATCAAAAATGGATTGGAAAAAACAGGTGCAATCAGAGACATTAAAGGCTCATCCCTTTTCAATCTGTTACCCATAGACTTCAATGTTAAATTTATAATATCCATTTCTATTCCGTTAGTTTTGACGGGAGAAAAAATACTGAATGCACCGTCTTTTCTCCTGCCCCAAAAAAAATGGAAATAAGAGAAGACGGTCGCAAACGGCTGACAAAGGATTGTAAATAAATTCCATTGACATCAGTGAGGATTAATTTACAACAGTTTGAAAGCTGTTTAAAAGCTGCAATAACAGAACGTGGACAGGAGAAATACTACAGGGACAGACGGCCGCGTGAACGATCACTTAAAATCAATGGGTAGCAAAGTCAGCTGCAGAAAACAGCATATGTGACCCTACCAAATTGAAGCAATTTGTTGAGTTTCTATAGACAACTGCTCCACCCTATAGGGTACATCCACACGGAAAATGTTTTGCGGGTTTCCACAGCTGACCCCATTAACCCCTTAACGACCAAGGACATGTATACATTAACGGGGTACGGCGTGGGCTCCTGACTCAAGCCTTTGCCTCACTCTGTCTCGTATATGGAAAAATAAAAAAAGTTATAGGGGTCAGAAGAGGAAATTTTAAACCTAATTTTCATGCATAACGTTATAATTTTTAACAGAAGTAAAACAAAATCAAACCTATATAAGTGATAGGGATGACCTTTATGTTTCTAATGACTGAACAATATACTAATATGCCATTGCTGCTGGAAAAAAATATCTGTTACCTACCCTTTAACCCATATACATCAGCTTGCAATATGCTCCTGACTCCGAATATAGGCCTTGGGATGACTCCATGCAGGAGTAGAAAGACAAAATATTTAACGAACAGAGAACCTTGGAATTTCCCAGCAGAGAAACTTCTGCCAAGAAATTTAATGGACACTAGATATGCTAATATATATGGACACAATAATCAAACAACCAATCAAAAAGTACATGCTAATTCTGATGTCATAACTAAACCTCCTTCTTTGTCCAATGTAAAAACTAAATTTACTTCATGTAGTAAACAGAACTCTTTGGGGCAGCTACGAATATGCTAAGAAAGAGTGTATACCAACATCCTGTGTGGTGTATATTTTCTTATGTTGACACTATAGCAGCACATTCAATCACATTTGAAAGCCTCCCCTCGGACCATCCTTATCATAAGTAGGGTATTAATCGTATGGACCTACAGAATAAAGATAGGGTGTCATTTTTACCGAAAAGTGCGCTGCGTAGAAACGAAAGCCCCCAAATTTACAAAATGGCATTTTTTTTTTTTTTTTCAATTTAGCCCTACAGATATATTTTTTCTGGTTTTGCCATAGATTTTGTACCTTTACTCTGCACAGATTTTCATAAAAGTGTTTTGCAACATCTTTCCTGCCAGCTGCAAGGTTTATTTTTTATTTTTTGCTCTGTAAAAAAAACTGTAGCAAGATGTATAGGAAAAAATATATAACAATCTACTCTCATGGAAAAATTTTATTTTTTTATTTTATTTTTTTTAAATCAACTGGTGCCAGAAAGTTGAACAGATTTGTAAATTACTTCTATTAAAAAATCTTAATCCTTCCAGTACTTTTTAGGGGCTATATACTGCAGAGGAAATTCAATTTTAGGAACTGTCCAGAGCAGGAGAAAATCCCCATAGCAAACATATGCTGCTCAGGACAGTTCCTAAAATGGACAGCAGAGGTCAGCAGAGAGCACTGTGGTCATAACATCAGAGAAATCTAAAAAGTAAAGCATTTCCTCTGTAGTATATAGCCCCTAAAAAGCACTGGAAGGATTACGATTTTTTAATAGAAGTAATTTACAAATCTGTTTAACTTTCTGGCACCAGTTGATTTAAAAAAAAAAAAAAGTTTTCCACGGGAGTACCCCTTTAACACCAGAGATAGCACACCTAAACTAATCCCTCCTTAGATTGATGTTGTCAGAATGCTCTCTAGTGTGGTATTTTTCCTGCTTTTAAAAATGCATTGCATATTTTATAAAGTTTTTCCCGTGTTTATGAGAAACCCTTGAATCACAAAAGGTATAATGAAAGTCTTAGGCTAGGTTCAGACTACGGAATTTCCGCCTGCAATTTTGCATTGAAATTGCAGACGGAAATTCCGCTTTCTAAAATGTATAGTGTAGTGAATGATTTTCCGTTCACAAATTCACACTTCGGAATTTGTGAAGCGGAATTTGTGAACGGACAATCCGCTTGGAAATTTCCGCCTGAAGAAAGGCGGTGCTCTTTCTTCAGGCGGAAATCCGCGCGGAACACATTGCAGTCTATTGGAGACTGCAGTGTCCGATTGATTCAGCCAGCCCTGGCCGCACTCGCAATCTCCGGGCGGAAATTTTCTGCCTGGAGATTCCGTAGTCTGAACCTAGCCTTAAAAGCATAACTCCATTTTGTTTTCAGTAGACATTAGCCATGCAGTTTTCAACACGGAAAACATGCTTCACATGTAATAATCCAGTCTGCAAAGCCGCAGCAATTCACAGTAAGGATATTTATCAATATGTGTCTGTGTGCAGCCCCTTCATAGCCTTTTTTTTTGCTGTGTTTTTGGCTTATGTGCGAAAAATTTATCAAAACGGCGCAAGACTGATACATTTTTCACAAATGAAAAATTACCACAGAACTTGCTGTAGGATGTAATTTTTCTAAGACAAGGCATAGGTGGTACGAATTAGCATTTTTTTTAAACGTTTGTGCAATATTTTTGTGCCTTTTTAAAAAAGATGCAGTTAATAAATCTTGTCCACTGCATGGCCAAGAATAAAGCACTGCATTTCACAGTCACTTTTGCCAAAGTTGTCTATTTTGAAATTGCGCAAAAACTGTGCAAAAAGAAATGTCAGCCAATAAAATGTCAGGAATGATAAATCTCCCCCACTGGGTCCAACTGCAGGCACCCCTACAGATCTGCTGATTGAAAGCAGGCCCGGACTGGCCTACCGGGATACCAGGATATTTCCTGGTGGGCCGCAGCCCTGGGGCCACTTTGAGATGTTGCTGTGTGCATTTCTTTTACCCTCCAGCGGCTGCCAGGGCCGGATCATTGGCGCTCATGGAGCGCCTGATCTGGGCCCCGTGCCCGCAACAGGCCCCCATCACATTAGGGACATCCATGTGTCCCGAAAAAAAATTTCGGGACACAAGGATGCCCCGGTTACCTATACTGCACCTAATGTGGGGGAACTATACTGCACTTAATGTGGGGAAACTACTTTTTTTGCTCTTTATATATGTTTTATCCATAAATAAGGCACTCTTCAAATATGCTTTAAAATGCATGATTTTACCTTTTATGAACAAGAAAATGACAACGTGCTGGTATAATGACGCAACACTATGGGGCTGGTATGTAATTTTTTCCAGGGCTGGTTTTCACACCCAGTCCGGCCCTGATTGAAAGGGCCACTGTACTTGGTGGGCAGCCTCTTTGTTACCAGGCACAGCGCCATACATTTTGTAGCAGCTAGGTCTGGTACTACACATACTCCCACAGTGTACAGTGATGTGCCCTGTAACCCATTAATAGACTGGAGTGCTGAAGCCCCTTCAACTGAATGATGGGGGCGCCTGGTGTAGGTTAGGCCAGCGAATACTGTATCTGGAAATCAGGCTAGAAATCTGCTGTGCTCCCCATGATGATAAGGCTTTACAGTCTGCTGATGTTCTGCATCAGCTCTAGGTGGGGAACTGACTTAAATGGGTATTCCGGGTTTAAACATCTTAACCCCTTATCCAAAGCATAGGGAATAAGATGTATGATTGCAGGGGTCGCGCCACTGGGGACCCCCGCAATCTCGGTGCAGCCCCCAGCATTCTGTGCTGGGCGCTGTTTCTGAGAAGAGAACGTGATGTCACGGTCACGTCCCCTAGTGACATCACGCCACACCCCCTCCATTCATCTGCTCAACCATGTAGCAGTGATTATCAGAAATATTAAACCTAGAGAAAAATAGAATTTTGGTAATTTCAGAACTGGGGCAGACAGGTAAGCAATGCTATATATGCGCATAGGAAAAGAAACAAAAGGCTAGGCTACTGCAGGCTAACTTGGACAATCGGCTCTAATGGGGTTAACAATGCGATCCAGTCTCTGGTGGTGCTATACGTCTGTGGCAAAGGTGCAACAAATACTATATCAAAAAGAACGAAAGAAGACGTAGCAACTCACCGGGAGATGAAATGTCTTTATTGTGGTAGCCTCGTTGGGACACACAAAACAGCGGGATCGCGCGGGTACAGGTGCGGGTGAGGGAGCGGGAGGGTGTAGTTAGACAACAGCTCTGTTTCATGTGCTCTGACGTTTCGTCCAGTCAATGCTATATTTGCTTTGAAGCATATTTAACACTGCAGATGCGCTGATGACTGTCCTTAGAGTGTGCCGCCTGCTGTGCTCATGTGTCCTGTGATATCTGCTCTTAGCAGCAATCCGCCGCTACAAGCAGACATCCAAGGATCTGCGAGTTGCTAATGTGCAGTTCACTCACATTGGCCGCAATGTCTGAGTAATGCACAAGAGTGAAATCTGCAGATATTATGCTACAGAGTTCAATGTATACTAAATGAAATCCTGCACATTAAATATGCCCAGGATACTGTATGTGTAAATAGATCCTTAAGGTCACTCTTATGCGCTGGCACCTGGATGGGCACTAGCATTTTGCTATTGCTGATTGGCACTGCTCAAAGTGGTATCTGCTGCAATACAAAAATGAATGCAGTGTGCTCGACTGCTCTTACTTTCAGCGCCACCTTAATAGCAGGCTGGACCAGGACTTCACGCTTTAGGCAGTGGAATGTCCAACTGCAGTCTGTACTTATCTGTAAATAGCCAGCGCTGTCAATCTACCAATACTTGCAGATTTACCTGGACTTGCAACTGCATAAAACAGCAAGTCCAGGCTGCAATGATTGAAGTAGTCCAGTCCTGAAAAATGTATCCCCTATCCTAAGGATAGGGGATAAGTTTAAGATCACGGGGGGTCCAACCGCTGAGGCCCCCCGTGATCTTCTGTACGGCAGCCCACGGGAAGGGGGCGTGTTGACCACCGCACGAAGCGGTGGCCGACACACCCCCTCAATACAGCCAGAAAGAAACAGAAAATAATATGGCACTCTCTTGTATGTGAGGTGCTCAAGTAGAATCCCAGTCCTCAATATAACAAATAGATAGACTCGGCACTCATTTGGTTGAATACGTGTAGATTTATTCTGCATATACAGCAATCCAACAGATAACAAGTATGACCTTTCGATTCATAAGAGGATCTTCATCAGATATCTAGGATTGCTGCGGAGGCTGGTGCAGGAGAAATGGCCTTTTGCCGGGAAGATGAGGAAGTATGTGCTGCGATCTATGACCCCCTCAATACAGCGCCATGGCAGAGCCAGAGATTGCCGAAGGCAGCGCTCCGGCTCTGCCATAGAGTTGTATTGAGGGTGTGTGTCAACCGCCACTTCGTGCGGTGGTCAACACGCCCCCTTCCCTTGCAGGGGCTCCGTACAGGAGATCGCAGGGGGCCCCAGCAGTCAGACCCCTTTGATCTGAAACTTATCCCCTATACTTAGGATAGGGGATAAGTTTTTCAGGACTGAACTACTCCTTTAAGAGTGTATTCACAAACCGTATTGATGCATATTTGATGTGTATGATGTGAAGCTGCAGATTTCAAACCAAATGACTGAATATAGCTTCAAATCCTGCACATCAAATATGTGCAGGATACTGTACGTATGAATACACCCTAATGCAATGCCCACAAACTGTGTTAAAGCAAAAACTGCACAGTGTAAGGGTGCCCTTATACTGATAACCAATGTGCTTATTTATTTCACTGGGGGGAATCAAATGTTACTGGAATTTTCTAGCTGCACTCATTTCCCAGGAAAAAAAATGGCTCAAATCCAACATTACTCAATCCATCCAGTATACTACTGATTTATAGTATAGCTCCCCAATGTTCACAGCAAGAGAACATAATCTCTTCCTAACTTTTTACACTTCTTTCATTTAACTAACATCTATTATAAAATAGAAACAAAAATAAATTTAGATTATTTTTTCTCAACAAAAGTAAAAAAATAAGCAGGTTACAAATAGAGCTTATTTGAACCTCTTCTTTGAGCGCAGATTGTTGGTGTGGCCACATTTCTTTGAGTGGCAGTTCACAGCACGTGGATGAAGACGTGCATAGCATCTGAAATGTAACAACGATAGTTAAAAAGAATTGTCCTCAGTGACCAGATCTAAACTAAAAATTATTGAACTGCATTTTCCAAACTGAATCACTGTCACCAACTAGAACCAACCTTGTGATGTCATCCCGCTCCATGCGTCTGCTGGCTGGAATAGTCAGCCAGGGGCCGCAGCTAATAGCCTGCAGCGGCAATCACGCTGCTAGGCTATTAACTCTTTAGATCCATTTTGCTTGCAGAACCTTAAGTATGTTTCTGTGTGGGCATTTGGTGGGCTAAGCTGATCGGGACCACCTTGAGGTAATTGCGAGGTCCCGATCAACTTACATGATGGCCGGAGGGTCCCTACCTGCTTCCGTGCCATCTGATCCTTTCTATGCTGCTCAAACCTGCATAGCATTGAACCGTGTTAGAAATCTAATCATTACTTGTTATATAGGTCCCTACGGGACAAAGTGTGTAAATAAAAAATATAAAAAAGTTATATGAATAAATCATCCATGAATGTTTGAATCACTCCTTTTCAAAATAAAATAATGTAAACAAAAATAAATAAACATGTGGTATCGCGATATGTCCTAACTTGTTAAATACAATATTAATTAACCCCTTAAGGACACTGCGTTTCACCACTTTTCTTTTTCCTCCTTACCTTTTAAAAATTATAACCGTTTCAAATTGGCACCTACAGACCCATATGATGGCTTGTTTTTTGCGCCACCAATTGTACTTTGTAATGACATCAGTCATTTTATCAAAAAATCTACAGCAAAACAAAAAAATATATATATGTGGGACAAAATTGAAAAAACTCCATTTTGTACATTTTGGGGGGCTTCTGTTTCTACACAGTGCATTTTTCGGTAAAAAAAATGACTCTTTATGTTTATTCTGTAGTTCCATACGATTAAAATGATACCCTACTTATATAGGTTCGCTTTTGTTTTACTTCTGGAAAAAATCATAACTACATGCACAAAAATTTATATGTTTAAAATTGTCTTCTTCTGATCCCTATAACTTTTTTTTTATTTTTCCACAGACGGGGCTGTATGAGGGCTGTGAGATCTGAAGTTTTTATCGGTACCATTTTTGTTTTGAAGGGACTTTTTGATCGCCTATATAAATTTTTTATGGTATAAAAAGTTACCAAAAATACGCTATTTTGGACTTTGGAATTTTTCACGTCTACGCCATTGACCTGTGCTAATTGACCTATGCTTTGTCTGTGGGATGGTCACTGGTCATTACCCTGGTGGGCTTGGTGTCTCGGAGGCAGTGGTTGCCGCCCAGCGCTACGCCAGTGTTAGGTTAGGGACCCACTCTGACATAGTGGCCTTGACCTGGCGAGTGGGCTTGTACTTTTTAATCAAAATGTATACTAAGCACCTGTTAGTTTTGAAATTATGCTGAGAAGCAAGTAGATCAAAATACAAATGGTGAATGTGCGGCTATGTTTCTCTATTTTTGTGAAACCACAAAATGAATGGCGTAAACGTTAAAAAATTCCAAAGTTAAGAATTGTGGATTTTTGGTCACTTCATAAACCAGAAAAAAAAGCGATCAAAAATTCCCTTCAAAATGAAAATGGTACCCATAAAAACTACAGATAACAGCAAAAAATTTGCACTCATACAGCTCCATATATGAAAAAAATAAGTTATAGGGGTCAGAAAACGACTTAATCATACTAATTCTCTTACAAAAAGTTATAATTTTTTAAAACTCACTCCCTGCCTGCTACACTACGCTACCTACGATAACTACGCACCCGGAGTCCGTAGTAAACATATGCTAGCTGTCCTACGCTAACTGCACAGTGAAAGGAAGCTGCGTAAGCTTAGTTTTCTACGGATCATAGAAAACGTTACATCAGGGGAAATCTGTAGAAAAAGAGGAGCGCATGCGCAGCTTACTACCACTCCGCAGTGAGCGCAGGGGGTAGTGTAGGAAGCAAGAACGTAGTTAGCTTAGTGGAGTAGGCAAGGAGGAAGAGAGACAAGTGTAGGTAGCACAGTTTAACAACAGCGTAGAGTAGTTAGCTTAGAGTGTTTGTGGTGGGCCCTTGGCACCTGCTCACGCAGATCTGTAACATGTCCTGTATCGTTCAACTACAGTCCAGATGTCACTTAGATAAGCACATAGGTTGAGATTTATCAAAACTTGTGCAGAGAAAAGGTTGACTAGTTGCCCATAGCAATCAGATCACTTCTTTCATTTTTGAAAAGGCTTCTGAAAAATGAAAGAAGCAATCTGAATGGTTGCTTTGAGCAGCTGGTCAACTTCTCCTTTTAACAAGTTTGGTTACATTCTCCCCCATAAACTGCGCCTATCGGCTTATGGCAGCAGGTGTCCAGTCAATATACTGGAAGCATATAGTTGATGGGCTACTCCCCAGTGGGGGAATTTATCAGCTATATCTTTACTAGCAGAGACACCTTGTCCTCCTGGTAGACATATTCTGATATAGATCACTTAATAAACGTATTCTATAGTCTGATCCTACATATATCCAATATTCGCCCAATCCTCTCCAGTATTACAATCCTTTATTATTATGTTCTAAAAAAACAAAACTTTTACCGATAAATATTCTTCAGAAAGAAACTAAAGTCAAATAAGCAGAAACATGGTACATATGAATACAACCTGAAGTGTACATGTCATTTAAAAAAAAAAAAATTTGAAATATCAAAAGTTTTGATTGGTCAGGGTCTCAGTGCCAAAGCCCATAACAATCAGGAAAAGGAGCAGGCATAAGCGCAGGATATCACACTTTACTCCCCAGCTCTCATGGTCCCGAGGACTCCCCCCCCCCCCCCCCCCCCCCCCCCCCATGGACTTGTAATGGAGC